>NC_029775.3:63100596-63132322 GCF_000817695.3 Arachis duranensis | reverse complement strand
TTGGTTAGCTTAAGATAGAAATTGTGTAATTGTTTAAGTGTGGGGAAACTTTATAGGAACACGGATGATAGAAACAAGGTAGAAAGTTAAAAAGAATAAAGATATTTCAAAATAAAATTTTTTTTGGGAAGCATGCTCATGTGAAATCAAGGTAATTAAATTACCATGTGCATAAAAAAAAATTTCAGTATTTAAATAAAGGGGATACAAAAGAATTCCCCAAATGCAAAATAAAGCAATGCACATGGGACAAAATTCAAAAATAAGTTTTATACATGAGCATGTAATACAAAAGTGGGAAAAAATTTGGGTAGCTAGGTAAAGAATTTTAAATTTTATAAAGTATGTATATGTTAGGTGAGATCTTAGACTAATCAAGGATTCACTCTGTTAGCTCACTTAGCCTTATATATACATCCGCACCTTTACCTCAGCCCCATTACAACCTTGAAAAGACCTCATGATGTTTGCATTAGTATACTAAATATTTGTTGATTGGTTAGCTGAAGAACAAAGTTTAGAAAGTATGATTAGAGAAGATTAGAGTGAAGTACCCTATACACTTGAGAGATTAGAGTGATATACACTACCGGTGAGGGTTCAATGCTTGATTCTATGTTCCCTGCTTTCATGAGCTATCTTCTTACAAGTTTACTTGTCTTTCATTGTATAATTTGAATTAGTGGAATTGATTCATATTTGTCTTGAAGAACTTGCTTACTTTTAACCAACTAGATAAAAACATTTTTGCATTCATATAGATAGGTTGCATTTCATACATTTTACCATTCCTCTTCATTCCTTTATAGCTTCTCTTGAGCTTAGCATGAGGACATGCTAATATTTAAGTGTGGGGAGATTGATAAACCACTATTTATGGTTTATCTTGTGCTCAATTGAATGGTTTTTATCAAGCCTTTGCACACTTATTCATACTATTTGCATGGTTTTATAATTCCTTTCTCATGATATGATATATGTGAAAACATGTTTTCTATGCCTTAGAAATATTAAATTTAATTATCCTTTATTACCATTCGATGCCTTGATATGTGTGTTAAGTGATTTCAGAGATTACAGGGCAGGAATGACTTAGAGGATGGAAAGGAAGCATGCAAAAGTGGAAGGAATACAAGAAGTTGGAGGAATTACTAAGCTGTCCAACCTGACCTCTTCGCACTCAAACGGCTATAACTTTAGCTACAGAGGTCCAAATGACGCGGTTTTAGCTGCGTTGGAAAGCTAACGTCTGGGGCTTCGATTTGATATATAATTTGCCATAGCTGCTTCGAAGTTAGGCAACGCGAACGCGTGAATGACGCGCCCGCATCGCATCTGCGAACTGCAATCTGCACGGACGCATGGATGACGCCTCCGCGTCACTTGGCCGCGACCTGTACGGACCAGAAAGCGCTGGAAGTGACTTCTGGGCTGTTTCTGACCCAGTTTTCAACCCAGAGAACACAGATTAGAGGCTATAAAGTGGGGGGAATGCATCCATTCATAAGGAAGCTTTTCATAATTCATAATTTATAGTTTAGATGTAGTTTTAGAGAGAGAGGCTCTCTCCTCTCTCTTAGGATTTAGAAATTAGGAGTTTTAGAAATTAGGATTTATTTCAACTCTTCATCAGGTTCAATATTTCCTTTACTTTATATTTATCTCTTATTTTCAGATACTTTAATGCTTTTATTGATATTTGATTTATGTTGCCCAATTGGCTTATGAACTTTTCATGTTAGGATTATACATTATTGAGATGTTTTCAAATTTATGATATCAATTCAGCTTTCCACATTCTTGGCTTTGGTTAGGAAATCAGTAACTCTTGAGTTATCAAACTCAACGTGATCGATAACCGCTATCTTTACTAATTAGCTTGAACTTATATAATCCCAATCTTTTCCTAGGAATTAACTAGGATTTGAAGATCAAACTAATTAGCCACTTAACCTTTCTTTGCAACAGCAGATGTTAACTAAGTAGAGTCAAGATTCAATTTTCGTCATCATTGGTAAGGATAACTAGGATAGGCCTTCCAATTTCTCACACCTTGCCAAGAGTTTATTTTACAGTCATTTATTTATTTTACTTGTCATTTATTTTATTTGTTCCCCATTCTCAAACCCCCCAAATTACAAACTCATAACCAATAATAAGAACATACCTCCCTGCAATTCCTTGAGAAGACGACCCGAGGTTTAAATAATTCGGTTATCAATTTATTTAGGGGTTTGTTACTTGTGACAACCAAAACATTTGTAAGAAAGGTTGATTGCTTGGTTTAGAAACTATACTTGGAACGAGAGTTTACTATAACTTCTAAACCATCAATCTTCAGTTCTTCAGTCACACTGGCTATATGTGAAATGACTAACCTACTAAAGCAGATGCAGTTGAACCAGCAACAGTCTCAACCTCCTCCCCCACAACAGAGTCATCAACTAGTTCCTCAGAGAGTATGTGGAATATGTGTGGATTACAGTCATTACACGGATGAATGTCCACAGGTCCAACAGGAGGACAATACCTTGGCAGCTACTCACAATTTCTATGACCTCCCGAATCAAGGATACTATCAACAAGGCGACAACTACAACCAAGGTGGAAACTACAATCAAGGGTGGCAGGACAACTCCAACCAGGGTTGGAGAGATAATTACAACCATGGCTAGAGGGACAACTATAATAAAGGAGGCAGAGACAACAATGGAAATCAGAGGTGGAATAATAACAACAAACAGCAGAATCAGAACCAGCCTTACAGAGCACCCACCAAAGGCAGTCCCAAGCACCTTAGAACAACCAACAACAGACCTCTCAGATTACTTACCTCCATTCCTCTTCCAATGACAAGTTGCTACACTCTATTGATCAAAGGCAGAAGACCATGGAGAACAACCTCACTTCTACCTTGAACGGTCTGAACTCTACCTTGCAAGCTCTTGTCTCACAGATTGGATCACTGAATAATCCCACCAACTAGCCTTTAAGCTCCAGTGGAATTCCTTCTCAACCCTTACCGAACCCCTAGGGTGGCATCAATGCCATCACTTTGAGATCCAGAACCACATTGCAAGAGAGGAACCAAGAGGAGCTAAACCCACAAGAACACACACCAGTTGAGGATATGGTAGAAGTGGAAGATGCTGAAGAGGAAGAGGAAGTACAAGACAAGGTTGAAGAAGAAGCAGCTCAGCCAAGGAATGGAGCACCAAAGGTAGCAGAAGCTGCAAATTGCGCCATTCCTATCCCATTTCCACACCTTGCACGGAAGTCCAGAAAGCAGATGGAATTTGATCCCAAAATGGTAGAAATTTTCAAAAAGGTTGAGGTAACTGTACCCCTTTTTGATGTTATTCAACAAGTGCCTAAATATGCAAAGTTTTTGAAAGATTTATGCATACACAAAGATAAAATTAATGAATTAGAAACTATTCCTTTAGGTAGTTCTATATCTGCTTTAATGGGAGGTATTCCTGAAAAATGTAGTGATCCAGGTCCATGCATGGTTAACTGTACCATTGGAGGTGTATTATTTTCTGACTGCATGTGTGATTTAGGAGCATGTGTTAGTATAATGCCATTGTCTATATATGATGCTTTGAGGCTCCCTCCCTTAAAAAGGTCGGCAGCTCGTTTTGTGTTAGCAGATAAAAGCATTATTACAGTAGTTGGAATTGCTGAAGATGTATTAGTGAACATTAAGGGGCTCACATTTCCCATTGACTTCTATATCCTAGAAATGCCCCCTAGTGACTCAGGAAGACCGTCATCAATCCTGCTTGGAAGACCATTCCTGAAGACTTTGAAGTTCAAGCTGGATGTATTCTCAAGAACTTATTCCTTTGAGATAGATGGCAGAGCAGTGAGTTTCAGTTTGAATGAAGCTATGAAGCACCCTCTGAAAGATCATTCTATCTTCCAGTGCGACATCATTGATGAAACTGTAGCTGAAGTTCACCAAGAAGAAGTATAAGAGAAACACTTGGAGCAGGATCCACATGTGGGGACACCCTCTGAACATAATGAGGACACTTTGCCATTATCAATAACCCTGGATGTTCTAGAGCCTAGCCATGATCAGAGATCGGAATTGAAGCCCCTTCCTCCACACCTCAAGTATGCTTAGATTGAGGATAATCAGAAGTTCCCAGTTATCATTGCAAGGGAACTCACTTCCCAACAGGAGGAGCAGCTGGTCAGTGTGCTGAGACAACACAAGAAAATAATTGGGTGGAGCTTGGCGGATATAGTAGGCATCAGCCCTCAAGTCTGTGAGCACATAATATTTTTAGAAGAGGGAGCAAGACCTGTTCGTCAACCCGAAAGAATACTGAATCCCACCATCCTAGAGGTTGTCAAGAAGGAAGTGACCAGACTATTGGAGGCAGACATCATCTACCCCATTTCAGATAGCGAATGGGTCAGTTCAGTACAAGTGGTGCCCAAGAAGTCTGGGGTCACAACCGTAAAGAATGAGCATGAAGAGCTCCTGATAACTAGAGTGCAGAATTCATGGAGAGTTTGTATTGATTACAGGCGTCTCAACCAAGCTACTCACAAGGATCACTATCCCCTGCCATTCATTGATCAAATGCTGGATTGCCTTTCAGGTAAATCGCATTACTGATTTTTAGATGGTTACACATGCTATTTTCAGATCCATATAGCTCCTGAGGATCAGAAAAAGACTACTTTTACATGTCCCTTTGGAACTTATGCTTACAAGAGAATGCCTTTTGGCTTGTGCAATGCACCAGCTACTTTCCAAAGGTGCATGATGAGTCTTTTCTCTGATCTTATTGAGAATTGTATGGAAGTTTTTATGGATAATTTTAGCATATACGGTGATTCTTTTAGCCTTTACTTGGATAATTTATCTAGAGTATTAGACAAGTGTGTTAGATCAAATCTTGTTTTGAATTTTGAAAAGTGTCATTTTATGGTCAAACACGGTATTGTTCTAGGACATGTTGTCTCTAATACTGGTATTTCTGTGGATCCAACAAAGGTAGATGTCATTTCTAGTTTACCTTACCCCTCCTCTGTGAGGGAAGTCCGTTCATTCCTTGGCCACACAGGTTTCTACAGGAGATTTATTAAAGATTTCAGTAAGGTAGCATTTACCTTTATCCAGACTACTGCATAAAGATATTAAGTTTAAGTTCAGTGAGGATTGCATGCAAGCATTTGATAAGCTGAAGATCGCCCTGACTCAAGCTCCAATTGTGAGAGGACCAGACTGGAACCAGCATTTTGAGATTATGTGTGATGCCTCCAACCATGCAGTAGGACCGGCGCTGGCTCAGTGCGAAGGTAAGAATCCTTTCGTAATAGCTTATGCGTCTAAAACCTTAGATGTTGCTCAGTCTAATTACACTACTACTGAAAATGAGCTTCTTACTATTGTTTTTGCTCTGGATAAATTCTAAGACTATTTACTTGGTACTAAGGTAGTAGTGTACTCGGACCATGCAGCTCTAAAATATTTATTAGCTAAAAAAGAGTTAACCAAGGTTGATACGGTGGATACTGTTGCTGCAAGAATTTGACTTAGAAATTAAGGATAGGAGTGGTAACCAGAATTTAGTGGCAGACCACTTGAGTTGCCTTGAGCACATTAAGGATGACTCCACTCCCATCAATGATGCTTTTCCAGTTGATAGCTTGCATACAGTATCTGAAGTAGCTCCTTGGTATGCACCCGTAGCTAATTATCTAGTTAGCCATACTTTCCCTCCCAATTTTACTAAGCATCAAAGAGACAAGCTAAAAAGCGAGTCCAAAAATTATATATGGGATGATCCATATTTATGGAGGTATGGTGCTGACCAGGTAATTAGAAGGTGTGTACCCCAATTCAGAATTCCAGTCCATTTTAGAGGCTTGCCACTCTTCTGAGAGTGGAGGACATTTTGGCCCTCAAAGAAAAGCTAGAAAAATTTTAGACTGTGGGTTCTGGTGGCCTACTCTTTTTAAAGATGCTGCAATCTTTTGTAAATCTTGTTTCCCTTGCCAAAGGTTTGGTAATATATCCAAGAGGGATGAGATGCCTCAATAGACTATGCTTTTCTGTGAAATTTTTTATGTTTGGGGCATTGACTTCATGGGTCCATTTCCAAACTCTAGTGGTTACCTTTATGTACTGTTAGCTGTAGATTATGTTTCCAAATTGGTGGAAGCGATTCCTACCCGTACTGATGATGCTAACACTGTTGTTTCCTTTGTTAGAAACCATATTATTTGTCGCTTTGGATCACCACGAGCAATCCTGAGCGATCAATGCACTCACTTTTGTAACAGGAGACTAACGGGATTACTGAAGAAGCATGGGATTATTCACAAAGTAGCAACAACATATCATCCCCAGACCAATGGGCAGGTAGAAGTATCTAACAGAGAGATTAAACGTATTCTGGAGAAGATAGTAAAGCCTAATAGGAAGAACTGGAGTGCCAGGTTACAAGATGCGCTCTGGGCATATCGAACAGCGTACAAGACACCCATTGGGATGAGCCCCTTTTGCTTAGTGTACGGTAAGGCTTGCCACCTTCCAGTAGAAGTGAACACAAGGCCTTCTGGGCTGTAAAAGAATGCAACATGAATTTTAAGGAAGCTGGTGCAGAAAGGAAGCTGCAACTAGCAGAATTAAAGAACATTCGCCTAGAAGCATGACAACTCCAGGCGATACAAGGAAAAGATGAAGGCCGTCCATGACAAGCACATAAAAAGGAGAGAATTCAGACCAGGGGCGTTAGTTCTTCTTTACAACTCCAGACTGAGGCTTATGCCAGGAAAACTGAGATCAAGATGGGAAGGTCGCTACAGAGTAGAATAGGCAGAGCGATACGGAGTTTTTCACCTGCGTTATCCTTCTAGCTCCAAATTTATTAAGGTCAATAGACACCGCCTAAAGCTTTATCATGGTGAAAAGTTAAAGGATCAAAAAGAGCTAGAGGTCTTTCTCCTGGAAGACCCACCAACGGAAGCAGAATGAGCCTAAAGACCGTCCAACTTAAGGACGTAAAAGCAAAGTGCTAGGTGGGAGACAACCCACCATGGTATGATCGTTCTGTTTCAGTCTTAGTTTTATTTTTTTTATTTTCTACTTTATTTTTTCTTAATGACTCTTCTCATAATCTCTGCACATAGTCTGCATTGGCATTTGCATTCTGCATAAAAGAAAAAAGAAGAGGGGGAAAAGAGTACGCGACGCGCACACATCATATGTGCTTTCGTAACAAGAAGAAAAGAAGCAGAGAGTTACGCGGGAGCTTGGTTGGAGGCGTGCCATAGGCACAGATCACGCCCACGCGAACGTACCCCTGATGCGTCAGCATCACTTGCAAAATCAGCCATCCACGCGTGCGCGTCACTCACGCGCCAGCGTGACTCTACAAAATTGACGTAAAGAGGTATATGGCGGATAGTTGTGATAGAGTGGGGCTGGAATGGTGCTGGAAGCACAAGCCCTATCACGCAAACGCGTGACCCACGCGTCCGTGTCATTATTCAAATAGAGGCCATTCACGCATGCGCGTCACCCACGCGCATGCATCGCTCTAAATTTTGGCAATATGCTTATCAGAGACTTGTGCATTCGTGATGCTGCTTTCGCGCCAATAGCACAAATCAGGTTATGCATACGTGTGACCTACACGTCCGCGTTACCTGAAATAATCACAATCCACGCGATCGCATGCCCCACGCGTTTGCGTCACACGCGACGCACAGCATATCCAGATCAGCGCCAGATATCTTATTTATTCTTCGCCAATCCTAATTTCTTTTATCCCTTCTTATTTCTTTCTTCTCCCTTCCTCCTTCTTTATTCTTTCTTACTTTTCACTCTCTCCTCCCTTATTTTTCACATCCATTATCAATGTTCTTTACTTTTCCATTATTCTTTTTCTTTTTATTTATGTTTTCTTCTTCCTTTTTCTTTTTTTTTTCATTATCTATGTTTTCTTTTTCTTTCATTTTTTATATTCTTTTGATTGGTGTTAGAAATTTAATTCGGTGATTATTTTCTTCTATATTTTTCTTGTGAGTGTATTAAGGAACAGCTTGACAATTAATATTACTTCTTAAAAGGGTTGCTTGCATGTTCAAATTAATGCTTTCAATCACATATTTACCACTCATGCTAAGTGTTTGTGAAAAAGCCCGTATGACATTGTGCATTATTTTAAATTATTCTATTCTCCCACTCTAATGCCTGTTTTTCACAAAACCCCTTTTCTATTTTATTGATTAAATATAATTGTCAATACAAACAGATTGTTAGTTTGAAAGAGTTGATAATCTAACTTGGATATTTAATGCTTGATCTATGCTACTCATGCCTTTGCCGGCATCCCAAAAAACATCTTGCATCTAATTGTCATCACATGCACTTGCTATGTTTCCATTGATGAACTGATCACATGTAGTCATGACCATGTGTTAACGACATCCTTCTTTACCGTGCATTGATTATCACGTATCCTATCTTCTTCCTTGCTCTAACCCTTGTAATTTTAAAGTACTTACCTTTTCCATTTCAGGATGGCCACCAAGAAGGGTAAAGAGAAAGCTACTCCTAAACCACCAACAAGGACAGGAACAAAAAGAGTGCTAATGGCAGAGCCATCTTCAATAGCTGTAAAACCCTCAACAAAGCGAATCAAGAGGATCATCAAGGTCGATGAAAAAGAGAAAGCCTTTCCAGCAAAGGACACTGCGCGGTTCACTAACCCCTACTGTGAGCAGATGTTCCCCATACTGGCTGGGCAAAACTATAAGAATGAGTACCTACTCATCCTCCCGAACCACATTGTTGAATTTTTTGAACCTCGTATTGAGCGAAGACAATGTGGATTCTTACGAAGACAACCACGGCAGGTTAATCTATCATGGGTAGTTAAATTCTACTCCAATTTTCACATGCCAACACTGCAGTCTGTCTATATCCATCAGAAGCAAGTCCCCATAACTGAAAAGGCCATTCAGTGAGCTTTTGATCTTCCCCCTGCTCCTGAAGGATTGGACGCATTTCAAGAAGCCTCTGTCCAATGCCAGACATCATGGTTCTAAAAACCGAACCGGACCGGCCAGTTCAACCGGAAAAATCGGGAACCGGTCACCTAACCGGTCCGGATAAGGTCAGAAACCGGCTGGCAAAAAATCAGTGAAAAAACAGGTCAAACCGGTGGTTAACCAGTGAACCGGGAGAACCGTCCAGTTTTTTCACAGTTTATTGGTTTGCATATTAAACTTCAAAACGACATCGTTTTGAAGAAAAAAAAAGAAAAGGGCTATCAGCTATGCACGAACCTTGATAGCCACCACCCTCATTATCTCAGTATCTCTCAACTCTCACCCTCTCACCCTCCCACAGCCCCTCATCGCCACCTCACCCAGCTCGCCACCTCCACCGTCGTCGCCCAGCTCTCCACCTCCACCGTCGTCGCCGGTAATACTCTACCTTCTACCTCGGTTCATGTATGCGGGCATGTTTCTGTTCATGGTTCTGTTCCTATTTGAGTTCACGTTCCTATTTCTGTTCATGTTCCTATTTCTGTTCATGTTTCTGTTCCTCTCTATAACAAAAAACATGCTCTTTGATGTTTATCTGGATTACATGATTTTGAGTTGCTGCTTCATGTTTATCTGGATTACATGATTTTGGTTTCTGTTTGATGAATCTTGAATCTGTTTTTGGCTTTCTATTATGATGCGTTGAAGGCAGCTGGGGATTATTTTTGCTGCTTCAATTTTGCTGCTTCATGAATATGAGTTCAATTTTTGCTGCTTCAATTTTGCTGCTTCAATTTTGAGTTGCTGTTTCATGAATTTTGCTGCTTCATGAATCTGAGTTCAATTTTTGCTGCTTCAACTTTTGCTGCTTCAATTTTGAGTTGCTGTTTCATGAATTTTGCTGCTTCATGAATCTGAGTTCAATTTTTGCTGCTTCAATTTTTTCTGCTTCAAATACAGCTTCTTTTTGTGGTACTTCTGATGATGGTGGCTTTGGATTACCGGTTTATGATGGAGATGTTGGAACACTTAATGATAATTATGATTTTTGATGAGTTGCACCTTTGATTAGTTGAAAACTTGCTAGTAATTGTATCTTTTGAATGTAGAACACTATGGGTTTGTCATTATGTACGTTTTATTTTTTGTTTAGTTATAAACTTTGATGTTTGAAGTTGTTTGTGAACCTCTAATCTTAAGTAATGGATAATTTATTATGTGAAATATTAAATTTTATTAAGTTATAAATTATTGAATTTTATTAAGTTTAATAATTTTATTTAATATTTAATTAAACCAGTTGAACCTCGGTCAAACCAGTGAACCATTGAACCAGTGACCTCACCGGTTTATTGACCGGTCCGGTTCTCGCAACCTTGCCAGACATACAAATTTGACTGGGACGCCGTTCTCAGAGTTATAGCACAACCTGGCAGTAGATGGATCTATGGATACCATCGATCCCGACCTAAGGGAATATTGGCTTCAACACTGACCCTGGAGGCTCGAGTATGGGCACAGATTATGTCCCACTACGTCTTTTCGAGCACTCACGAGTCCTCCTTCACCGTAGACATGGCTGTTCTACTCTGGTGTATCCTTACAGACCAGCCTCTCAATTTACCAAGACACACTCGAAATGCTATGGGACACGTACAAATTGCGGGCAACTTACCTTTTCCCGCCTTGATTTAAGATCTAGTCTCAGCAGCCAGAGTCTCTTACAGAGCTGGGGATACCAAGACCATACTTCTGCGGAATGATCAGCACGTCCCGAATGAGAAGTATATCAGACCTCCAGCAGCCGCTAACAACTGGAGCACAGAACCAGCAGAAGATATTCCTTCTCCTTCAACATCACAAGCACCTCCAACAAACCAACTGCTCCATCAGATACTTGAGAGATTGGACTGGCTAGACCGGGAGGGAAAGCGAAGAGAGCGCTGTAACTAGCGCCGATTTACATACCTCAAGGAGCTGCTTATTGGCAACCACCCACCCGAGGAAGATCTGGACTCCACTTCATTTACCAGCACAGGGAGCCATGACGGTCCCGCTTGTGGAGACACTGCTACCAGCCCCCCTTTGTTCCTGACAGATGGCACCGAAGACGGTACAAAGCTTTAAGTGTGGGGAGGTCGGTCAATACCTGCTTCCGGAGGTAATTTCTCTTTCTTAAACACCAATAGGATATTTATTTTTCTTTTGTTAGAATAGGATAAATTGCATAGTAATAGGTATTTGCATGCATGTTCTAATTGGTTGAAAAATAATAAGTTTCTTTTTAAGACCCTATTTTTGAAAAATTTCACTAATTTAAATTAAAATCTTTCGTTAAAACTTGTTCGAAGTTGTATGTGGAACATAAGATGATAGCTAAAGAACACACAACCCGTGAGATTTGAGCTTAATTACATGGTTACATTATTTAATCATAATATTTTATTTTTGTGTGTTTTCATCTCTATGATTGTAATCTTTATTTTGTTCCATTCTATATTCTATATGTTCAATATTTAGTGTATTTAAATGCATGCATATGATTGAGGCCGTTAATTGTTTTAGCTCACTTATCCCAAATAGCCTACCCTTTCAATTTCCCTTGTTAGCCACTTTGAGCCTTTTAAATCCCATTTGTTCTATATTTTACCACATCACTAGCCTTAAGCGGAAAAACAATTAAATACCCCAATTGAATCTTTGGTTAGCTTAAGTTAGAGATTGTGTATCAATTAAATTTGGAAAGATCGTGGGAGCATAGGTTAATAAAGGAATATGTCATGATAAAATAAAGGGAATTTGCGTACCTACTCATGTAAGACCAGAAAAATTAAAAACCCATGTGCATTGATAATGTTATGTTTATTTTTATGCTTAATCAAAAAAATATTCAAGGTAATTAAGTAATTAAATAAGGGGACAAAATTACCCCAATGCTAAGTTAAGTTAATGAAAAGATCAATGCATATGTGATAAAAATTAAAAGAAAGGGTAATGCATGAGTATGTAATACAAAAGTGAGAATTTTGGGTAGCTAGGCATGAATTTAAAATTTTATAAAGTATGTATAGGTAAGAGCTTAGGTTAATCAAGGATTCAATTTATAGCTCACTTAACCATATATACATCCTCAACTTTACCTTGGCCCCATTATAACCTTGAAAAGACCTCATGATGTTTGCAACTTTCATGAACTGTCTTCTCACAAGTTTACCTGCCTTTACTATATGATTTTAATTAGTAGAATTTGATTTATGTTTGTCTTGAAGAACTTATTTACTTTTAACCAAGTAGACAAAATCATCTTAGCATATAGTTGCATTCATATACATAGGTTGCATTGCATTGCATAGGTCTTACTTTTCCCTACTTGTTTATTTTATCTCCTTGAGCTAAGCATGAGGACATGCTAATGTCTAAGTGTGGGGAGGTTGATAAACCACTATTTTATGGTTTATCTTGTGTTTAATTGAGTGGTTTCATCAAGTCTTTACCCACTTATTCATATGAACTGCATGATTTTACAATCCCTTCCTAAGTTTGTTGTATGGTTGAAAACTTGCTTCCTAGAGATCTTTAATTTGTGTATTTCAATTCTCCTTTATACCATTCGATGTTGTGATCTGTGTGTTAAGTGTTTCAGGCTTTACAGGAAAGAAATGGCTTAGAGAACGGAGAAGAAGCTTGCAAAAATGGAAGGAACACAAGAAACTAAGGAGATGACCAAGCGAGCATCGACGCGCGCGCATGATTCACGCGAGCGCGCGAAATGAAGAAAGTCGCAGTGACGCGTGCATGTGCCTGACGCGTACGCGCAAATTAGAGTCTGCATGAATGACGCGCACGCATGGACGATGCGTATGCGTGACAAGGAAAATCACTGAATGACGCGCACGCGTGACCGACGCGTACGCGTGACCGACGCGTACGCGTGACCTGCGCAATCTGGAGAAATAACAAAAAATGCTGGGGGCGATTTTAGGCCGTGTTCTGACCCAGTTTTCGGCCCAGAAACACAGAATAAAGCCAGGGAACGTGCATAGACTCAAAAGACATCGCACACATTATCATTAGGATAGTTTTTGGATTTTAGATCTGAATCTAGAGAGAATCACTCTTCCTCTAGGTTTTCTTTACATTCATAAGTTTATTAGTTTTATGTTTTTGCTTTGGATTTTGGATATTGAAGAGTCACCACCTCCATTGAAGTTACTATTCTAGTTTGTTTCCTTATTCCCTTACTCCTTTAGTTATTTATTAATCCTGTTCAGATAATTATGTTGCACTTGGGATTTATTAATATAGTTTATTTCTTTTCCCTTTAATCAATTTTCAATCCTTATTCTATTTAATTTATCATGTCTTCTTCTATTATTTTTGTGAGCGTTTTATTCATGTCAATGGAGTAAATCCCCAAGTTAACATGGGGGTTGATTAAAAGGAGACACTTTAGTTGGAAGGCTTAAGTGAAGATTAAACTGGAAGTTGTTGGTTAGTTCTGTATTTACTAACGTTAGACCTTCCCAAGGGAGAGGACTAGGATTTGCAAATAAGAGTTAGCTCAATCACTTGACTTTCCTTTATTTAGTAAGGGTTAACTAAGTGAAAACAACAACCTTTTTGATACTACACCTAAGAAATCCCAATAAGGATAGAACTTCCAATTGATCATTCCCCCAGTCAAGGCTTTTTTATTTAGAATATTAATAATCATTCTTAGTTTTTATTTCTTTAATTTACAACTATTTAATTGCTCATTATCCAAACTCAACTCTCTTGAAAACCCCTAATTAATAAATTAGCATTCTCTCTGCAACTCGTTGGGAGACGACCTGTGATTCATACTCCCATTATTTTATTTCTAAATTTTTGAGACAACTCTTTTAAATTGATACGCGGAATCTTCATTGGTTAAGAGCTATACTTGCAACGCCGTTTTCTCTATAAACTCTTAATCGGTGATTTTCCGTCACGTCAATTTTTGGCGCCGTTGCTGGGGAGTTGTAACAGTTTGCTAATTTATTGGTTGGATTTTTATTTTATTTGCACTTTATTTTATTTTATTTTTTACCATGAGCTGTATGTTTCTTTCATTGAATGGCGCGTTCACTACCTGATCCGAGCCTACCCACATTTGATCTTGAAATTGAAAGAACTATCTCACGTATAAGGCGGGCTCGGCGTCGGTTAGTCCTTTTTGAGGACAAATTTGAAACGTCATTTAAGAAAGAAACAGGCTCCCTTTCTACTGATTTGGTTGATTTTAACACAGAGGACATGGTAGCTCCCAGGAGGATTACTCTTTAGGAGACGGGAGCTCTGGACTTTACGCTCCCAGGAGGATTACTCTTCAGGAGGCGGGAGCTAAATAGACTGTTTTACCCTTACTAGTCATATGTTTAGTATTTAAGGGATTAAACTTATGTAACCTGGAGAAATTGGACAGTCTTCAAACCTTTTTCACCTCCCCCATGGGGGGAGGTCTGCCATTATTTTCGTTTTTCCATTGATTTTACTTCAGTATGAGTCTCTAAACCTCCTAGGTTGAGGGGAGGAGTCCTACTGAGTCATATGAATTAATAAAAGTACTATTTCTTCTTCTTCGATCAGTGTTTGATCTATCTCTAAGATGTATATTCCGATCTTCATCATGGTGAATAGGACGATCTGACAAATTGGTTCTGTTCATCACATTAAGACGAACGTGCCTGACAAACACTCACGTCTACTTGGGATCGTGTGAGTACCTGGATGAAAAGCATGAGCCAACAGCTATGGTTATATATCTCTCAGACGATTAATCCACGATTTATTTGGGGACTTCTTGAGACACCAGTTCAGCCAATCTCCGGGGAGATTAGGGTCTCCATGGTATAGGCTAGAATCCAAAGAAGTAGCGTTCTCTAATCCGGAAGATTCGACTTTGTCTGTGACATTTTGAGTAGGATCGCCAAGAAAATGGACTGCTATGCGCTTAACCCTTCGTCAGGTTGAATATCACAACCACTGGTCATTGCCGTGTTCAACCTGAGCAGAGGAGACCGAGGACCATTGGCGTGGCTTTAATCACTTACAACCTACTATAGAAGAAGATCATTCACAAGCAAGGAAGACAGTAGTACCAGAGTTACTTCAAAAAGACAAAGCAACTCCGACTCTCATCCCTATTCCTATCTTTTATTCCAATTTGGTATTCCTTTCATACCTTCACAACTTATGAGAAATGTTATGTTTATATCACTGATAATACAACTCCTTCTGATTCTGCTTGACTAAGAGCTGCAAGACAACCACAACTTGCTTCAAGCCACAATCCTCGTGGGATCAACCCTAATATTGCTACTGATGTACGAAATAGTGTGGGTTTTGTGTACACGCGCACCAAGTTTTTGGCGCCGTTGCCGGGGATTGTTGTGTTTTGACAAACTGCCGGATTGTTTTGCTGCTTAGATAAGGTAAATTATTTTATTTTTATTGAGTCTTTTATTTTTGTTTTCTTCTTCTTCAATTTTCGAAAAATTCTTAAAACCTTTTCAAAATTATTTTTTCTTTTCTTTGTTTAATCTTGTCCTTGGTATTGAGTCTTCCATGTTCTTGTTTCCTGTTTTTCAATTCCAAAAAAATAAAATTTTCCTTAACCTTTTTCAAAATTTTTTTTCTTTTCTTTATTTAATCCTTGCATTTTTTGAATATGTCTATGTTCTTGGTAAGTTCATGTTCTTTGAGTCTTTCTTTCTAAAAATTTTGAAAAATAATTTTTTCTTTGTTTAATCTTTTTTCAAGTCTTTAAGTTTGGTGTTTTCTTGTTTATTTTTTTGCAATTGTCCAAAATTTGTGTTTTGGTTTTCTAAAAATTTTAAGTTTGGTGTTCTTTTTATGTTCTTGTGTTTTTTGAGTCTTTATATTTTTTTCTTTGTGTTCTTGTGAGTCTTCAAAGTGTTCTTGAGTCTTGTATGTATCTTGATCTTGAAATTTTTAAGTTTGGTGTCCCTTCGTATTTCCCTCCAAATTTTCGAAAATAAAGGGGTGCTAGATCTAAAAATTTTAAGTCTTGTGTCTTTTTTGTGTTTTTCTCTTTCATCATAAAATTCAAAAAAATAAAAAAAATATATTTTCTAACTAATTTCCAACCAATATTTTCGAAAATTACTAAAAAATTCAGATTTGAATTTTCAAATTTTATCTTATCTCATCTTAGTTGTCAAGTTTTCAAAAATTAATTTTTTCAAAAATAAAAATCATATCTTTTAAAAAAAAAACTTATCTATTTCAAATCTTATCATATTGTTTTCAAAATTCAAAAATTTCATCTTATCTTTTTCAAATTTCAAATTTTCAAAATTAAATCTTTTTCAAAATCAATTTTCTAATCTTATCATTTTTTGTTTCTTATCTTATCTTTTCTAACTTCTAATTTTTAAACCATATCTTTTTCAAAACTTTTTTAAAATCTTATCTTATATTTTATCTTAATTAAAATCTTTCCTTATCTTATCTTTTACTTTTATTTTTATTTTTTTATCTTTTCTTAATTAATATCTTATTTTCTCTCTAATCTTTTTCAAAACCACCTAACTAACTCTCTTTTCTCAAATTTTCGAAAACTACTTCTTATCTTCTCTCTCTTATTTTTTAAAACCTTCTAACTAACTCTTCTCTTCCTTATTTTTCGAAAATATGTCTCTTCTTCTCTCTCATCTTTTTCAAAACCTCGTAACTAACTCCTTCTATCCTTAATTTTCAAAAATAATCTCTCTCTCTCTCTCTCTCTCTCTCTCTCTTTAAACCACCTAACTAACTCTCCCTTCTCTCAATTTTTGAAAATTTCTCTCTCTTCTCTCTCTTCTCTCTCTTCTATTTTCGAAAATTCACTAACCAATTTTAAAATCTTTTTAAATTATTAACCATATTTTCAAAAATTAATTAATTAATAATTAAAAAAATATTTTAATTCTTATTTACATTTTCTGTTTATACCACTTCTGTTCTTATCTCTATTCATTCAACTCTACTTCTTTCAACTCTGGGTGTAGCTCAACTTCTTTATCTTCCTTCCTTTTTTCTTCACATCTCACTTAGGGCTTCTTGCCAATTGTCACAGAAAGCTTTCTTGTGATTTCTTTTCTATCTCCTTCTATCTTCTTTTATCAAGGTAATCTTCTTCTACTTATTTTATTTATTTTTATTTTTATTTTCTTTCTTCTTCTTCTTTCTTCTATTCTGACTTTAAGAAGGAGTGTCTTGCCTATTGGCATGGTCTTTTCTTCTTTCTTTCTTTTCTTCTTGTTTATGACCAGGAACAGGGATAAAGAACCCCTCTTGACTCATGATCCTGAACCTGAAAAGACTCTAAGGAGGCGTTTACAACAAGCTAAAGTACAACACTCTGGAAGAGACCTTTCAGAAAGTTTTGAACAAGAAATAGAGGACATGGCTGAACCACAAGAGGAGGCCAGAAAGGTCCTTGGTGACTTTACCATGCCTACCTCTGACTTTTATGGCAGAAGCATTGCTGTACCTACCATTGGAGCTGACAATTTTTAGCTTAATCCTCAGTTAGTCTCTCTTCTAAAGTAGAACTGCAAATTCCATGGACATCCACTAGAAGATCCACATCATTCTTGGCAGAATTCTTACAGATCTGTGATACTGTAAAGACTAATGAAAAGTCTACAAGCTGATGCTCTTGTCCTTTTCTTTAAGGGATAGAGCTAAAAGTTGGTTGGATGCCCAGCCTAAAGAGAGTCTTGACTCTTGGGAAAAGCTAGTAAATACTTTTCTGGCTAAGTTCTTTCCCTCTCAAAGGATGAGCAAGATTAAAGTGGAAGTTTAAACTTTTAGACGAAGAAAAGGTGAATCCCTCAATGAAGCTTGGGAAAGATACAAGAAAATGATCAGGATATGTCCTCCTGACATGCTTTCAAAGTGGTCTATCGTAGGCATGTTCTATGATGGCTTGTCTGAGATGTCCAAAATTTCATTGGACAACTCTGCAAGTGAATCTCTTTACTTGAAGAAAACGCCTGCAGAAGCGAGAGAGCTCATTGAGATGGTTGCAAACAACCAATTCATGTACACCTCTGAGAGGAATCCTTTAAACTATGGAATCCTTTAGAAGAAAGGAGTTCATGAAGTTGAGACTCTGAATGCCATCCTGGCTCAGAATAAGAGCTTGACCCAACTGGTCAACATGATCTCTCAATATCTCATTGGGATACAAACTACAGCAGGCAGTAATCAGGAAGCTTCTCTTGAAGAAGAAGCCTATGATCCTAATCAACCCACCATGAAGGAGGTGATTTACATGGGAGAACCTTATGGAAACACCTTCATGGAGGAATCATCCTAACCTCTCATGGAAGGATCAACAGAAACCTCAGCAAGGTTTCAATCAAGGTGGTAGGAACGAGAATAGGTTCAATAATAGACCACAATTTCCATCTTCTCAAGGGAATATAGAGGCCTCTCAGTAGAGCCTTTCTGACTTATCCACTCTGGTCTCCAGCCTCACTAAGACCACTCATAGTTTCATTAATAAAACAAGGTCCTTCATTAGAAACTTGGAGGTACAGGTTGGTCAATTGAGCAAGAGGATCCCTGAGATCCCTCTTGACACTCTTCCCAGCAATACTGAGGCTAATCCTAAAGAAGAGTTCAAGACCATAACCATGGATGTTGAGGTCAAACTAGAGGAGAATGGAAAGGCATTGAACGCCAGGGAAGAAGCCTTCACTGGGCGTTCAACACCCACCAGCCCAGAACCAAAGGAAACTATAAAGACAATAGAATTTCCTTTGAATAGTTCTGATGGCTAGTCATCCTCAAGTGAGGATGAAGGCACTAGGGAAGAGCAAGTTGCTCGGTACCTAGGAGCTCTTATGAGGCTGAATGCCAAGCTATTTGGTACAAAGCCTTTGGAGGAAGAACCTCCTCTGCTCACCAAAGAACTCCATGCTTTGGTTCAGCAAGAGCTACCTCAGAAGCTTCCAAACCCTGGACACTTTTTGATTCCTTGCACCATAGGCACTATGACCTTTGAAAAGGCTCCGTGTGACCTAGGGTCAAGCATCATCCTCATGCCGCTCTCTGTAATGGAGAAGCTAGAAATCCTTGAGGTAAAAGCTATACACGTGTCTTTAGAAATGGCAGACAAGACCATGAAGAAGCCAAATGGCTTAATGGAGGATCTCTTGGTTAGAGTAGAAAACCACTACATCTTTACAAACTTCATTATCTTGGATATAGGAGAGGATGAGGATGACTGAGTCATCCTTGGAAGACCTTTCCTAGCCACAACTAATGCTATCATTGCTGTGGCTAAGGGAGAACTAACCTGATGCAGGTGGAAATTGTCTCTCAACAAATTTCCTTCGGCAAGTGTACCAAATTTTGTCGTCAAGTAAAAACTCACAATAGAGTGAGGTCGAATCCCACAGGGATTGATTGATCAAGCAACTTTGATTAGAAGATTGTTCTAGTTGAGCAAATTCAGAATTTGGGTTGAGAGTTGCAGAAAATAAAATGGCGGGAATGTAAATGACGGAAAAGTAAATGCTAGAATTAAAGAACTGGAAGTAAATGACTGAATTAAATTGTAGAATTGTAAATGAGAATGGGGTGTTTGCTCATGAAAATAAACGCAAATATTAAAGAGAATGGGTGAGATCAGAATTGAGAAGTTCATTGGGCACAGGAGATGTTGCAATTCTCCGGATCAAGTTCATTTTCATCTCTTCCTCAATCAATGCATTCATTGATCTCCTTGGCAATCTTAATTGATTGAATTACAATTTCTTGCAATTCAATCTCTCAAGTCTTGATCAATAGCCAATTCCTTGGTCAATTGCTCATGAGAAGAGATGAAGTGTGGTCACTGATTATACCACATGCATTTCCCAAATCAAGTTTTGAGAGGATTATAGTCACATATCCATCCAAACCCAATTTGGTTCAGCATGAGAAAGCATTTCTAGCTTGATCTCTTCATTCCTCTTTCAAGGTTCAGAAGGGATCCAAGTTTGAATAGTTTCTTTTCCAAGATAACTACCCAATGGGATGAAGATCGAAAGCTTTCAATTAAAATCAAGAGAAAAGATAGAAGAAGAATGAAGAAAACTAGTATTGATCCATCAAATTACAACAGAGCTCCCTACCCAATGAAATGGGTTTAGTTATTCATAGCTCTAAAAATGAAAAAAACAGATGGAGAATACATTCTCAACTAGAAGAGTAGAGAAAGTAAAAATATAGAGAGTAATGCTTTTCTTTTCCTTTCAGACTCCTTTCCCCCTCTCCCCCTCAAAACTCCAATAATTTAAAGATACTCCTATATATACTACTCTTCTATTCTTCTAGTTGATTCTTCAAGTCTTGGGCCTTTGGATCCTCAGTTTGGAGCAGTTCTCTTCTTCACTTGGGCTTGGTTTTACTTGCAGAGAGAAAGTGTGAAGTGGGCAGAGACTTTAGCTCAAGACGTTAGAGGTGTTAACATTCAGTGAGAAAATGGGTTCGAAAACGTTAGTGTCATTCAACTTTTTCACTAACGTTTCTTACCCAAGTAAAGGCCACGTTAACCTCAACGTTAGTGGCACAAACGTTGCCACTAACGTTGCCTCTTTGTCCTTCGCACACGTTATTGGGGCTCAACTTTCCCAATAACGTTGAGAGCCTCCCCCTTTCCTTGGGTGTTACTAACGTTGTCGACCATTCTTGCCTTTCACGTCAGCTCCCACGTTAACCAAGTTAACGTGGAAGTTAATGTGGTACATTGCACCTTAGGCCAATGTTAGTGACAATGTTGAATGTCACTAGCGTTGGCTTCCTTCCCCTTGTTAACGTTAGAGGCCACGTTAACCAAGTTAACGTGGACTCTAACGTGGCCAGTATGATCATTGGCCAACGTTAGTGATAATGTTAAGTGTCACTAACGTTGGCTCAAAATCCTTTCTTCACGTTAGAGCTCACGTTAACTTAGTTAACGTGACTCTTAACGTGGGCAATGATGGCTTCGAGAGCGTTATTGGCAATCACTTTTCTTATTAACTTTGCAAGTTACCTCCCATTCCACGTTAGTGGCCACGTTAATTAGATTAACGTGACTGCTAAGTGGTTCCTCCTTGCTTCCTTTGTTCCTGAAATCAAGCAATAGAGTGCATCAAAGTTCTAGTCCAAGTCATGGGTAATGCAATATACAATTTGTCACTAAATTTATGCAAAATCCTCATGAAATTATGTAAAATGCACAATGTATGCTTGAATCAAGGTGTAAGTGAATATCTACCCAAAACTAGCTTATTTCCTAAGGAAATGCATGAAACTACCCTAAAAACAGTAAAGAAAAGGTCAGTGAAACTGGCCAAGATGCCCTTGCATCATAACCCTAAAGTTAGGGGAGGATCACATCTTGTTTAAGATGCCTCATCCCATTTCTCCTTCTAAAAGAGAGATAATAGTACAACACCTAGTGTGCCAACCCTCTCTTTTTGTGCAGAGCTCTAAAGAGCCCCCAGACATCAATTCTGAGTTTGGTGTTGGGCAGCCCTCAACAAGCTCTAAGCACAAAGGTACCAAAAAGAAAGTACCTAAAGGCTGGAAGGACAAGAAAGTCCCAACTGAAGGCCTCTCACCGGGCATGAGAGTTTTCTTCACTAAGAATCCAGTCCTACCACACACAATGAGCCGTCCTATCTCTAGAGCATGTAGAGCTAGTTCATGAGAGGACAGGCAAAAAATTCATGTCAAGGACAAAAAATCTGAGCCCATACTCACCTCCATAAGGAGCTAAAGGTCAAGCTAGTGACTTTAGAAGAGCGCTTGTTGAGAGGCAACCAAACTTTACTCAACCATTTATTTTCATTTTGTTTTTTTCTTTCAGTTGTCAGAGTCATGATCATATGCATCAGTCAAGAGACAGGATTCATAGCAGTGAAAAAGAACACACCAAGTAGAGTGGCAAAGTTGAACGCCAGCTAGGAAGCCCTTCTGGGCATTCGATGCCCTAAGAGGGGAGCATTGTTGGTGTTGAACGCCAGCCAGGGAGCATCCCCTGGGCGTTCAATTGCCAAAGCAAGAAAGTAGGGAATCTGGAATTCTCTTGCCTCTCAGGACTAAGAGGTCCCACAGAAGCTCCACTTACCCTACATTCTTCTTCCCCATTGATCATATTTGCTCGAGGACGAGCAAAACTCTAAGTTTGGTGCTGCAAAATCTCTGCCTTGTAACTTCTACCACTCTTAAGTATAGAAGAAGAGGATGGAGCAAACTAGAGAGCATGCACATGAACCTGTGCAGCCGCCTCAACAAAGACAAAGGAGTGACATTGAAGAGATCAAGCATTACATTGGATTCTTAAGGAGGTGCACGACCCACCATCATTTAGGTGGATTCGTTCTCTTTTACTCTTTTCCTATTATTTTTCTGTTTTCTGTCTGTTTTATTTTCTGTTCTCTTGTCCTAGCTGCATGATCATTTGCATTGATGTCTTAAAAGATGTAAAATGTTCCATATGTCTCTCATGTTGCTTAAATGGAAATTTTTATTTGAAAATAATTGAGACATGCATGAATCTCAAGTTTAAAATAATATTAGTTAAATTAGTTTGATGTGGTATCATTTGCTTTTGTTTTCTGAATGTATGATTAAACAGTGCATATTTGAAGTTGGAACTTTATAATGTTGGCTCTTGAAATGATAAAAAAGGAAAAGTATTATTGATAATCTAAAAAATATAAAAATTGATTCTTGAAGCTAGAAAAAGTAGCAAAAAGCAAAAGAAAAAGCATGTTGCAAAAGAAAAAAAAATATATGCATGCAAGAAAAAAATGGCAAAAAAAAAAGCAAGCAGAAAAAGCCAATGACTCTTTAAACCAACAGACAAGGGTAAAAGGGCCCAAGGCTTTGAGCATCAGTGGTTAGGAGGGCCCAAAGGAATAAAATCCTGGCCTAAGCGGCTAAACCGAGCTGTCCCTAACCATGTGCTTGTGGCGTGAAGGTGTCAAGTGAAAAGCTTGAGACTGAGCGGGTAAAGTCGTGGTCAAAAGCAAAAAGAGTGTGCTTAAGAACCCTGGACACCTCTATCTGAGGACTCTAGCAAAGCTGAGTCACAATCTAAAAAGGTTCACCCAGGTAATGTGTTTGTGGCATGAATGTATCCGTGATAATACTGGAAAACAGAGTGCTTAGGGTCACGACCAAGACTCAGAAAGCTATGTTCAAGAATCAAAATAAGCTTAACTAGGAGAGTCAATAATATCATCTAGACTCTAAGTTCCTAAGGATGCCAACATCTCTGAGTTTCAATGGGTTCAGAAGCAAAAAGCTACTAAGACCTGCTCATCTGTTTTTAACTAAGCTTTATTTAAAGCTTAGAAATTTATTGTATCTTAATTTTCTTTTCTATCCTACTATGTTTTTAGTTGCTTGGGGACAAGCAATGGTATAATTTTGCTGTTGTGATGAGCAGATATTTTATACACTTTTTGGCATCATTTTCATATAGTGTTTAGTAGTTTTTATTTATTTTTTATTAAGTTTTTATAGCTTCTAGTGTTAAATTCATATTTTTGGATTATACTATGAATTATTGTGTTTTTGGGCAATTTCAGGTAGTTTCTGGCTTAAATTGAGGAGTTGGAGTAGAAGTTTGATTCAGAGACAGAGAAAGCAATACAGATGCTGTCCAAATCTGACCTGCCAGCATTCGGAAGAGATCTTCTGGAGCTACATAAGTTTAAATGAAGTGCTTTTAGTGGCTATGGAAAGCTGGCTTGCACAGCTTTCCAGAAATATATAATAGTCCATACTTTGCTTTGGATTAGAAGGCCCAAAACTGGCGTCCAACGCCAGCTTCTTGCTCCCTTCCAGGTATCCAGCGCCCAAAAAGCAGAGCCTAGCATCCAAAGGCCTAGAGAGGACCCCCTAGTTTGCATTCCACACCCAAGGAGTCTCATAGCACGTGGATCTTATCAAAGCTCAGCCTAAACACTCACCAAGTGGGCCCTAGAAGTGTATTTTAGCACTAAATAGACTATTTTACCTTTACTAGTCATCTGTTTAATATTTAAAGTATTAAACTTATGTAACCTGGAGAACTTGGACAATCTTCAAACCTTTTTTCACCACTCCCATGGGGGGAGGTCTGCCATTATCTTCGTTTTTCCATTATTTTTACTTCAGTATGAGTCTCCAAACCTCTTAGGTTGAGGGGAGGAGCCCTGCTGAGTCCTATGAATTAATAAAAGTACTATTTCTTCTTCTTCGATCAGTGTTTGATCTATCTCTAATATGTATATTCCAATCTTCATCATGGTGAACAGGACAATCTAACAAATTGGCTCTATTCATCACATTAAGACGAACGTTCCTGACAAACACCTACATCTACTTGGGTTCGTGTGAGTACCTGAAAGAAAAGCACGAGCCAATAGCCATGGTTATACATCTCTCAGCTGATCTCCAGGGAGATTAGGGTTTCTGTGGTATAGGCTAGAATCCAAAGAAGTAGCGTTCTCTGATCCGGAAGATTCGACCTTGTCAGTGGCGTTTTGACTAGGATCACCAAGAGAATGGACTGCTATGCGCTTCACCCTTCGTCAGATTGAATATCACAACCACTGGCCATGGCCGGGTTCAACCTGTAGCAGAGGAGATCAAGGACCATTGGCGTGGCTTTGATCAGTTACAGCCTGCCATAGAAGAAGATCATTCACAAGCAAGGAAGACAGTAGTACCAGAGTTACTTCAGAAAGACAAAGCAACTCCAATTCTCAACACTATTCCTATCATTTTTTCTAATTCGGTATTCCTTTCACAGCTTATGAGAAATGTTATGTTTATATCACTGATAATCCAACTTCTTCTGATTCTTCTGACTGAGACCTGCAAGACAACCATAGCTTGCTTCAAGCCACAATCCTTGTGGGATCGACCCCGACTCACTCAGGTATTACTTGGACGACCCAGTGCACTTGTTGGTACTGCTGCCCGTTTTTGGGAATTGTTGAGTTTGGACAAACTGCCAGATTGTTTTTCTTCTTAGATCAGGTAAATTATTTTATTTTTGTTTTCTTCTTCTCCAATTTTCGAAAAATTCTTAAAAGCTTTCCAAAATTATTTTTTCTTGTCTTTGTTTAGTTTTCATTCTTGGTATTGAGTATTCCATGTTCTTGTTTCCTTTTTTTCAATTCCAAAAGAATAAATTCTTCCTAAACCTTTTTCAAAAAAAAAAAAATTTTCTTTTCCTTGTTTAATCCTTGCATTTTTTGAACGTGTCTATGTTCTTGGTAAGTTCATGTTCTTTGAGTCTTTCTTTCTAAAAATTTTCAAAAATAATTTTTTCTTTGTTTAGTCTTGTGTCAAGTCTTTAATTTTGGTGTTTTCTTGTTTATTTTTTTGCAATTTTCAAAAATTTGTCTTTTGGTTTTCTAAAAATTTTAAGTTTGGTGTTCTTTTTATGTTCTTGTGTTCTTTGAGTCTTTAAATTTTGTTCTTTGTGTTCTTGTGAGTCTTCAAAGTGTTCTTGAGTCTTGTATATGTCTTGATCTTGAAATTTTTAAGTTTGGTGTCCCTTTGTGTTTCCCTCCAAATTTTCGAAAATAAAGGAGTGCTAGATCTAAAAATTTTTATGTCTTGTGTCTTTTTTGTGTTCTTCTCTTTCATCATAAAATTCAAAAAAATAAAAAACATCTTTTCTAACTAATTTCCAACCAATATTTTCGAAAATTACTAAAAGAATTCAGATTTCAATTTTCAAATTTTATCTTATCTAATCTTAGTGGTCAAGTTTTCAAAAATCAAAATTTTTCAAAAATAAAAATCATATCTTTTTCAAAAAAAAATCTTATCTTTTTCAAATTTTATCATATTTTTTCAAAATTCAAAAATTTCATCTTATCTTTTTCAAATTTCAAGTTTTTAAAATTAAATCTTTTTCAAAATCAATTTTCTAATCTTATCTTTTTTGTTTCTTATCTTATCTTTTATTACTTTTAATTTTTAAATCATATCTTTTTCAAAACTATTTTAAAATCTTATCTTCTATTTTATCTTAATTAAAATCTTTTCTTATCTTGTCTTTTATTTTTATTTTTATTTTTTATCTTTTCTTAATTAATATCTTATTTTCTCTCTCATCTTTTTCAAAACTACTTAACTAACTCTCTCTTCTCAAATTTTCAAAAACTACTTCTTATCTTCTCTCTCTTATTTTAGAAGTGTACTGTTTTGATTTTACTGGAACCGCATGAATTGTTTGAAGTGTATTGTGATGCTTCGTTGAAGTATTTGGGTTGCGGGTTGATGCAACACTGGAACGTAGTGGGTTACGCATCGCATCAGTTGAGACCACATGAGGTGAATTACCGAACCCATGACTTGGAATTTGTGGCGATTGTGTTTTCATTGAAAATTTGGAGGCACTACTTGTACGGAGTGAGGTTTAGAGACTTTTCTGATCACAAAAGTCTTAAGTACATCTTTGATCGAAAAGAGCTAAATATGCGTCAATGGAGGTGGATAGAGTTACTGAAAGATTATGATTTTGAACTAAGTTATCACCCCAGGAAGGTGAAAGTTATAACAGACGCCTTGAGCTGAAAGCCTTTGATTGTCGCTTGGATGAGGATCAAAGAGGAGGAGTTTGTGGATAAGTTTACAGATGACAAGTTGGATATTGGTGAAGTTGCCGGAGTTGCTTGTTTGAATCAGGTGCAAATTTCCAGCACGTTTAAGTTAGAAACTTAGAGGGGTCAGCAAAATAATTAAGAACTTCAGAGATTGTTCCAACCGGTTAGTAAGGAGAGGCATGGAGAGTTTACTAAGGACAATGAAGGGTTATGGAGGTATAAGGGGAGGATTTGTATGCTAGATGTTGGTAGTTTGAGACAAGAGTTGTTGTCGAAAGCTCATAACGGAAGATTCTCTATTCATCCAGGTAGTATGAAAATGTATCATGATTTAAAGAAGATGTTCTGGTGGCCTGGGATGAAGAGTGTTGTAGCCACACTTGTGTCTAAGTGTTTGACGTGTCAGAAGGTGAAGATAGAGCACCAAAAACCATCGAGAATGTTATAGCCACTTAAGATTCATCAGTGGAAATGGAAAGGAATTGCAATGAATTTTGTGACCGGTTTACTGAGGACTAGGTCAGAATTGGTGATCGTGGATCGCTTAACCAAGTCCGCTCACTTCCTGCCTATCTGAGTGAACTACTCTTTGGAGGAAATGGCAAGGTTGTACATCATGGAGATTGTAAGGTTGCCGGTGTGCCATTGAGAATAGTGTCAGACTGTGATCGACGATTCACATCAAGGATTTAGGGAGCTTTTCAAAGAGCTTTCGGTACGAGACTATGTCTCATCATAGCATATCATCTGCAAATGGATGGACTATCAAAACGAACTATTCAGACGTTGGAGGATATGCAAAGGGTGTGTGTTTTGGATCACGTAAGAAGTTGGGACCGTTACATGCCATTGTGGAGTTTGTGTACAACAACAGCTTTCATGCGAGCATTGGAATGGCTATGTATGAGGCTTTGTATGGACGGAAGTGTCAGTCTCCACTGTGTTGGTATGAAGCTGGTAAAGCAAGTATCTTAGGGCCGGATTTGGCAGCAGAGACCACTGAGAAGATCAAACAGAATAGGGCCAGAATCTTTACTGCCCAGAGTCAACAGATGAGTTATGCGCATCAGAGAAGGAAACCATTGGAATTTGAAGTGGGTAAGCATGTGTTTCTAAGGGTTTCTCCAACACAGGAATTGGAAGAGTGATCAAAACTAAGAAGTTGAATCCGAGGTTTATTAGACTTTTTGAAGTGCTGAGACGAGTCGGGCCGGTGGCATATCAAGTAGCCTTGCCGCCGTATTTATCTAATTTACATGACGTATTCCACGTGTCACAACTCCATAAGTACACGTTGGATGCGGCTCATGTTTTAGAACCCTAATCGGTTGAGCTGAAGGAGAACTTGACTTTTCAAGTAACACCGGTGCGGATTGACAACACTAGTGTAAAGAAGTTGCGTGTAAAAGAAGTTCTGTTGGTTAAAGTGGTTTGGAGAAGAGCTGGAATGGAAGAGCAGACTTGGGAATTGGAATCCGAGATGCGAAAGGATTATCCCGAGCTATTCTTAGGTAATCACTAAATTTTGGGGACAAAATTTCTTATTTGGTGGGGAGAATGTAAGAACTGCTACTAATTAGCCGCTTAATTACAATAATTTAATTGTGCAAAATAGGTTCCAAAAATTTAGAATATTAATTAGAGAATTTAAATATTATATTTGGACTAAGTAAAATTCTCTGAGTTGGAAAATGTAATTTTCTGCAAAAAATTGCATAACAATGCGTACCGGTAATTTAGCTGGCAGTACTGGCTTAAATTTGTCCAGTACTGTCTGAAAGCAGTAAAAACTGTAGAAAAAAACTTAGGAAAATAATTAAAGTTGAAAATCGGGCGCTAATTTTAAAAGTTTGGCCTGAAATTGGGCCAAATGAGCTAAAATGCTAATGGGTTGGACCGGACCCAAGTTGGGCTCAAGCCCAACATATATAAGTTCATTAATGAGACCCATTCTGCTCAAAACCCACACTCAAACACAAGTGTGCAGCTGAAGTGAGGAAGAGAGCAAGGGTTACAAAAACACTATTCACATCTAACTTCATTTGATCATATTTTGAGCCATGGTGCTCCGATTCACGAACAGTTTGTGACCACGCGAAGTTCTTGCCAAGCCCGTTAGCTTCATCTAACAAAGTGATAAGATTTTCAAAAATCCCTTCCCAGTTCTTAGTCCTTGTGAATTTCAAATTTAAGGTTTTAGTTTTGAGTGAATTTTTATATTTTAGTTGTTTAGGTACTAACCATTAGTGAGGAATTGTTTGGTTCTATCCCTAATTTCAGTGGATAAGTTTTAGCAGTGGTGCCTATTGGAGTTGTCTTGGCTATTTGGAAGAATTTGAATTGGAATTGGTGGCTTGATTTTGGTTGAAAGCTTGTTTGGAGTCAAATTTGGGTATTGTGCATATTGTAAATCAGCCAAGGTATGGTTTTAGTTTCCTCTATATAATATGTAATATTTCTGGACACTTAGGCTAGTGGACCTTAGGATAGGATTGAATTGGTTGTTGAAATTTGTTGAAATGATAATGTATGATAAACTGATAAATTTTGATAAATTTTGATGAACTATGTTTTTGTTATTGGTAAATGGTGTTGAATATTGAGATTGAGATTGAATGATGCTAATTATGGTTATTGGTAATGATATAATGATATTTGATGAGTGTGTTGGTTGAGAAATGGTTTTAGTATAGGAAATTTGATGATTGGGGTTGAGAATTATGAGGATAGTGTATTGTAAGTGGAAATTTGGTAAGAGTGGTGTGATGATTGGATTTTTGATGGTTTAGAATTTTACAAATGAAATCTCGTTGCAAGTATAGTTTCTAAACGAACACTAATCCTTTCATACAAAAATTTGTTTGTCACAAGTAACAACCCCTAAAATCTATAAACCGAAGTATTAAACCTCAGGCCGTTCTCCCTAGGAATTACAATAAAGTGTCTTGTTATTGGTTATGAGTTATTTTGGGGTTTTTGAGATTTTAGACAAGAAATATAAATGGCAAAGAAAATAAACTAACAACTAACAAGCTCTTGGCAAGATATGAGAACTAGAAGTCCTATCCTAGTTATCCTCCTCACTCGTGATTACAAATTGTTCATTGCTCCCACTTAGTTAACCTCTAACCATAGAGGAAAGTCAAGTGGATGAATCAATTTGATTCTTCAAGTCCTAATCAACTCCTAAAGGAAAGACTAGATTTAGAGGTATTCAAATCAATTAGCAACCTCTAATTATCAATCAACAAATGAATTAGTTAACTCAAGAGTCACTAATTACTCAACTAAAGCCAAGAGGAACAAAATCTATACTAAAATCCAACCAAGCATTTCATCAAACACTTGGAAGGTACAAAAGAAAAGCAAAGCAAATTGACAACAAGAATAGAATCTAATAATAATTATTGCAAGGAATTAACAACAACAATAAAAAGAAACATAATTATTATGAATTACCTCAAATTGAATTGAAAGAAAAGAGAAGGAACAAGAGTAGATCTATAACAAAGTATGAGAACAACATAAAGGAAGTTACAACAAATGAGTAGAAGAATGATGAATGTAACAACAAAGAATTGAGAGGTAGAAGAAGATGAAAGCATGAATTAAAACCTAGATCTAAGATTATTGAACTAAACTTAATCCTAATTCTAGAGAGAAGAGTGAGCTTCTCTCTCTAGAAACTACTTCTAACTACTTCTAAAACTAAACTATGACTAATGATCAAAAGTATGTTGATTCCCCTTCAATCCTTGGCTTAAATAGCATCAGAAATGAGTTGGATTGGGCCCACAAGGCTTCTAAAATCGCTGGCCACGAGTTGCATTAAGTGGGTCATGTGCCACCATCGGAATGTCCGTGCACTGTGCGCGTGCACACCCTTATACACGATGCAACTTTGGCAAATATTATATTGTTTTGAAGCCCCGGATGTTAGCTTTCCAACGCAACTGGAACCGCCTAATTTGGACCTCTGTAGCTCAAGTTATGGTCATTTGAGTGCGAAGAGGTCAGCTTGATAGCTTTTGCGATTCCATCATTTCTTCATGTGTTCTCCATTTCTACATGCTTTTTCTTCATTCCCTTGGTCCAATCCTTGCCTTCTAAATCTGAAATCACTTAGCAAACATATCAAGGTATCTAATGGAATCAAGGAGAATTAGATTTAGCTATTTTAAGTCTTAAAAAGCATGTTTTCACTCTTAAGCACAATTAAGGGAGAAGTTATAAAACCATGCTATTTCATTGAATAAATGTGGGTAAAAGGTGATAAAATCCCCAAAAATCAATACAAGATAAATCCTACAAATGGGGTTTATCATGGTGATTTGAGACAAAATGGTTCTGATGTGAATTGATGTGTGTTATGGCTTAGAGTTGGTTTGGTTCAAAGTTTTGAAAATTAGAGGACCTTGTTGGATTTTGTGAAACTTGATTTTTACCAAACTTTGGGGGATCGTAACTTGAGTCTCAGTTTTCAAAATTGATTGAACTTTATCTTAAATTAAAGTTCATTTAAAGATGTTTAAATTGATATAAAGTTTGAGGAAAATGAAATTTTGTAGACGAAGTTATGAACGTTTAAAGTTTGATGTTTAAAACAGAAATTTTACAGATTTGAAAAATTTTTAGGTCTGGTGAGGGTTGCATATGTGACACAGTACACGCGATGTAACGACCCAATTTCTGGTACGTCATGATCATACTAGAAACTGAGCGCTACCAACTTGTCTACCTAATTATTATCTATTATTTATTATATGAGCCTGATTCGTTGTTAAAGGCGTAGTTATTTTACGAGGTACTTTTTTTTTTTAAAACATTGGGATTAACAAACGGTATCATTCATAATTAATTCACAACTAATAATATATAAAACAGTTACAAACAACCACACATAAACACATCACAAGTAGTTGACAACATTCGGTGATTCAGCCTTTATTCGAATATAGACTGTTAGTTAGAACACCCCTAGATATAGCTAGATAATAACTATATACATATATATACATACAACATCCTAGGCCCTGACCTGTTCAAGAGGTCCCTAAGCTGGCACCCAGGCTAGCCTAGACTCT
>NC_029775.3:63094178-63096487 GCF_000817695.3 Arachis duranensis | reverse complement strand
GGCAAATATTTATCCCAACTACCTTGGTTATCCATCACACAAGATCTTAGCATGTCTCCCAATGTCTGGATTGTCCGCTCTGATTGTCCTTCTGTCTGAGGATGGTATGCTGTACTCATATGCAATTCTGTTCCTAAAGCTTTCTGGAAAACTCCCCAAAATCTGGAAGTAAACCTCGGATCTCGGTCTGAAACAATTGATGAAGGTATTCTGTGCAATCGTATGATTTCTTGAATATATATCCGCGCCAGCCTTTCTGAAGTATAGTCAATTCGAATCGAAAAGAAGCACGCCGACTTTGGCAGCCTGTCCACAATCACCCAAATGGCACTACGTCCTGTTGAGGTTCTTGGAAATCTCGTGATAAAATCCATAGTAATCTGCTCCCATTTGCATTGTGGTATTTCTAAGGGTTGCAGGGTTCCTGACGGCTTCTAATGTTCCACCTTCACCTTCTGGCAGGTTAAACATCTTGAGACATAATCAGCTACTTCTTTCTTTAAGTCCCCTTACCAGAATATTTGTTTCAAATCTCAATACATCTTCGTCACTCCAAGATGCATAGAATGTCTGCTTTGATGAGCTTCTGTAAGAATCTTTTGTTGCAATTCTCCAGAGTTAGGCACACAAATTCTGTTCTTGTACCTCCATAGGCCACTACGATCCTATCTCATAGCTTCTTCAGCTCTACAAGCAATGGTGACATCCGGTACGGTGCTATGAAAATTGGTCCGGTTCCAGGTACAAGTTCAATGCTGAATTTTATCTCTTGCTGAGGAAGAAACTCAGGTATGTCGTCCAAGAAAACATCAGGAAATTCTTTCACCTATTTGGATTCGTTCCAAGCTTAATTCACTATCATTCGAGCTAGCCGCTAACAGAACGTACCCCTCACAATCACTCCCGCCTAAGGTAACTCTTACAGAATTCAGATATAGGGTGTGGAACAAAAATGGTTTAGTACATAGACTATTAGATGGAATAACAGCAGTTCTTTTAAAATAATCAAAGAAAACATGATACTTAGATAACCAATCTAATCCTAAAATAACTTCTAAACCAGATGGAGATAAACAGATTAGATCGTGTATAAAAGTCCTATTCCTAATAGCGAATGGTACTTGCAGGCACACTAAACTGGTCAAAGCATTTTGGGATGCACCAAGTTCTCTACAAGCATAGCAATTAGGTGATCCAAACTGGCAAGACCTGTTATTATGCTCTTTTCCGCATTCCTTATATGCAGTGTTTATGTAAGCCTGATGGGCTCGTTTACCATTACCTTGCCTTACTTTACCTCCATTCTTACCCATACGGCGATCAGTAATGTTACCAACTTGTAGGTTCTTACACTGTCGTATGCTACGTGCTTTAAAATGCACCCTTCTCCCATCTGTCTGATGATTGCTAAGACGCCTTGGTGGAAATCCTTGGCGACTCACTTTAGCCATAGTCACTTTCTTAATACATTCTTCCACTAACTTGCTCTTGTTGACTAATTCGGCAAAATTACGTATCTCCAGCGAAACTATTGAACTCATCAGATCAACACAAAGGCCGCCTTCGAACTTCAAACACTTCCATTCTTCAAAGTCAGCAGGATTCCCTTGGCAGATCTTGGAGAAACGGAACAAGTCACCAAATTTACGGGCATATTCTGCAATAGTTGTATTACCCTGTTTCAGCTGCATAAGTTCCATCTCCTTAGCATCACGAGCTGCCCTCGGAAAATACTTATTATAAAATTCGTCCTTAAAAGTATTCCAAGGAATATCGCCTTCATCTTGTTGCAGCAGTCGTTGTATCCCCTGCCACCAATGCTCAGCTTCTCCTTCCAGCATATAAGTAGCAAACTCCACGTGCTGGCCTTCCAGAACATGCTGCGCTCGCAGTGATCGTTCAATAGCTCGAAACCAATTGTCAGCATCAGTCGCAACAAGTGTACCTTTAAACTTAGGCGGTTTAACTTTCAGAAAAGTCGCAAGAATCATAGGTCTTTCGAGATGCCCTAAGTTATTCTCATCATTTCCATTATCTTCTCCGCATCCATTCTCGTTCCCATTTCTCACTCCGAGACGTTCAACAGCCCTAGCCGCTCCTACAGCAGCTTCACGCACTACTTCAGCCACGTCGTTCATGGTAGCCATAAACGTTTCCTGTTCCCTCTCGTAGTTAACATTAGGAATTCCTTCCCGTACGCCTTGTCTCCGTGAACCCATCGTGGTCCAGCTCACACCAACAATCATTATTAAGGTGATCAGTCTTAACACTTCAAGTCAAGTGTGAACAATCCCAGAATGAAAACACAG
>NC_029775.3:63080738-63091063 GCF_000817695.3 Arachis duranensis | reverse complement strand
AATAGAACATGTATAATGAGGCCTTAGCATTGCTAAAGTCATTAGAGAGTGCTGGTGCTAAGCTGCACCAGTAAACTGTGAACCCGGTTAAACCGATTTTCTGTTTTTAACTAAAACAGACCAGGTAACCTTATAATATCATTGAATCATCTTCTAATACTAATATAATGATAATATTATACTATTATCTCTCTCCTCTCATGAATCGAGTCCGGTTCGTCAAATAGAGACTATTTACGAAAATCAAAATCAAAACTGCCAACCGATACGGTTCAAAAACTAGGTTCTTCGCGATTGCATTATCAAGCTTGCCTCAAAGGAGGTTCTAGCTTAAGGATGACATAATGATAATGAGGATTGAGATGCTTGATGATATAACAGAGGTGTTCCCTTTACTGATCTTCCGGAGAATTCCGTGCCTTTAGAAAAAAATCTCGCATACTCGAAAATTAGGGTTGTTACACGCGACATGAGTATTCTATTCGGGTTGGGCATCTCGCGTACACAAGCGCTACGTGCATATGCAAACTACCAAAATTTTGACCCTTGCGTACACGATGATGAGCGGATATTTTATACGTTTTTTGGCATCATTTTCATATAGTTTCTGTTATGTTTTGTTTACGTTTGTAGAGAAAAGGACAAATTGATCCCTGACTTTTTGGTCTATGGACATTTAAGTCCCTAAGGATTTAAAATTACATTTAAGTCCCTGACCTCTTCAAAATCTTGACATATCGATCCCTGAGTCTAATTTGTTCAATTTTAAAAACTCCTTCACGTGTGTATCCGTATCAACCAAGTTAGTACGTGAGTTACGTTTGATTTTTCCGTTGAGTCTGACAGACCCAAGTGAACATGAGGGATTAATATGTCTAGATTTTGAAAATGTCAGGGACTTAAATGTATTTTCAAATTCTCGAAGACTTAAATGTCTACGGATAGAAACGTCAGGGACCTATTTGTTTTTTTCTCTAAGTTTTATTACATTTTCATATTTTTGGATTTTACTTTGAGTTGTTGTGTTTTATGATGATTTCAGGTATTTTCTGGCTGAAATTGAGGAGTTTTGACAAAGTCTAATTCAGAGACAGAGAAAGGACTGCAGATGCTGTCAGATTCTGACCTCCATGCACTTGAAAGAGAATTTTTGAAGCTACAAAAGTCCAAATGGCGTGCTCTTAACAACTTTGGAAAAGCTAACATTCAGGACTTTCCAGAAATATATAATAGTCCATACTTTGCTTTGGAAATGAAGGCCCAAAACTGGCATTCAACGCCAGCCACCAACACCATTCTTGGCTTTCAAAGCCCAGAAGGGGGCAGCTGGCATCCAACGCCCATTCAGGAGTCTCAAGCTGTGATGAGCGGATATTTTATACACTTTTTGGGGGTATTTTCATATATTTTTTGGTAGGATCTAGCTACTTTTTAGTCTATTTTTATTAGTTTTTATGAAAAAATCACATTTATGGACTTTGCTATGAGTTTGTGTATTTTTCTGCGATTTCATGTATTTTTTGGCTGAAAAAGGACTGCAGATGCTGTTGGATTCTGACCTCCCTACACTCGAAATGGACTTTTTGGAGCTACAGGAGTCCAAATTATGCGCTCTCAATTGCGTTGGAAATTAGACATCCAGGGATTTCCAAAAATATATAATAGTCCACACTTTGTTCGAGTTTAGATGACGCAAACTGGCGTTTAACGCCAGCCTTCTGTCCTATTCTGGCGTTAAACGCCAGAAACAGGTTACAAGCTAGAGTCAAACGCCAGAAATAGGTTACAACTTGGCGTTTAACTCCAGGAATATCCTATGCATGTGGTAGCTTCAATGCACAGCCCTAGCACATACCAAATGGGCCCCAGATGTGGATTTCTGCACTATCTTTCTTAGTTTACTCATTTTATGTAAACCTAGGTTACTAGTTGAGTATAAAAACTATTTTTAGAGATTTATTTTGTACCTCATGATATTTTTTAGATATGAATTTGTATCTTTGACGGCATGAGTCTCTAAACCCCATGGTTGGGGGTGAGGAGCTTGGTGGACGAAATTGTGATCATCAATGGCGCCATCAACATGGTACGCTCAATTGCAATCTCAACTCTTTATCACAACTTCGCACAACTAACCAGCAAGTGCACTGGGTCGTCCAAGTAATAAACCTTACGCGAGTAAGGGTCGATCCCACGGAGATTGTTGGTATGAAGCAAGCTATGGTCATCTTGTAAATCTCAGTCAGGCAGATTCAAATGGTTATGGAAGATTAATGATTAAAAGATAAATAAAACATAAAGTAAAGATAGAGATACTTATGTAATTCATTGGTGAGAATTTCAAATAAGCGTATGGAGATGCTTTGTCCCTTCCGTCTCTCTGCTTTCCTACTGTCTTCATCCAATCCTTCTTACTCCTTTCCATGGCAAGCTGTATGTTGGGCATCACCGTTGTCAATGGCTACAGTCCCGTCCTCTCAGTGAAAATGTTCAACGCACTCTATCATAGCACCGCTATTCATCTGTCGGTTCTCGATCATATCGGAATAGAATCCAGTGATTCTTTTGCGTCTGTCACTAACGCCCCACAATCGCGAGTTTGAAGCTCGTCACAGTCATTCAATCCTTGAATCCTACTCAGAATACCACAGACAAGGTTTAGACCTTCCGGATTCTCTTGAATGCCGCCATCAATTCTAGCTTATACCACGAAGATTCTGATTAAGGAATCCAAGAGATATCCGCTCAAGCCTTGTTTGCATGTACAACGGAAGTGGTTGTCAGGCACGCGTTCATAAGTGAGAATGATGATGAGCGTCACATAATCATCACATTCATCATGTTCTTGGGTGCAAATGAATATCTTAGAACAAGAATAAGCTAAATTGAATAGAAGAACAATAATAATTGCATTAATACTCGAGGTAAGCAGAGCTCCACACCTTAATTTATGGTGTGTAGAAACTCCACCGTTGAAAATACATAAGAACAAGGTCTAGGCATGACCGAGAGGCCAGCCTCCATGATCTAAGAACTAGACATCCAAAGATGATCCTAAGATCTAAATTGATCAAAAGATTTCTCAATACAATAGCAAAAAGGTCCTATTTATAGAGAACTAGTAGCTTAGGGTTTACAAAAATGAGTAAATGACATAAAAATCCACTTCTGGGCCCACTTGGTGTGTTTTTGGATTGAGCATTGAAGCTTCTATGTATAAAGACTTTTCTTGGAGTTAAACGCCAGCTTTTGTGCCACTTTGGGCGTTTAACTCCCATTCTTGGGCCAGTTCCGGCATTTAACGCCAGAATTCTTGAGCTGACTTGGAACGCCTGTTTGGGCTATCAAATCTCGTGAAAAGTATGGAGTATATACATTGCTGGAAAGCCCAGGATGTTTACTTTCCAACGCAATTGAGAGCGTGCCAATTGGGTTTCGGTAGCTCCAGAAAATCCACATCGAGTGCAGGGAGGTCAGAATCCAACAGCATCTGCAGTCCTTTTTAGCCTCTGAATCAGATTTTTGCTCAGGTCCCTCAATTTCAGCCAGAAAATACCTGAAATCACAGAAAAACACACAAACTCATAGTAAAGTCCAGAAAAGTGAATTTTAAATAAAAAAATAAAAATATAATAAAAACTAACTAAAATATACTAAAAACAATGCCAAAAAGCGTATAAATTATCCGCTCATCACAGCTCTGTTGTGTCTCGATGAATTAATGCAATTATTTCTGTTTTCTATTCAATCACACTTGTTTCTATTCTAAGATATTCATTCGCACTTCAACATGATGAATGTGATGATCCGTGACACTCATCACCATTCTCAACTTATGAACACGTGCCTGACAACCACTTCCGTTCTACCTTAGATTGAATGTATATCTCTTGGGTTCATGGTTCACGAGTTTGACTGCCTCTCCTGACAACAGAGAATTCAAATCCGTGAGATCAGAGTCTTCGTGGTATAAGCTAGAATCAATTGGTAGCATTCCTGAGACCCAGAAAATCTAAACCTTGTCTGTGGTATTCCGAGTAGGATCCGGGAAGGGATGACTGTGACGAGCTTCAAACTCCTGAATGCTGGGCAGAGTGACAGTGTGAAAAAGGATCAATGGATCCTATTCCAACATTAGTGAGAACCAACAGATGATTAGCCATGTACATGGACCCTTTTCACTGAGAGGACGGCTGGTAGCCATTGACAATGGTGATCTACCAACATACATCTTGCCATTGACAATGGTGATCTACCAACATACATCTTGCCATGGAAGGAGACCTGCGTGCGTGAAGAAGAAGACAGTATGAAAGTAGAAATTCAGAAGACAGAGCATCTCCAAAACCTCAACCTGTTCTCCATTACTGCATAACAAGTATCATTTAATTCATGCTCTTTTACTTTTCGCAATTAAAACTAAGAACCACTATTGATATCCTGGCTAAGAATAATAAGATAACCATAGCTTGCTTCAAGCCGGCAATCTCCGTGGGATCGACCCTTACTCACGTAAGGTATTACTTGGACGACCCAGTGCACTTGCTGGTTAGTTGTGCGGAATTACAAAGTGTGATTGTAATTTTTGTGCACCAAGTTTTTGGTGCCATTTCCAGTGATTCTTCGAGTTTGAACAACTGACGGTTTATTTTGTTACTTAGATTAGGAAAAAAATTGGTCTTTTTGGTTTAGAGACTTTTACTTTCTTTTCAAAAAAATTTTCTTCAAAAATATTATTTTTCTTTATTAATTGTTAGTTTCTAATTGAGTCTAGTTGCATGTTTTAAGTTTGGTATCTTTTGTGTTTTTGTCATCTAAAAAAAATAATTTTTCTCTGTTCAATCCTTGCATTTGTTGAATGTGTCTATGTTCTTGGGAAGTTGCTCCTTTGAGTCTTCCGTTCTAAAACCTTTTTAAAAATAATTTTTCTTTGATTAAATCTTGTGCCAAATTTTAAGTTTGGTGTTCTCTTGTTAATTTTTCATTAGTTTTCGAAAATTTTATTTTGGTTTTCTAAACATTTTAAGTTTGGTATTCTTTCTTTTTTTTCTTATTGTTCTTGTGAGTCTTCAAAGTGTTCTTGAGTCTTCTTTGCGTTTTGATCTTAAAATTTTTAAGTTTGGTATGCCTTGGTGTTTTCCCTCCAAATTTTTGAAAACAAGGAGCATTGGATCTAAAAATTTTAAGTCTTGTATCTTTTGTGTATTTTTCTCTTTCATAATAAAATTCAAAAATAAAAATATCTTTTTCGTTAATTGCTCATAATTTTCGAATTCATTAGGTTGATTTGGTCAAAATTTTTAAAAATCATATCTTTTTCAAAAACTCCTAACCACTTTCTCTCTCCTAATTCTTTTTCAAAAACCTCATACAATATTTTCAAATTTTTTTATTTATTTTATTATTTTAATATCCATTTTCTTATTCTTATTATTTTGAAAAAAATTAATAAATAAATATAATAAAATCAATAAAATAAATCCACATCATCTCCCTTTCTCCATCATGGACCTAATTGGAAATGAACAGTCCATAAGGACTTTGGGGTCATATGCTAACCCCACTACTGCTTCATATGGGAGTAGTATCTGTATACCCTCCATCGGAGTCAGTAGTTTTGAGTTAAATCCTCAACTCATTATGATGGTGCAGCAAAATTGCCAGTATTCCGGTCTTCTACAGGAAGAACCTACTGAGTTTCTGACATAGTTCTTACAAATTGCTGACATAGTACATGATAAGGAGGTAGATCAGGATGTCTACAGATTATTGCTATTTCCATTTGCTGTAAAAGACCAAGCTAAGAGGTGGTTAAATAACCAACCTAAAGCTAGCATAAGAACAATGAAACAGTTGTCAGACAAATTCCTGAACCAATATTTCCCTCCTAAGAGGATGACACAGCTAAGGCTGGACATCCAAGGCTTTAAACAAGAGGATAATGAATCTCTTACAATGCTTGGGAGAGGTACAGAGAGATGCTAAGGAAATGCCCATCTGAAATATTTTCAGAATGGGTGCAGTTAGACATCTTCTACTGTGAACTTACAACAAAAGCTCAGATATCTCTAGACCACTCAGCTGGTGGATCTATAAACATGAGAAAAAGAATTGAAGAGGCTCAAAAGTACATTGATACAGTTGCTAGAAATCAGCATCTGTACTTAAGTAGTGAGTCCTCCATAAAAGAAGAGGCTAAGGTAGTATCCACTGAACTTAGTCCTCCAGAACAAGTTGCTGAAATTAATCAGCAATTATGTTATCTGATAGAACAGTTGGTAGAATTTAAAGAGATGTTACAAGACACTAAGGATGCTAACAGGAACATGGAAGCACAACTTGACCAGACAAGACAGTAGTTATCAAAACAGATAACAGAAGAGTGCCAAGCAGTTCAATTAAGGAGTGAAAAAACATTGAATACCTCAACTCAAAGAAGTAGAAAGCCAAGAAAAGAACAAATAATAGAAGATAAGCAGACTGCTACCCAAAATCCCTCTGAGGACAGTAAGAGCCCAGAGAGGAATGATTCTGGCATTCAAACACCAGAAAAGGGTGAAAACTGGCATTAAACGCCCAGTGGACGCCCAGTTCTGGCATTCAAACGACAGAAAAGGGAGAAAAATTGGTGTTAAACACCCAACCCATGTTTAGTTCTGGCGTTCAAACGCCAGAAAAAAGAGGGAATCTGGCATTAAACGCCAATCCTGCCCCCAATCCTTGCATTCAAACGCCTATGAGGGGTAAGACACTTGCAAGTGCTGATAATAACTCCCTCAAGAAGGCTTCTCATCCTACCTCTATAGGAAATATACCTGCAGCAACCAAGGTTGAAGAATACAAAGCCAAAATACCTTATCCTCAGAAACTGCACCAAGCGGAACAGGATAAACAATTTGCCCGCTTTTCAGACTATCTCAGGACTCTTGAAAATCAAGATTCCGTTTGCAGAGGCACTTGAGCAAATACCCTCTTATGCTAAATTCATGAAAGAGATCTTAAGTCATAAGAAGGATTAGAGAGAAACTGAAAAAGTTTTTCTCACTGAAGAATGCAGTGTAATCATTTTAAAGAGCTTACCAGAGAAGCTTAAGGATCCTGGAAGCTTTATGATACCATGCACATTAGAAGGTACCTGTACCAAGACAGCTCAATGTGATCTTGGGGGGCAAGTATCAACCTAATCCCTGCATCCACTATCAGAAAGCTTGGCTTGACTGAAGATGTCAAACCAACCAAGATATGTCTTCAACTTGCTTATGGCTCCATTAAATACCCATCAAGCATGATTGAAGACATGATTGTCACAGTTGGGCCATTCGCCTTCCCCACTGACTTTGTAGTGTTGGAAATGGAGGAGTGATGATTAGACTTTTGTGTGGTTTAGAATTTCACAATTGAAGTCTTGTTGCAAGTATAGTTTCTAAACCAACAATAATCATTTCATACAAAAATTTGTTTATCACTAAAACAAACCCCTAAAATCTATGAACCGAAGTATTTAAACCTCGGATTGTTCTCCCTAGGAATTACAATAAAGTGTCTTGTTATTGGTTATGAGTTATTTTGGGGTTTTTGAGATTTTAGACAAGAAATATAAAATGGCAAAGAAAATAAACTAACAACTAACAAAGCTCTTGGCAAGATATGAGAACTAGAAGTCCTATCCTAGTTATCCTCCTCAATTGTGACCACAAATTGCTCATTGCTACCACTTAGTTAACCTCTAACCATGGAGGAAAGTCAAGTGGATGAATCAATTTGATTCCTCAAGTCCTAATCCACTCCTAAAGGAAAGACTAGCTTTAGAGACATTCAAATCAATTAGCAACTTCTTGATTAAAACCTAGATTTAAGAACGACATAAAGGAAATTACAACAAAAGAATGGAAGAATGATGAATGTAACAATAAGGAATTGAGAGATAGAAGTAGAAGAAGATGAAGATTAAAACCTAGATCTAAGAACTAAACCTAATCCTAATCTTAATCCTAGAGAGAAGTGAGAGCTTCTCTCTCTAAAACTAACTCTAAACTAATCCTAATTTGTGTGAATGATTGAATCCCCCTTTGCTCTTCAATCCTTGGCTTTAAATAGCAGTTTAGGCGCCAAAGTTGGTTGAGATTGGGCCCACAACCCTTGAGAATTCGTTGGTTGTGAATTCACTTAAAAAATCAAGTCTCAGCATCGACGCGTACGCGCACAGCACGCGTACGCGTCCATGGGCCATTTGGCAAGGTGCGCTGGTGGACAAAATTGTGATCATCAACAATGGCTCCAAAGACTTGGTAGCGCTCTCAAACGTGAATCACACTTAGTCACAACTCCTCACAACTAACAGCAAGTGTACTGGGTCGTCCAAGTAATACCTTATGTGAGTAAGGGTCGATCCCACAGAGATTGTTGGTATGAAGCAAGCTATGGTCATCTTGTAAATCCCAGTCAGGCGGATTCAACTATATTAAGAGATTATTGGATTTTTGAATAATAATAATAATAAATTTAAACAGAAAATAAAGATAGAGTTACTCATGTAATTCAATGGTGGGAATTTCAGATAGGTGTATGGAGATGCTGTGTTCCTTCTGAATCTCTGCTTTCTTACTGCTTTTATCCTATTTTTGTCACTCCTTTCTATGGCAAGCTATATGTAGGGCATCACCGTTGTCAATGGCTACATCCCATCCTCTCAGTGAAAATGGTCCAAATGCTCTGTCACAGCACGGGTAATCATCTGTCGATTCTCGATCATGTTGGAATAGAATCCCTTGATTCTTTTGCGTTTGTCATCATGCCCAGCAATCGCGAGTTTGAAGCTCGTCACAGTCATTCAATCCCGGAATCCTACTCGGAATACCACAGACAAGATTAGATTTTCCAGATTCCCATGAATGCCGCCATCAATTCTAGCTTATACCACGAAGATTCTGATTAAGGAATCCAAGAGATATGCGCCCGGTCTAAGGTAGAACGGAAGTGGTTGTCAGTCACGCGCGTTCATAGGTGAGAATGATGATAAGTGTCACAGATCATTGCATTGAAACTTGAGGTACAACAGAGCTCCACACCCTTCATCTATGGTGTGCAGAAACTCCACCGTTGAAAATACATAAGTGATGAAGGTCCAGGCATGGCCGATTGGCCAGCTCCCAAAACGTGATCAATAGTCTCTAGGATGGATAATAAAATAAAACTGAGACCAAAGATGTCTAATACAATAGTAAAATGTTCTATTTATACTAAACTAGCTACTAGGGTTTACAGAAGTAAGTAATTGATGCATAAATCCACTTCCGGGGCCCACTTGGTGTGTGCTTGGCCTGAGCTTGATCTATCCATGAGCTGAGACTTCTCTTGGAGTTGAACGCCAAGTAGTAACGTGTTTTGGGCGTTCAACTCTGGTTCGTGACGTGTTTTTGGCGTTTGACTCCAGAATGCAGCATGGAACTGGCGTTGAGCGCCAGTTTACGTCATCTAATTACGAATAAAGTATGGGATATTATATATTGCTGGAAAGCTCTGGATGTCGACTTTCCAACGCCATTGAGAGCACACCATTTGGGGTTCTGTAGCTCCAGAAAATCCATTTTGAGTGCAGGGAGGTCAGATTCCAACAGCATCAGCAGTCCTTTGTCAGCCTCTTATCAGAGTTTTGCTCAGGTCCCTCAATTTCAGCCAGAAAATACCTGAAATCACAGAAAAGCACACAAACTCATAGTAAAGTCCAGAAATGTAAATTTAACATAAAAACCAATGAAAACATCCCTAAAAGTAACTAGATCATACTAAAAACTACCTAAAAACAATGCCAAAAAGCGTATAAATTATCCGCTCATCACAACACCAAACTTAAATTGTTGCTTGTCCCCAAGCAACTGAAAATCTATTAGGATAAAAAGAAGAGAATATACTATAAATCCCAAAATATCAATGAATATTAGTTCTAATTAGATGAGCGGGACTTGTAGCTTTTTGCTTCTGAACAGTTTTGGCATCTCACTTTTTCCTTTGAAGTTTAGAATGATTGGCATCTCTAGGAACTTAGAATTTCAGATAGTGTTATTGATTCTCCTATTTAAGTTTGTTGGTTCTTGAACACAGCTACTTTTATGAGTCTTGGCCGTAGCCCTAAGCACTTTGTTTTCCAGTATTACCACCGGATACATAAATGCCACAGACACATGACTGGGTGAACCTTTTTAGATTGTGACTCAGCTTTGCTAGAGTCCCTAGTTAGAGATGTGCAGAGCTCTTAAGCACACTCTTTTTGCTTTGGATCACGACTTTAACCACTCAGTCTCAAGCTTTTCACTTGGACCTGCATG
>NC_029775.3:63080199-63080654 GCF_000817695.3 Arachis duranensis | reverse complement strand
TTCATCATTCTTTCAAGAGCCAACAATTTTAACATTCATAAACAACAAGATCAAAAATATGCATTGTTCAAGCATTCATTCATAAAACAAAAAGTATTGTCACCACATCAATATAATTAAACTAAATTCAAGGACAATTTTCGAAATTTATGTACTTCTTGTTCTTTTGAAAAAAAAAATTTTCATTTAAGAGAGGTGAAAAATTTATGAAATTTATTCATAGCTTTAAGACATAGTTACTACATACTAATGATCATAAAGTAGAGCCATAAAACATAGATAAAAAACGAAAAACAGAAAAAATAAGAACAAGGAATGAATCTACCTTAGTAGCGTCTTCTTCTTGAAGGACCAATGATGTCCTTAAGCTCTTCTATGTCCCTTCCTTGCCTTTGTTGCTCCTCCCTCATTGCTCTTTGGTCTTCTCTTATTTCATGGAGAATGATGGAGTGCTC
>NC_029775.3:63077549-63080106 GCF_000817695.3 Arachis duranensis | reverse complement strand
TTCCCAATAGTTGTTGGGAGGAAAGTGCATCCCTTGAGGTATCTCCGGGATTTCTTGGTAATGAGCTTCCTCATGCGTCTCTTGGGTTCCATGAGTGGGCTCTCTTGTTTGCTCCATCCTTTTCTTAGTGATGGGCTTGTCCTCCTCAATGAGGATGTCTCCTTCTATGATAACTCCAGCTGAGTAACATAGATGGCAAATAAGATGAGGAAAAGCTAGCCTTGCCAAATTAGAGGGATTATCGGCTATTTTGTAGAATTCATGGGAGATGACTTCATGAACTTCTACTTCCTCTCCATTCATGATGCTATGAATCATGATGGCCCGATCCACAGTAACTTCAGATCGGTTGCTAGTGGGGATGAGGGAGCGTTGGATGAACTCCAACCATCCTCTAGCCATAGGCTTGAGGTCCAGTCTTCTTAGTTGAACCGGCTTGCCTTTGGAATCTCTTTTCCATTGAGCTCCTTCCACACATATGTCCGTAAGGACTTGGTCCAACCTTTGATTAAAGTTGACCCTTCTAGTGTAGGGGCGTGCATCTCCTTGCATCATGGGCAAGTTGAACACCAACCTCATATTTTCTGGACTAAAATCTAAGTATTTCCCCCGAACCATTGTAAGATAATTCTTTGGGTTCGGGTTCTTACTTTGATCATGGTTCCTAGTGATCCATGCATTGGCATAGAACTCTTGAACCATTAAGATTCCGACTTGTTGGATGGGGTTGGTTAGAACTTCCCAACCTCTTCTTTGGATCTCATGTCTGATCTCCGGATACTCATTTTTCTTGAGCTTGAAAGGGACCTCGGGGATCACCTTCTTCTTGGCCACAACATCATAGAAGTGGTCTTGATGGGCTTTGGAGATGAATCTTTCCATCTCCTATGACTCGGAGGTGGAAGCTTTTATCTTCCCTTTCCCTTTTCTAGAGGTTTCTCCAGCCTTAGGTGCCATCAATGGTTATGGAAAAACAAAAAAGCTATACTTTTACCACATCAAACTTAGAATATTGCTCGCCCTAGAGCAAGAGATGAAAGAAGAGAAAAAGAAGAAGAAGAAAAAATGGAGGAGAGGAGGTGATGTGTGGAAAACGATCCAACACAAAACTCACCGACAAGTGTACCGGGTCGCATCAAGTAATAATAACTCACTTAGAGTAAGGTCGATCCCACAGGGATTGAAGGATTGAGCAATTTTAGTTTAGTGGTTGATTTAGTCAAGCGAATTAAGTTTTGGTTGAGTGATTTGTGATTTGCAGAATTTAAATTGCATGGAAAGTAAAAGGAATGGGTAAATTGCATGAAATTAAAGAAAACTAAAAATTAAAGTGCTGAATCTTAAAGTGCAAGAAATTAAATGGCAGAAACTTAGAAAGCAAGAAATGTAAATTGCAGAATCTTAAATTGCAAGAAATGTAAATGACTTGAATTATAAAGGGAACTGGGAATTGGATTTGCAGAAATTAAACAAGGAAAAGTAAATTGCAACAAACAGAGAAATAGAAGATGACTTGGATTGAATCGGATCTTAGAACAGAAATGTAAATGAGATTGAAAAGCATTAAACAGGGAATGTAAAATTGGAATTCAGATCTCAGGACCCAAGAGACTAGATAACCAAGTCTAGATCTCAACGCCTTCCTAGATCCAACAAAAACAATTGCAAAGTAAATGAGGAATTGTAAATTGCAAAGAAAGTAGAAGAAGAAGCAAATAACAGAAACGAAAATTCAATTATGCAGTAAAATGAAGCAGAGAGATCTTGGGATGAGATTGAAACAGAATTCCTTCAATTCTTCAACCAAAGATCCAAGACAATTGTAATTGAAATTGAAAGCAAGAAAACTGAGAGGAAGGGAATTCAATTCTCCTTCCCCGAGACTTAGAAATTAAAATTCACTCAACACCCAAAAGCTCTCCGAAAACTCTCAATGAAAACTAAAAGAAAAAGCTCCCCTAAAACTTCAAATCCTAAGCTATTTATACACTTTCTTTACATGATCCTAGAGCCTTCAATTGGGCCTTGGCCTTGATGGAGTTGGGTTGAATTAGGCCTCTGTTGCTTGCTCTTGGTGTTGGGAAGAAATCCACTTGTGAACCGGGCCATGTAACTTTCACGTTTGAGCCAACGTTGACTCAAACGTTGCCGTGTGAACAATTATGCAGAGCCCATTCTTGCTGTCATCCACGTTTGGCTCAATGTTTGAGGTCAAACGTGAGCTCAAACATGGATCTCCCCATGCCTTCTTTTTGGCCAACGTTTGGCCCAACGTTTGAGGTCAAACGTTGGCGCAAACGTGGCTCAATTAGCTCATCAACCAGGGGTGTTCTTCCATGCTCCTTTTTGCCAAAATGTAGCCAACGTTTGACTTCACGTTTGAGGTCAAACGTTGGCTCAAACGTCGCTGCCAAAAGCTCAATCTTCTTCTCTTAGGTGCCAACGTTTGCCTCAACGTTTGAGGTCAAACGTTGGCGCAAACTTCACCTTCCAGGAGTTCCATTTTTCTTCTTTGTGGCGCCAACGTTTGCCTCAACGTTTGAGGTCAAACGTTGGC
>NC_029775.3:63073523-63077439 GCF_000817695.3 Arachis duranensis | reverse complement strand
CAATTAAAATTAGCTTAAACCTCATGAGTTAACATTAATTTCATGGTGGTTGCTTGATTTAAAGAAGTTATGCATTTTCACTCCAAATCACTTACTTAGGATGCAAGAAAGTGCATAAAGACTAATAAAACAAGTGAAATTAGCTTGAAAAATGGGTATATGATGACTTGTCATCACAACACCAAACTTAAATCTTGCTTGTCCCCAAGCAAGCATCAAATTTAAGAGCAATTGAAATGAATAAGAAAAGAATACATATCCTTATTAGGCATATAGCAGAGCTTGATTTATGGGATCTTTATGCAGACAATGATAACTCAACTATTATTGCTGTTACATAATGTACATCTTTCCTCAAAAGCTTGTTGAGCTTGCTGTTAGAAGAATCACTTTTTAATTACTCCCTTGCTAACTTTCCTTTCTTATAATGCTTAACAAGCTTATTATTCTTTTAGAGGTTTGGTGTCTAATGTTGCAGTAGTAGCCTTTGGCTTTATTTTTTTCTTTTACTCAACATCTTTCTACCACAGACACATGGCTCACTAATTCTTCCTAGGATCATTGACGCCCAGCATCTCTTTGGATAACTAAATGTTCTGTATCTAAGTTGCTCTTTATTGTGGACTTTCAATTGGCCATCCCAAATCAGTTGATCTAAGTGACCGGGTTTTAAAATACCCCTTAGAATTTACTCATCCAAGCATATCTTAGTACAAGAACACCACAGGCATATGTCCTAGGGTCCAAGCTATTGGTGTCCAACCTTTATTCTTTGTTTTTCTTGCCATTTTGGCTTTTTCTTCTTCCTTTTCTTTCTGTTTTTGTTCTCAAGGGCTTTTTCTTTATTGATAAGAGTCTTTATAACAGCAAGCTAACTCAAACTTGAATGAGAATGATATTATGCAACAATTATTTCATGAGTTATGCATTTAATCAAACACATATACCACCACTAACTCCCCTTCTTACTTATGCAACATTCGATATTTCACTTTTCAATTCAAACAAATCTCTTTTATTTAAGCATATGGGAAACAAAACAAATTTCAAGCTAAGTGATGGTTAACAAGCATTATGCAGATTTAGCATTTTTAACAAACAATTTCACTTGCAACTAGATAAACACTTTTAGCAAGACATACAATGGTTTCCAGATTCAAAACATTTCACAGCAGCAAGGATTAAGTTTAGATACAACCTTCGAAGTTGCAGTCCTTTGATTCTTCCTTTTGTTGTGTTCTCTTTGAGTTAAGGTGCATAATGTCTTCAATTGTTGACTCATGTCCTGCATAATTCTCAAAGTTGCTTGCTTCTCAAGTCCTTAATTATATGGTTAGTATGCATAAACTGAGTGTGGCTCTTGGAATTGTTTTGGTGTGTGAACACCAAACTTAATGGTTTGCCACTTCCTCTTATGCAACAATGTTAACCATATGTGAAACCTTGTGTCCTCGCTAAAGGTTAATGAGATTAAAACTAGAAAGCAATTAAACAGTCGAATAATGTGTTTGGTTGCTTGGAGCTAGCATCATGCAAGAGGTGAGAATGTGTTTTTAAATGATATTTTTGGTGGAACACCAAACTTAGAATCTTTCATTCTCCCTTAAATTGTTTTGGTGTGCAACACCAAACTTAGCTCCTTGCAATGCCTACCAATTATTCAACATTTTTATTGACAAAGCTGTGAAAAGAAAACTACCTCAGGTTGGGTTGCCTCCCAACAAGCGCTCTTTTATTGTCACTAGCTTGACATCTTCTATTTTTGCTGATCATGGAGGTTGAAAATCACAGTGCCTTAGCTTGTCTTTCTTCACTGTAAACTTCCTTCCGGTTTCCTCTTTGATGACCTCTATAAATTCTTGTGGAAGGATCTTAGTCACAACGTAGTGATCAGACAACTGTGGGGATACCTTCATGGTTTGAATATTGATCATCACTCGATCCCCTAGTGAAAATTTTCCGGTGGGGATTTTCTGCTTTTCTTTAGTTCTATCCTCTGTCTCTCCTTGAAAGAATTCCTTGTTGTGTTTTTCTTGGCTGGTACTTCCTTTGTCCAGTATTTTCTCATTGTCCTCTATGATCCTTTTCCATCCTTCCTTCTTTGTAGCATATTCGTTGTTGGTTGGTTTTTCTTCAATGGTTTTGAGGAAAGTATTTGGTTTCTTCTCACCCATTTCTGCAAAGTACTTCGCCAGTTGAGCTATCTGCTCCTCAATTCCTTTGATTAACATCTCTTGGTTTCTTGTTGTTTCCTCTTGGTGTTTCATCATTCTCTCTATTAGGATCTCCAAGTCTGTGATTCTCTGAGAGTCTTGTGAGATTGGTTGGTTATGAGATGTTAGAGATTGGAAGAATGGGTGTGATGATGGCATGTAGTGGTTGTTATTGCTGTAATGGTGTTTTTGTTGGTTTGTGAAGTTGGGGTTGTTATAATTGAAGTCCCTTGGTTTGTGATTTTGGTACTCGTTCCTTCTCCAGTTGAGATGAGTCTGGGAATGTCTGTGTTGTGAGTATTGGCTTTGAGTGGTATTAGTGGGTGGGTGATGTTGATTGTTTGTGGTCATGGAGTTGCCCTGGTGGAAACTTCCTTGTTATTGATGTTGAGACTCCCTCATTCTCAGATAAGAATGGGGTCTCCATGGTGGAAATTTGGCATTCACTGCAGCAGACAGCTCCATGTTTTGCTGTGGTTGATGGTGCATTTGTCTGTTTAGGTCCTTGAACGCATTCACCCCTTCAATATTCGTCACTTCTTTTTCTGAGATTGCATTCTGTGGTTTCTCAAATGAATGTTGGTTGTTGACTCCTTTGTCATTGAAGTCTGCAACTCCTTGGGCAGTTGTTGTTGCTTTGAGTAGGCCATCTGAGAAGTAGTCCACTGCTTTTCTTGTTTCTGGGGTCAATCCTTCATAGAAAGCTCGGAAGCCCACTTTATCAGTCGCTTTCTTGTATCTTTCCCAGGCCTTGAAGAGTGGTTCTTCGTCCCCTTGTGTGAATAGATGTTCTTCCTCTTTCAACTGGATGATCTGTCTGGATGAGGTGAATTTGGCCAGAAATTTGGTGACCAAATCAACCCAACTAGTGATGCTTCCTTGGGGAAAAGTTTCAAACCATTGTGCAGCTTCACCCTTTAATGAGAAAGGGAATAACAGGATCTTATAAGTGTCATGATCTGGACCATCGGTTTTGATTGCATTACAAATCTTCAGAAAAGTGGATATGTGCTGTTGAGGATCTTCTGATGGATTTCCGTCATAAGAACAATTGTTCTTGATGAGTGTAATAAGTGGTGGCTTCATGTCATGATACCCTTTGTCTGTAGAAACTCGTACGAAAACAATCAAGATGACCAAACAACAGCACGCTTGAGAATTGAGTGCAATTAATTGAGATAAATCGTTAGCGAGTTAATAGAAGCAATTTCTCAAACAGTTAGTATGTTAGTAAAAAAAAATAAAGAAAAAGTGCTTGATCTAGACCTCCACTTCACTTAATCATTGTCAATCTATTTCAATCCCCGGCAACGGCGCCAAAAACTTGATGTGTGGAAAATGATCCAACACAAAACTCACCGGCAAGTGTACCGGGTCGCATCAAGTAATAATAACTCACTTAGAGTGAGGTCGATCCCACAGGGATTGAAGGATTGAGCAATTTTTGTTTAGTGGTTGATTTACTCAAGCGAATTAAGTTTTGGTTGAGTGGGTTGTATTTAACAGAAGCTAAATTGCTTGGAATGTAAAGGGAGAGGGGAGAATTGCAGTAAATTAAAGGACAGGAAAGTAAAATAGACTGAATCTTAAAGGACAAGAAATTAAATGACTGAAACTTAAAGTGCAAGAAACTTAAATTGCAGTAACTTAAATGGCAAGAAAGATAAATGACTTGAATATAAAAGGGAATTGAGGAATGGGAT
>NC_029775.3:63069101-63072549 GCF_000817695.3 Arachis duranensis | reverse complement strand
TTTTGTTCTTCTTGATTCCAAGGCACAGATTTGTGCTTTGCCCTTGTAGTGGGCAGGGCAGAGTTGCCTTTTATGCTTTGGTGTCTTATGTTGCCCTCCTAGAGGGCAGTGTGCCCTTGTGGAGGGCAATGCTTGCCTCCCCTCTTTTCATGCGGCACACTTCTCCTTCCTTTGACCACATTTTCTTCTCCTTTGGTCACGCTTTCTTAGGCCACGCTTTTCTCTTTTATTCTTTTCTTCACCTACAATAAACCAAAACAACCACTCCAAGTATCACTAAATTCACAAGGCTTATAAATCAATTAAAATTCAATTAAAATTAGCTTAAACCTCATGAGTTAACATTAATTTCATGGTGGTTGCTTGATTTAAAGAAGTTATGCATTTTCACTCCAAATCACTTACTTAGGATGCAAGAAAGTGCATAAAGACTAATAAAACAAGTGAAATTAGCTTGAAAAATGGGTATATGATGACTTGTCATCAGGGGGAGAGGTGTATTCGGCCAAGGTGTAGAAGGGGGGGTTGTGTTGTGTGCAAATTAATGAGAATGGAGGGGTTTATATAGTGAGGGGATAGGGAGTAGGTTCGGCCATTTAGGGTGGGTTTGGGTGGGAAAGAAATTTGAATTTTGAAGGTAGGCGGGGTTTATGGGGAAGAGTGGATGGATGTGAGTGGTGAAGGGGGTAATTGGGAAGAGAGATTGAGGTGATTGGTGAAGGGTTTTGGGGAAGAATGTTTATTGGAAAGAGAGAATGAATGTTGAGAAGAGGGGAGAATATGGTAGGTGGGGATCGTGTGGGGTCCACAGATCCTAAGATGATCCTGTGGGGTCCACAGATCCTGAGGTGTCAAAAATTTACATTCATGCACCAATTAGGCATGTAAAATGCCTTTCCATGCAATTTTGGCATTTAAACGCCGAAGTGATGCATGTTCTGGGCGTTCAACGCCCATGTGCAACATGTTTCTAGCATTGAACGCCAGTTCCATGCTTGTTTCTGGCATTCAACACCAGATCCATGCTCTGTTATGGCATTGAACGCCAGCCAGATGCTCCTTACTGGCGTTTAAACGCCAGTAAGTCCTTCCTCCAAGGTGTAATTTTTCTTCTGCTGTTCTTGATTCTGTTTTTAATTTTAATATTTTTTTCGTGACTCCACATGATCATGAACCTAATAAAACATAAAAGAACAATGAAAATAAAATAAAATTAGATAAATAAAAATTGGGTTGCCTCCCAATAAGCGCTTCTTTAATGTCAATAGCTTGACAGTGGGCTCTCATGGAGCCACACAGGTGATTAGGTTAATGTTGTATAGTCCCAACACCAAACTTAGAGTTTGGTTGTGGGTTTTCAACACCAAACTTAGAGTTTGGTTGTGGCCTCCCATCACCAAACTTAGAGTTTGATTGTGGGGGCTCTATTTGACTCTGTACTGAGAGAAACTCTGCATGTTTACTCTCCCTTGTTACAGAAGGATAGCCGTGTGCCTTAAACACAAGGTAGTCCCCATTCAATTGAAGGACTAATTCTCCTCTGTTAACATCTATCACAGCTTCTGCTGTGGCTAGGAATGGTCTTCCAAGGATGATGCATTCATCCTCCTCCTCCCTAGCGTCTAAGATTATGAAATCAGCAGGGATATAAAGGCCTTCAACCTTCACTAACACGTCCTCTACTAATCCATAAGATTGTCTTATTGACTTGTCTGCCATCTGTAGTGAGAATATGGCAGGCTGTACCTCAATGATCCCCAACTTCTCCATTACAGAGAGTGGCATAAGATTTATGCCTGACCCTAGGTCACACAGAGCTTTTTCAAAGGTCATGGTGCCTATGGTACACGGTATTAAGAATTTTCCAGGATCTTGTTTCTTTTTAGAAGGAGATTTAATGGAATCTCTATGGTCTCTATATGAGCCTCAGATTCCTTTGGATCCTCAATAGGGAACTCCTTCCTGCTTGAGAGATGTCCCATGAGATCTTCCTCACTGGGATTTGCGTCCTCTCCTTCCTCCTTGCATTGGGCCATATTGATTATATCCACGAGCTGAGGCTTCTCTTGGAGTTGAACGCCAAGTTGTAACGTGTTTTGGGCGTTCAACTCTGGTTCGTGACATGTTTCTGGCGTTTGACTCCAGAATGCAGCATGGAACTGGCGTTGAGCGTCAGTTTACGTCGTCTAATTATGAATAAAGTATGGACTATTATATAATTCTGGAAAGCTCTAGATGTCTACTTTCCAACTCCGTTGAGAGCGCGCCATTTGGAGTTTTGTAGCTCCAAAAAATCCATTTTGAGTGCAGGGAGGTCAGATTCCAACAGCATCAGCAGTCCTTTGTCAGCCTCTTATCAGAGTTTTGCTCAGGTCCCTCAATTTCAGCCAGAAAATACCTGAAATCACAGAAAAATACACAAACTCATAGTAAAGTCCAGAAATGTGAATTTAACATAAAAACCAATGAAAACATCCCTAAAAGTAACTAGATCATACTAAAAACTACCTAAAAACAATGCCAAAAAGCGTATAAATTATCCGCTCATCATGCGCGTAAGTTTCTTTTGTGCGCGCGCGTCCATGGGCGAGTTCAATTCTTTGGCTTTTTTCCATGATTTCTCCACTTTGCATGCTTTTCTCTTCACTCCTTTGATCCATTCCTAGCCTTTTCAATCTGAAATCACTAACAAACACATCAAGGCATCTAGTGGAATCAAAGGTGAATAAAATCATCAAATTAAAGGTCTAAAAGCATGTTTTCACACTCAAGCACAAATAAGGAGACAATCACAAAATCATGCTATTTCATTGAATAAATGTGGGTAAAAGGTGTTAAAATATCCTAAAATCAATACAAGATAAACCCTAAAAATGGGGTTTATCAACCTCCCCACACGTAAACCAAGCATGTTGATCTAGCCATAAACTTGATAGCTACGATTTTAGGAAATTGCACAATCGGCAAAAATTCCTTCCGGCAAGTGCACCGGTTATCGTCAAGTAAAAACTCACAATAGAGTGAGGTCGAATCCCACAAGGATTGGTTGAATGAGCAATTCGGATTAGAAGTTTGTTCTAGTTGAGCGGAATCAAGATTTAGATGAGAATTGCGGAATCTTAAATTGCATGAATTAAAGAGCGAGAAGTTAAAGTGCTGAAATTAAAAGGGGATGGGGGTGATTGCATGAATTTAATTGCAGAATGTAAAGAGAAAGTGTAGATCAGAAATGGGGAATTCATTGGGTTTCAGGAGATATTGAGATCTCCGAATCAAAACATTTTTATCCCTTCCTCAACCAATGCATTCATTGAATTTTGCTTAGCAATCTTATATGATTGGATCCCAATCCCTTAGCTCACCAATTCTCTCTAAAAACAAACAAATTCCCAACCCTTGGTTTAAATGTTCATAAGAAGAAATGATGCTCGATCACTGATTATACCAC
>NC_029775.3:63064788-63068022 GCF_000817695.3 Arachis duranensis | reverse complement strand
TCTTCCATTCATAGCATTCAAGTAATATAACTAAAAACTCATGGAATTTGCATCAAAATTATACTGTTTGGATGATTCATTGCTTTGTTGTTCATTTAACCATTCTTGGTTACTTTAAGCTCAAGAAAATGCATAAAACAACTAAAACTAACAGAAAAATGCTAGTGAAACTAGCCTAAGATGCCTTGGCATCACAACACCAAACTTAATACTTTCTTGTCCCTAAGCAAGTCCTGAGTTATTTGAGAAGAAAGTATGAAACAAAAAGCAATTACCTTGGCTATATTAGCAAGCATTTGAAGTTCATCAGAAGGGTTTTATGCAGAAAGTTGCAGCATCACTTTTTCATTCTTATCAGGTAGGATTATCATTTTTTTCATTGCATCTATCAAACACTGCTATGGCCTCTTGTTATTCTTATGTCCTTGGCACTTTTTCCCTTCTTTGTTTTTCTTTTTCTTAGAGCTCCCTTGCTCCTTTTTTGCTCAGTGTCATGTGTTGCACAAGCCTTTGGCATTTTCTTTTTCTTATCATTGCATTACACATATCCACTACAGGCATTTTAGTTCACAGTTCTTCTTGAGACATTGGTGCCCAGCACCTCTTTGTGTGACTAAATGTTTTGTATTTAGGTTGCTCTTGATAATGGACTTTTGGTTGATAATCCCGGGTTAGTTAACCCAAGTTACCAAGTGTTAAAACACTCCTCAGAACCTATTCATCCAAGCATATCCTTAATACATAAACACCACAGGCATTTGTCTCAAAAGTTCAAACCATTGGTGCCTAGCTTATTTTCTCAATTCTTTTTCTTGCTTTTTGGTTGCCCTTTTTCAGTGGCTTTTTCTTCTTCTTTTTCTTTCTTTTTCATGGCCAAAGACATTTATTCATCAAGATCCATAGACAGCATCCTAATTTCCACTAAAAGTGACAATTCTAACTTTATTTCTTAGTGAGCTGACTATTCAATCAAACATGCATACCACCACTTAATCTTATTTGATTTCTTACCAAATGGAATTGAGTTACTTTTGTTCAAACATTTCTTTTATTTTATTTTATTTATTTTTTTTTTGGAACAGAACAAACAGGGCAAGCATACATTTAAGCAAGTGAAGTTTATCCAGACACTTAGACTATCACTTATTTGGAAATTAAACAAACAGACAAACAAAAAAAACTGCAATGACTCAAACTTAAAGCAGGGGTGCATGAACTTAAATGACTTAAAATGAAAGAAAGCTCATAAAGACAATTCACAAACTATTATTTGATTATTAAGGAATAAGACCACCTCTCATTTGTTGCTTGGTTCTTTTTGATTCTTGGGGTCCTGCTTCTTCTTGCTTCTTACCTCTCCTTCTTGCTCTGCTTCTTGCTCTATTTCTTGCTCCTCTTCTTCTTCCTCTTCTTCTTGTTGCCCTTTTTCATTTCTTCTTTTTGTATGTTGATGCCAAGGCATCTTAGGCTAGTTTCACTAGCATTTTCTGTTAGTTTTAGTTGTTTTATGCATTTTCTTGAGCTTAAAGTAACCAAGAATGGTTAAATGAATAACAAAGCAATGAACCATCCAAACAGTATGTTAAATGAACAACAAGCAATGAACCATCCAAAACATTATGATTTTGATGCAAATTTCATGAGTTTTTAGTGTTATTACTTGAATGCTATGAATGGATGATTTCTCATGAAATTTTGCAAGACTTTGATGCAATTGTTTGGATGATTTCAGGGAAGAGAGGCTAGGCAAGGAAGCAACAAAATCAATGAAGGAAGCTTGAAATTCAAATGGGACATTTAAGCTCCAGTTTAAGCCTAAACTGGAGCTTAAACGCCAAAATCATGAGAAGAGAGGAAATGCTGTAACTGGCGTTTAACCTCCAGTTTGACCTTAAACTGAAAGTTAAACGCCAGAATGAGAAAGGGCACTAAGAAGCATTCCACGTTTAACCTCCAGTTTGACCTCAAACTGGAGGTTAAACGCTAGAATGATGATTTGAACCAAGGGAGCATTCCACGTTTAACCTCTAGTTTAACCTTAAACTAGAGGTTAAACGTGTTCGACACAGCTTGACCATGCCTTCTTCAAACATAAATAACTTGAGCTACAAAACTCCAAATGAGGTGATTCAAAATGCATTTGGAAAGAAGACATCTAGAGCTTTCCAAGCATATATGGCATGCATGGTGGATACTAAAAATTGAGGGAGAAAACAGCCCCGTAATGTGCATAGAAGAGCATAGTACCAACATGCAATCAGGCCAGCTGACCTCTTCACCTTCCATGGAGTATAACTCGAGTTGTAGAACTCCAAATGATGCGCTTCCAGTTGCATTGGAAAGTAGACATCCATAGCTTTCCAACGAGGTATAATAGTCCATATTTGGCATCAAATTTGCAAGGTTGACAAGAGAACAAAGTGACGACTCAAGAAAGGGAAGTGTTTCCACGTTTAACCTCCAGTTTGACCTCAAACTGGAGGTTAAACGTGTTCGATGGTTATTCTGCCTCCAGGGTGTTTCTTCATTTCCAAGTCTAACCTCCAGTTTGACCTCAAACTGGAGGTTAAACGTGTTCGATGGTTATTCTGCCTCCAGGGTGTGTTCTTCATTTCCAAGTCTAACCTCCAGTTTGACCTCAAACTGGAGGTTAAACGTGTTCGATGGTTATTCTGCCTCCAGGGTGTGTTCTTCATTTCCAAGTTTAACCTCCAGTTTGACCTCAAACTGGAGGTTAAACGTGTTCGATGGCTTCTCTCCTCCAGGGTGTGATTTCTTCATTCCACTTTAACCTCCAGTTTAACCTCAAACTGGAGGTTAAACGTGCTCGACAATGAACACCCCTGGGTTGCCTTCTTCCAATTCCACGTTTAAGTTTTAGTTTGACCTTAAACTGAAACTTAAACTTAAACTAAAACACCACCATTTGGAAAGGTTTCTGGGCCAATTATATTGAAGTTTAAGTTAGCAATTGAGCACAAAGATTAACTTAAACTTATTATGGCATGAAACCCAATTGAATATCATGGTTTATGGGATTGGGCCTGAAGAATTGATGAGTCTGGAACTTCAAATTGTTGAGTCCGGTGTCATTACTTGTTTATCACTAAGTTTGATCAATGAATGTTACAGAATTGGATCACAGCCTCATCGAGATTATGGACCATAAGCCTAAAGCAAAAGGAAATCAAGGAAAGGCCTCAAAGCCCAAGAAACACATCAGAAGCTCAATTT
>NC_029775.3:63061708-63064688 GCF_000817695.3 Arachis duranensis | reverse complement strand
TTCTGCCTCCAGGGTGTGTTCTTCATTTCCAAGTCTAACCTCCAGTTTGACCTCAAACTGGAGGTTAAACGTGTTCGATGGCTTCTCTCCTCCAGGGTGTGATTTCTTCATTCCACGTTTAACCTCCAGTTTGACCTCAAACTGGAGGTTAAACGTGTTCGATGGCTTTTCTCCTCCAGGGTGTTTTCTTCATTTCCAAGTTTAACCTCCAGTTTAACCTCAAACTGGAGGTTAAACGCGGTCGACCCAAATTGCCTCCAGGGTGTTTTCTTCATTTCCAAGTTTAACCTCCAGTTTAACCTCAAACTGGAGGTTAAACGTGCTCAACAGTGAACACCCCTGGGTTGCCTTCTTCCAATTCCACGTTTAAGTTTTAGTTTGACCTTAAACTGAAACTTAAACTTAAACTTAAACACCACCATTTGAAAAGGTTTCTGGGCCAATTATATTGAAGTTTAAGTTAGCAATTGAGCACAAAGATTAACTTAAACTGATTATGGCATGAAACCCAATTGAATATCATGGTTTATGGGATTGGGCCTGAAAAATTGATGAGTCTGGAACTTCAAATTGTTGAGTCTGGTGTCATTACTTGTTTATCACTAAGTTTATTGTAATTTGCTTTTAATTTCATTTTCATTTTGTAATTTAGGGAGCCTATTTAAAGGCCTTAGTTTCTGCATTTGAGAAGGGGGGGATTGAAGGGGAATCCAGCCCCTGAGGGGGAACTTTTTGACACTTTAGAACTTTTCATAAATTTTGTAATTGAATTCTGAGCTATGACTCACTAAACCCCTTTCATTGGGTTAGGGAGCTTTATTGTAATTCAATGAATCAATAATATTTTTTATCTTCTTCTTCAATCTTTTCTCTTGAATTTTTGTTAGAAAGCTTCTCAATCTAATTCCATTGGTTAGTTGTCTTGGGAAAGAAACTATCCATAATTGGAATCCTTCGGAACCTTGGGAAAGGAATGGAGGATTCATGCTAGAGAAGCTTTCTCACAGTGAATTGGATTGGGGTTTGGATGGATATTGTGACATGTAATCCTACCAAATTGTGGTTCATGAAACTGTGTGGTATAATCAGTGATCGAGCAATCATCTCTTCTTATGAACATTTAAACCAAGGGATTGGGAATTTGTTTGTTTTTAGAGAGAATTGGTGAGCCAAGGGATTGGGATCCAATCATATAAGATTGCCAAGCAAAATTCAATGAATGCATTGGTTGAGGAAGAGATGAAAATGTTTTGATTCGGAGATTTCAATATCTCCTGACCCCAATGAACCCATCTCTCTGATCTATCCCTTTCTATTTACATTCTGCAAATTTCAATTCATGCAATCACCCCCAGCCCATTTAATTTCAGCAATTTACCTTCTCGCACTTTAATTCTCGCAATTTAAGTTTATGCAATTTCAATTCCTTGCAATTTACGTTTCCTGCCACATTTATTTTATGCAATTCACACCCAATTCTTGATTCCGCTCAACTAATCAAACTTCTAATTCGAATTGCTCATTCAACCAATCCTTGTGGGATTCGACCTCACTCTATTGTGAGTTTTTACTTGACGATAACCGGTGCACTTGCCGGAAGGAATTTTGCCGTTCGTGCAATTTCCCTTAATCGTAGCTATACCCAGTTATAGCACATCATATGTCTTGGGGCAATTGGGCCAAGAGTCATTCTGTGAGCAGTTATGGCTATTCCAGGATATAGCCAATTAGGTCTTTCATCTTCAAGTGGTACTTGGGCCTCGATGCATAGTCTGATGTTGGTGCTAGGAAAGTGGAGCCAGGAGTCAGGGTCACTTTTCTCACTAAACTCTTGTATCTGTTCAGCAATGAGTTTATGAACTTTGATCTCCCCTCCCACCATAATGCAATGTAGCAAGATGGCTCTTTTAGGGACTATTTCTGAAGAGTTTGCAGTGGGTAGGATGGATCTCCTAACTATTGCATACCACACTTTAGCTTCAGGTGTTAGGTCTCCCCTTCTCAAGACTCTTGGGGCCCCTTTTGTTTTTCTCACCCATTCAGCTCTGATGGCACAAAGGTCTTCAGCAATAGTCGTATAGTCAGGTTCTCCTATCATCCTTTCCTCATAACTTGCTTGGCTGAAACGTATATTTTTCAGGCCAAGAGTTTTCATGATTGCCTTGGGGCTGAAGTCAACTTCCACCCCTCTCACATAGCTTTTGTAGGTGGATTCCACGGTTGGATCCTCCCTCACTGCATTTGCATAAAACTCCTTCACCAGGTTGATGTTGATCTTAGTGATTGGCTTAGTCAAGAGCTCCCACTTCCTCTTTTTGATCTTCTCCCAAATACCTGGGAACTCATCCTTTTCAAGGTCAAAGGGAACCTCAGCTAGTACCCTTTTAGGTCTCATCCATTTGGCTTGAATCTCATGGAAAACGGATTTGTATTTCCATGCATCAAATTCCATTTCCTCCTCCATGGGTTGCTTGTCTTTTCTTCTTTTGTGGCTAGATGAGGCTGCCATTGGTTCCTTAGTTTTGGCAAGTGACAAGCTAAAGTTGACAAGGTGAAGTAAGAAAGTGTTGTTAGAAGTGTGGTGAGGTTGTTTTCGGCAAGAGATAGTTATGCTATGATGAAAGAAAATGTGCAAGAAAGAGATTTGGTGGTGTGGAACTCGTTCCCCAAAGCATTCTTTATAGTGCATGTAAGTGAAAAATGGACGGCTATGGTGAATTGTGAAGGATGGCTTGATGGTAGATATATGAATTATGGAGAAGGACAATTTGCCTTTAATTTTCTTGGAAGTATTCTAGGTGCATTAAGTTGTACATGTAGCTATCTTTTCATGCAGAACTTCTTTTTCCCATTTGTTAGTTTCAAAGACCTTTGAACTTCCTTTTTGACCAAGCACCGTGCCTCCCCATTTGTCTTTTTCCTCCATTATTATCCTTCCTTTTGTACCTGCACAAACAAACAAATTTGCTATCATTTTTTT
>NC_029775.3:63059136-63061423 GCF_000817695.3 Arachis duranensis | reverse complement strand
ACACCAAACTTAGAGACCAATTGTATTTTACATGTAATGTTTAGTGCACCTTATCAACAGTTGTCCTGAGGATTCAAGTAAACCATGCTTTATTAAATGCAGAGCAAAACAATAAAGAGTAAGGATACTAAAACATGGGTTGCCTCCCATGAAGCGCTTCTTTAACGTCACTAGCTTGACGGTTGTCCCTTGTTAGGGTGGATTGTAGTGCTTGATGTCTTCTCCTCTCACTATGGAAACGTCCCCATTTGATTCCTTTATGATTTCCAAATGTTCCATAGAAAGAACTTTCCTGATTGTGAACACTTGAGGGAGCTGGGAAGGAATGGTTTTGAGGCCAGGTGGGATTGGCAGATAATGACTTGATATCACTTTATCTCCCGGAGAGAAACCTTCAGTGGGAATTTTCTTGTTTCTCCACCCTCTTGGCACTTTCTTTACAATTCTTCCCTCTCTCTTGAGGATTTCTTCATTGACCCTTATGCCAGGAGGTTCCTTCTTATCTGTTTCTTTTGATTCTTGTGGCTTTAACTCTTGCAAATCTTGTTTGCCTTCCAAGGATTGTTTTAGAGTTTCAGCTGCTGGATTGCTTTCCTCCAAACACAGATGGCTACTATCATCCTTAGGCTTTTCAGATTCTGGTTCTGGCTCAGATGCAGATTTGAAAACATGGAAAATGAGCTATTCATCATGTACTCTCAAAATTAGCTCTCCTTGTTCTATATCTATGAGTGCTCTAGCAGTGGCTAGAAATGGCCTTCCCAGAATGATAGGGTGTAAGTAGCTTTCCTCCATGTCCAAAATGACAAAGTCTGTGGGGAAGAAATAATTTCCCACTTTCACCAGCACATTCTCAACTACCCCTTCAGCTTGCTTTTGAGTTTTGTCAGCCAGTTGTATGATTACATCAGTGGACCTCACCTCATTTAGTTGTAGCCTCTTCATAAGAGTCAGAGGCATCACATTTATGCTAGCTCCTAGATCACAGAATCCTCTGTCAATTTTTGTTTCCCCTATAATGCAAGGGATATGAAAACTTCCTGGGTCTGTTTTCTTAGAGACCATATCCTTCTTGATGAGTGCACTGCATTCCTTGTTCATTATTACAGTTTTTCCTCCCTTCAAAACTCTTTTCTTGCTCAGCAATTCCTTCAAATACTTGATATGTGTAGGCATCTACTGGAGAATCTCAAGAAAAGGAATATTGATATGGAGAGACTTAAATGTCTCTAAAAACCTTGAATATGTTTTCCCTTTTTCACCTCCTCCTAACCTCTGAGGAAATGGTGCTTTTGGTTGGTAGGTTCCCAGCATGCCTTCCTTTTGCAATTCCTTGGCTTGCTCCATTTCACTTTCCTGCTTAGCTTCTTCCACACCTTCCTTCAAAATTTCTGGCTCCTGTTCTAAGGGTCTGATTCCTTCTTCTTCTGAGACTTCCTTCAATATGGTGATGGCCTTGCATTCTTCCCATCTCACTCCCTTTTGTTCCCCTTTAGGATTCTTTTCTGTGTCACTAGGGAACACTACAGTTGACTTGGGGCCTGTTGAGATAGCTCTCCTACTCGAGACTCCATCCACTTGAGTTTTTCACCATGGTTCCTTAAGGTCGATCTCACATCATCCCTAAAGCTTTTCAACTCACTTATGTCCTGACCCATGTTTGCTAACATTCGTTCTATCCTATTTAATTGATCTTGAAATTGTTGGTTCGGATTGGATTGGGCAGGTTGATTATTTTGGCCATGATATGGTGGTTGGGAGTAAGTGTTTTGTGTGGCTTGGTATGATCTTTGGTTGGAGTTTTGGTATGTGGAATTGTTATGTTGGTTGGGGTTGTAAGGTTTGTGGTTTTGTGATTGGGTTTGCTGGTTTCCCCACCCAAAGTTTGGGTGGTTTTTCCAGCCTGGGTTGTAAGTGTTGGAATGTGGATCATATGATTGCCTTTATTGGTTTCCACCCAGTCATGGAACATGTCTGGTGGGCATTTCCTTGTCAATTCTTTGAACCTTTCCCATGCCTCGTAGAGGGTTTCACCGTCCTGTTGTCTGAAAGTCTGAACCTCAGATCGAAGCCTATTGACCTTTTGTGGGGGGTAGAAACGTGCCAGAAACTTGCTTTCCACCTCATCCCAGGTTGTTAGGCTCCCCCTTGGGAATGATTCCAGCCACTTAGCTGCCTTGTCCCTAAGTAAAAATGGGAACAAGAGCAGTTTATAGGCATCTTCCTGGACTCCATTGGACTTCACAGTGTCGCAAATTCTCAGGAATTTTGTGAGATGTTGGTTTGG
>NC_029775.3:63057526-63058937 GCF_000817695.3 Arachis duranensis | reverse complement strand
GAATGGCATTGTTTCCATCATCCCTCTCATGGTTGTGAACTTCTCTATCCATGTTGAGATCTAGAGCTTCCTCAAAATTGTCCTCAGACTCTCCTTCAGATTCTTCTTCTCTCAATACTCTCTTCCCTCTTGCTTCCCTTCTAAGTCTATGAAGGGTCCTCTCTGGTTCGGTATATGGAGGAGTTGTTGTCTCTCCTCTCCTACCTGTCATACAAGAACACACCACAAGCAACAAACAAGTGGAATACTCTTGGTTAATGGAAGAATATGGTTAGAGCAGTTGAGGAATTAATTCAAATAGTTAGTGGGTCAGTGAGTTAGTTGCTTGAAATGAAAGGCATAAGAAAGAAAAAGCAAATAACAGAGTGCAGAAATTAAAATTCAACAAGTAACTTGAACTAAATTATGAAAACAAGAAAAATGCTCAATCTAGTTAACTTCCAATTTGAGAATTGTCAATCGAAAACCAACCCCCGGCAACGGCGCCATAAACTTGATAGCTACGATTTTAGGAAATTGCACAATCGGCAAAAATTCCTTCCGGCAAGTGCACCGGTTATCGTCAAGTAAAAACTCACAATAGAGTGAGGTCGAATCCCACAAGGATTGGTTGAGTGAGCAATTCGGATTAGAAGTTTGTTCTAGTTGAGCGGAATCAAGATTTAGATGAGAATTGCGGAATCTTAAATTGCATGAATTAAAGAACGAGAAGTTAAAGTGCTGAAATTAAAAGGGGATGGGGGTGATTGCATGAATTTAATTGCAGAATGTAAAGAGAAAGTGTAGATCAGAAATGGGGAATTCATTGGGTTTCAGGAGATATTGAGATCTCCGAATCAAAACATTTTTATCCCTTCCTCAACCAATGCATTCATCGAATTTTGCTTAGCAATCTTATATGATTGGATCCCAATCCCTTGGCTCACCAATTCTCCCTAAAAACAAACAAATTCCCAATCCCTTGGTTTAAATGTTCATAAGAAGAGATGATGCTCGATCACTGATTATACCACACAGTTTCATGAACCACAATTTGGTAGGATTACATGTCACAATATCCATCCAAACCCCAATCCAATTCACTGTGAGAAAGCTTCTCTAGCATGAATCCTCCATTCCTTTCCCAAGGTTCCGAAGGATTCCAATTATGGATAGTTTCTTTCCCAAGACAACTAACCAATGGAATTAGATCGAGAAGCTTTCTAACAAAATTCAAGAGAAAAGATTGAAGAAGAAGATAAAAAGTATTATTGATTCATTGAATTACAATAGAGCTCTGATGCCAAGGCATCTTAGGCTAGTTTCACTAGCATTTTTCTGTTAGTTTTAGTTGTTTTATGCATTTTCTTGAGCTTAAGGTAACCAAGAATGGTTAAATGTATAACAAAGCAATGAACCATCCAAACAGTAT
>NC_029775.3:63054579-63056371 GCF_000817695.3 Arachis duranensis | reverse complement strand
TTTTCTCTTGAATTTTGTTAGAAAGCTTCTCGATCTAATTCCATTGGGTAATTGTCTTGGGAAAGAAATTACCCATAATTGGAATCCTTCGGAACCTTGGGAAAGGAATGGAGGATTCATGCTAGAGAAGCTTTCTCACAGTGAATTGGATTGGGGTTTGGATGGATATTGTGACATGTAATCCTACCAAATTGTGGTCCATGAAACTGTGTGGTATAATCAGTGATCGAGCTTCATCTCTTCTTATGAACATTTAAACCAAGGGATTGGGAATTTGTTTGTTTTTAGAGAGAATTGGTGAGCCAAGGGATTGGGATCCAATCATATAAGATTGCCAAGCAAAATTCAATGAATGCATTGGTTGAGGAAGCGAAAAAAATGTTTTGATTCGGAGATCTCAATATCTCCTAACACCCAATAAACTTCTCTCTCTGATCTATCCTTTTCCATTTACATTTTGCAATTTCAATTTATGCAATCACCCCAATTCCCTTTTAATTTCAGCAATTTAACTTCTCGCACTTTAATTCTCGCAATTTAAGATTCAGTCATTTCAATTCCTTGCAATTTACATTTCCCGCCAATTTACTTTATGCAATTCACACCCAATTCTTGATTCCGCTCAACTAATCAAACTTCTAATTCGAATTGCTCATTCAACCAATCCTTGTGGGATTCGACCTCACTCTATTGTGAGTTTTTACTTGACGATAACCGGTGCACTTGCCGGAAGGAATTTTGCCAATCGTGCAATTTCCCTTAATCGTAGCTATACCCAGTTATAGCGCATCAAGTTTATGGCGCCGTTGACGAGGATTGAAGGGGAATCCAACCCTAGAGGGGAACTTTTTACGGGATTGAAGGGGAATCCAGCCCCAGAGGGGGACTTTTGGATCATTTTTCTAGTTTTCATACTTTTTTTGTAATTGAATTCAGAGCTATGATTCACTAAACCCCCTTTCATTGGGTTAGGGAGCTCTATTGTAATTCAATGAATCAATAATATTTTTTATCTTCTTCTTCAATCTTTTCTCTTGAATTTTGTTAGAAAGCTTCTCGATCTAATTCCATTGGGTAGTTGTCTTGGGAAAGAAATTACCCATAATTGGAATCCTTCGGAACCTTGGGAAAGGAATGGAGGATTCATGCTAGAGAAGCTTTCTCACAGTGAATTGGATTGGGGTTTGGATGGATATTGTGACATGTAATCCTACCAAATTGTGGTTCATGAAACTGTGTGGTATAATCAGTGATGGAGCATCATCTCTTCTTATGAACATTTAAACCAAGGGATTGGGAATTTGTTTGTTTTTAGAGAGAATTGGTGAGCCAAGGAATTGGGATCCAATCATATAAAATTGCCAAGCAAAATTCAATGAATGCATTGGTTGAGGAAGAGATGAAAATGTTTTGATTCGGAGATCTCATTATCTCCTAATACCCAATGAACTTCCCATTTCTGATCTACACTTTCCATTTATATTCTGCAATTTCAATTTATGCAATACTCCCAATTCCCTTTTAATTTCAGCAATCTAACTTCTCGCACTTTAATTCTCACAATTTAAGATTCAGTCATTTCAATTCCTTGCAAATTTACATTTCCCGCCAATTTACTTTATGCAATTCACACCCAATTCTTGATTCAGCTCAACTAATCAAACTTCTAATTCGAATTGCTCATTCAACCAATCCTTGTGGGATTCGACCTCACTCTATTGTGAGTTTTTACTTGACGATAACCGGTGCACTTGCCGGAAGGAATTTTGCCGTTCGTGCAATTTCCTAAAAT
>NC_029775.3:63051439-63054266 GCF_000817695.3 Arachis duranensis | reverse complement strand
GTAACCAAGAGTATTCCACTTGTTTGTTGCTTGTGGTGTGTTCTTGTATGACAGGTAGGAGAGGAGAGACATCAACTCCCCATATACCGAACCAGAGAGGACCCTTCATAGACTTAGAAGGGAAGCAAGGAGGAAGAGGGTACTGGGAGAAGAAGAATCTGAAGGAGAATCTGAGGACAACTTTGAAGAAGCTCTAGATCTCAACATGGAAAGAGAAGTTCACAACCATGAGAGGGTTGATGGAAACAATGACATTCCCGAGAGGAGGGTTCTTGGTTCATACATAAACCCAACCTCTGGGAATTGTGGTAGTAGCATTCAGAAACCACCCATTCAAGCCAACAATTTTGAACTCAAACCACAGCTAATATCACTAGTGGAGGATCATTGTTCATTTCTACCCCCCACAAAAGGTCAATAGGCTTCGATCTGAGGTTCAGACTTTTAGACAATAAGATGGTGAGACGCTCTACGAGGCATGGGAGAGGTTCAAAGAGTTGACAAGGAAATGCCCACCAAACATGTTCCCTGACTGGGTGCAATTGCATATTTTCTATGATGGGTTTTCCTATGAATCAAGGAAGGCTGTAGACCATTCATCCGGAGGTTCATTGAACAGGAAAAAGACTGTGGAAGAAGCCATTGAAGTGATTGAGACAGTGGCTGAGAATGAGTACTACTATGCTTCAGAGAGACACAACACTAAGGGAGTTATGGAGCTGAACCATGTTGATACAATTCTAGCCCAAAACAAGGTGTTTGCCAAGCAACTAGCAGAGCTCACCAGGAAATTAGACACAAAGCAAGTGGCTGCAATACACACACAAGATCAAGAAGAGGTAAGCATTGAAGGAGGTGATTGGGAAGAGGCCAACTATGTGAAAAATCAACAAAGGCAATCATATGATCCACATTCCAACACTTACAACCCGGGATGGAAAAACCACCCAAACTTTGGGTGGGGAAACCAGCAAAGCCAACCACAAAACCACAAACCTTACAACCACAACCAACACAACAATTCCACATACCAAAACTCCAACCAAAGATCATACCAAGCCACACAAAACACTTACTCCCAACCACCATATCATGGCCAAAATGATCAACCTGCCCAACCTAATCCAAACCAACAATTTCAAGATCAATTAAATAGGATAGAAGGAATGCTTACAACCATGAGTCAAGACATAACCGATTTGAAAGCTTTTAAGGAAGAAGTAAATTCTAACTTGCAAAACCAAGGAGCTGCCATCCAGAAGCTAGAAAATCAAATTATGTATTTGTCTAAGCAAACCCCTGGGTCAAGCAATTCTCATGCTGCCAAGGCTATTGCAAGGGAAGAATGTAAAGCCATAACACTCAGAAGTGGAAAGAAGCTAAGGGAGATCTCAAAGGAAACCACAGAGGATGAAGCAAAGGAAGATGTGGGAGACAAGGAACAGGGACAATCTTTTACACCATCTGCAACAAAAGAAAAAGAAAAAGAGGTCCTGAAGCCTTATACACCCAAAGTACCATATCCTCAGCGTTTGATGAAAAGTGAAAAGGATGGCCAATTCTCCAGATTCTTGGAGATTTTCAAGAAGCTTCAAATCAACATTCCGTTTGCTGAGGCAATAGAGCAAATGCCACTCTATGCAAAATTCTTAAAGGAATTAATGACCAAGAAGAGAAGCTGGAGAAATGAGGAAACTGTGTTGTTAACTGAAGAATGCAGTGCCATCATTCAGCACAAATTGCCTCAGAAATTGAAGGATCCAGGCAGTTTCCAAATTCCCTGCATCATAGGAGAAGTCATGGTGGAGAAGGCCTTATGTGACTTAGGGGCCAGCATCAATTTGATGTCTCTAACAATGATGAAAAGAATGAAGATTGAGGAAGCCAAACCAACAAGAATGGCTCTCCAATTGGCAGATCGAACTTTTAAGTTCCCTCATGGGATAGTTGAGGATTTGTTGGTGAAAGTGGGAGATTTTATATTTCCGGCCGATTTTGTGGTGTTAGATATGGAGGAAGAAGCCAAAGCTTCCATAATCCTGGGAAGACCCTTCCTGGCTACTTCTGGAGCCATCATAGATGTCCAAAAGGGAGAACTCACTCTTAGACTACATGATGAGCAGTTGGTGTTTAACGTATTCAAGGCAATGAGCTATCCATCAGAATCACTAAAGGAGTGCATGAGGGTGGATGTAGTGGATATTGCAATACAAGAAACCTTTGAGGAAACAACAAAGGAAGTGGCAGAGGAGGAGTTCACCAAGGATATTGAAGTTAGTGACATCAAGGCTGCTGAAACAACCATGCCAAGCATGCCAGAGAAAGTGAAAGAAGAGAAGGAAGCACCAAAACCTGAGCTCAAAGCATTGCCCCCTAATCTCAAGTATGCATACTTGGGTAGTGATGAGAGCCATCCTGTTATCATTAGCTCTGCCTTGAGCCAAGAACAGGAAGAAGAATTGATCAAGGTGCTACAAACTCATCAGGATGCCATTGGGTGGACCCTAGCTGATTTGAAGGGGATAAGTTCATCCATATGCATGCACAAAATCTTGTTAGAAGAGGATGCTAGACCCTCTATTCAAGCTCAGAGAAGATTGAATCCCGTCATGAAAGAAGTGGTACAAAAGGAGGTCATGAAGTTATGGCAGGCAGGGGTAATCTACCCCATTTCTGACAGCCCATGGGTTAGTCCCATCCATGTAGTTCCCAAGAAAGGAGGCATAACTGTGGTGCCAAATGAGAGGAACGAACTCATACCCACAAGAACTGTCACTGGGTGGAGGATGTGCATAGACTACAGGAAGCTCAATGAAGCCACCAGAAA
>NC_029775.3:63049235-63050440 GCF_000817695.3 Arachis duranensis | reverse complement strand
TTGTTCAAAAAATGTTCGGATGGCATACTAAGAAGATGTATATCAGAGGAAGAAGGAAGGGAAGTCTTATGGGACTGCCATGGCTCCACTTATGGAGGACATTTTGCAGGAGAAAGAACAGCAGCTAAGGTGTTACAGTGCGGTTTTTATTGGCCCACTATCTTCAAAGATGCAAAGGAACTAGTGGAGCACTGCCATGAATGCCAGAAAGCGGGGAACCTGCCAAGAAGAAATGAAATGCCCCAACAATTCATTCTGGAACTTGAATTGTTTGATGTATGGGGGAGAGATTTCATGGGACCCTTTCCCACTTCATACTCAAATAATTACATTCTTGTGGCAGTAGATTATGTCTCCAAATGGGTTGAAGCAATAGCAACTCCAACCAATGATAATAAGGTGGTCATGAACTTCCTCAGAAAACACATTTTTTGCCGTTTTGGGGTTCCAAGAGCAATCATCAGTGATGGGGGAAGCCACTTCTGCAACAAACCATTAGAGGCATTGCTTCTAAAATATGGAGTCAAACATAAGGTAGCCACACCATACCATCCACAAACAAGTGGGCAAGCCGAAATATCTAATAGGGAACTCAAAAGAATCTTGGAAAAGACTGTGGGAGCTTCAAGAAAGGACTGGTCGATTAAGCTAGATGATGCTCTTTGGGCATATAGGACAGCTTTCAAAACACCAATTGGAATGTCTCCTTACCAACTAGTATATGGAAAGGCTTGCCATTTGCCACTGGAGTTGAAGCACAAGGAATTCTGGGCCTTGAAACTCTTAAACTTGGACAGTAAAGCTGCTGGAGAAAGGAGGATGTTGCAAATTCAAGAGTTGGAAGAATTCAGAGCTGAAGCTTATGAGAATGCCAAAATTTACAAAGAAAGAGCAAAGAAGAAGCATGACAGCAACATAGCCCCAAGGAAATTTAAAGAGGGACAAAAAGTATTGCTCTACAATTCTAGGCTGAAGCTATTTCCAGGGAAGCTAAAATCAAGGTGGTCTGGACCATTCCATGTCACCAAGGTCTCCCAATATGGACAAGTAGAAATCATGGAAGAAAAGTCACAAAGAACCTTCACTGTGAATGGTCAAAGACTCAAACATTACTTGGGAGATGTAGAGGAGAAGGACAAGGTTAAATATCACCTCAACTGAGGAAACTGACCGTCAAGCTAATGACGTTAAAAGAGCGCTTGTTA
>NC_029775.3:63043893-63045335 GCF_000817695.3 Arachis duranensis | reverse complement strand
GGATTTTATAAAAGAATATGGATAGATATGAATAGATATTTGGAGGATAGGATAATTTTAAAATCAAATGTACTCTATTAAAAATATTTAGAAACATTATTTATCAACATATTGCTAAGTTTAATCAATTATTTCTAATTTACATTATAAAATGAACAAGTTAATTATATTTTGTAAAGTACAATTTAAATTCAAATATCAATTTTCTAGATTAAATCATACAAATCTCTATTATTTTTCTATCTCTGAAACTTTAATTTCAATTTATAAAGTAATTAATCATAGTAAAAATTGTACATAAACATTAATTGACTTAAACTTAAAGTATTTATAAATATCAATCTAATCATTTCTAATAAAATAATTTCTAGGAGTTCAAATTAATAACATAATTCATTCAAAATAGGATTTATTTAAATTAAATTATACAATTCTTCTTATTTTTCAATTATCAAAATTATAATTTCAATTATACCAAACATCTAATAAAGATTATATAAGAATTCTAATTAATTTAAACTCCAATTATGATGAAACTCCATTTAATTACCTTTAGTAAAATAATTTTCTTAAAATAAATCACAAATAACTAATTATTTGATTTTCAAAAACTAGGGTTGTTACATTAGGAGGCAACCCAACCTGAGGTAACACTCTTTTGCTGTTTCTTTTAATTGTTTCAATAAAAAGGTGAAGTAGTTTCTGTGCATTGCGAAGAATTAAGTTTGGTGTTTCACACCAAACAATGAATTCGTGGATCAATAATTCCAAGGGGAATGTGTAACTCTAAGTTTGGTGTTCCACCATAAAGATCAACTGAACACAACAACCTTTGAATTATATGAAAGGAATAACCATTCTAAGCAATCACAGAAATGCTTAAAACCCTTAGCAGCAACTTCATTTCAAGGAAAATTCAAGGATTCAAAGAGCAGAGAAGTAAGTATGAGATTAAGTTTGGTGTTCACACACCAACTTAAGACTCAGACACTTGCCCATACATAGTTGAGCTAACCACTCAAGTGCTTGAGAAGCAAGCAACTTCATCACTCTTTGCAGGAAAGGAAACAAGGATCTTAGAAAGAACATGAAGCAACAACTAGGGGAAGAAGGAGAAATCAAAGTGTTTCCTGGCAACAAGGAGAAAACAAGAAATTTCACAAGGTGGTGTTGTTCCTTGACCATTCTTTAAAAGGCAAACAAAAGCATGCTTGTTCTGGTTTAAACTGTAATTGTTGAATCTTTCTGGAATGTGAAGTCATTTTGTAGAAGTGTTGGTTTATTGCTTTGAATAAAGTGAATGCTTAGATGTTTGGATATAACTTCACCTTCTTAAACAAATGCTTACCATGCTTGTTCTGTTTCCAAAAATAAAAAAAAAGTTTGAACAAAAGTAATTTGGCTCAATTAGTGACAAATCAAGTAGAATTAAGTGGTGGTAT
>NC_029775.3:63027804-63041329 GCF_000817695.3 Arachis duranensis | reverse complement strand
TTCTGGCGTTTAACCTCCAGTTTAAGGTTAAACTGGAGGTTAAACGTGGAAATGCTCCCTTGGTGAAATTCTCATTCTGGCGTTTAACTTCCAGTGTAAGGTTAAACTGGAGGTTAAACGCCAGTTTCAGCATTTCTCAACTTCCATGATTCTGGCGTTTAACTTCCAGTTTAACCTTAAACTGGAGGTTAAATGCCAGAAGCAAGAGAGGCACGTTTAAGTTCCAGTTTAAGCTTAAACTGGAACTTAAACTCCACATGTGATCTTCAAGCTTCCTTTATTGATTTTGTTGCTTCCTTGCCTAGCCTCTTCTTCCCTGAAATCATCCAAACAATTGCATCAAAGTCTTGCAAAATTTCATGAGAAATCTTCCATTCATAGCATTCAAGTAATATAACTAAAAACTCATGGAATTTGCATCAAAATTATACTGTTTGGATTATTCATTACTTTGTTGTTCATTTAACCATTCTTGGTTACTTTAAGCTCAAGAAAATGCATAAAACAACTAAAACTAACAGAAAAATGCTAGTGAAACTAGCCTAAGATGCCTTGGCATCACATGTCCTCATGCTTAAACGAAGAATGAAGTAAAGGGCATGGTATTTATTCAATGGAACTAAACTATATGCAATCTATCTAAATGCAACTATCTAAATGAATGCAATTGCTTGGTCAAAATAAATCAATTTCCAAGAGACATATATGCACAAGGGCTAAAGGACTAGCAAGTCTAATCCACAATTGAATTGAGCTATTAAATATTTTTACAAACTTCCATGAAAGGTGATGATTGTAGGTGGAAACATTTAATCGAGCAATCGAACCCTCACCGGATGTGTTTACACTCTATTCGCTCAAGTGTTTAGGGTCGATTCACTCAATTCTCCCCTAATCATGCTTTCCAAGATTTGTTCTTCTTCTAACAATCAACATATATTTCATGCATGCATACATCTATCATGAGGTCTTTTCTTTAGGTTGTAATGGGGTTAGGGTCAAGGTAGGATGCATATATGGTTAAGTGATCTTGAAATTTGAATCTTTGATAAGCTTAAACTTTCCACCTAACCTATGATATCCTATACAATTAAGTTCTAACCTAACTACCCATTTTCACTTTTTTCACATACTCCTGTATTTTCTTTTCATTTCACAATCCATATGCATTGATTTTATTGGGCTTCACTTTGCTTTGGGGCATTTTGTCCCCTTTTTTATTTCTTTCTTTTTCTTTGTTTCTTTCTTTTTATATTTTTTCCTTTTCTTTTCCATATTGTTTTTCTTTTTCTTTTCTTTTTCTTTTGTTCTTCTCATTTTTTCTTTCTATATACAAGAGCATCAATGCATAAGGTTTTACATTTGATCAATACATGAGTATGTATCCAATTCCCATATATTTTTAATATCAATACAAAACTATCCTTTTATTCATCCAATGTTCCAAGTTTTCCTACACTTGGATGATACACACACACACACACTAGCCTAAGCCAATCAAAGATCCAAATTAAGGACATTTATTATTTTTTGTTTTAAGGCTTGTGATGTGCAAAAATAAGAACAAAGTGTGTTAATCGTAGGCTCAAATTTGCTAACAATGGAAGATAAAAGGTAAGGCCATTTGGGTAAGTGAGCTAAATGAAATGATGGCCTCAATCATATAAATGCATGAATACAAGGAATAATGGACATAAAGAATCAAACAAATCAAAGATTACAATTATAGAAAGAGAATAATGCAGACAAGAAGGAAAAATAAGTGGTTATAAGATGTAACCACACCATTAGGCTCAAATATCACAAGCTTGTGTTCTTAGCTCAAAAACATGATCCACAATATATATAATTCAAGCAAGTTCTATGAAAAGTTTTCACTCAAATCAATTGGTGCCCTATAGATAGAAATCCTTGAAAATTTCATTATTTTGACTAAGCTTATTGTGTATACATATGCAAAAATAAGAAAATGCAAGTAAAAATCCTAAAAACCTAAAATGAAATGCAAAAGTGTTGGGGTAAGAAATTTGTCACCCAAAATCGCCGACCGGTCGGACGACTGATAAACCACTATTTTATGATATATCTTGTGCTTAAATTGAATGATTTTATCAACTCTTCACCTACTTACTCATATGAATTTGCATGGTTTTAATTATCTTTTATTACCATTCGATGCCGTGATTTGTGTGTTGAGTACTTTCAGGTTTTATAGGGCAGGAATGACTTAAAGGATGGAAAGGAAACATACAGAAATGGAAGGAAAGCACAAAATGGAGTTTTTGAAGAAACTGGAAGCGACGCGAACGCGTGACCCACGCGGACGTGTGCTTAGCGCAAAGAGCATCGATGCGAGCGCATGGATGAAGCAAACGCATGACTCGCGTGGAACACAACTGACGCGGATGCATGATCGATGCGACCGCGTAGAGGAGTAAAACTCTAGACGATGTGACCGCGTGACCCACGTGGACGCGTGACCTGCGCGATCTACAGAAATTACAGAATGCGCTAAAGATGATTTTGGGCCGCATTTTGATCCAGACCCAAGCCCAGAGAACACAGATTAAAGGCTATAAATTGGAGAATCTATCCATTCATCGATATACGTCATACAACATATATTCATACATAGTTTTAGGATTAGATGTAGTTTTTAGAGAGAGAGAGTTCTCTCTCTTAGAAATTAGGATTTGGATTTAGGATTTTTATTATGTTCAGATTACTTCTCTTCATTTACAGGTTCAATATTCCTTTTATTTATTTTCTCAATTCGGTTTATGAACTATTCATGTTTTGATTGATTTCCTATTTAATACAATTTTAGGTATTCCAGACTTATGATTGTTTTCTCTAATTTATGTTATTGATGCTTGGGCTCTATCCAAATTATTTTCATTCGAGTAGATTTTCTTCTCTTTTGGCTTTGGTTAAGTAATTGGTGATACTTGAGTTATCAAACTCAGCAGTGGTTGAAATTGGTAATTGCTAATTAATTTGGATCGCTCTAAAAGTTGACTGAAACTCGAGGATCAATTTAATTTATCTACTTGACTTTCCTTTATTTAATAAGGGATAATTAAGTGGGATTAAAACCTAATTCTCAGCACACCTGATAAGGATAACTAGGATAGAAATTCCAATTCTCATACCTTGCCAAGAGTTTTCTTAGTTATTGATTTACTAATTCTGGCAATTTATTTCTCTTGTCCAAAACCCTTTCAAAACCCAAAAACACTATTTTCCATAACCAATAATAAAACACGCCTCCCTGTAATTCCTTGAGAATACGACCCGAGGTTTGAATACTTCGGTTTATAAATTTTATTGGGTTTGTTACTTGTGACAACCAAAACTTTTGTAAGAAAGGAATTCTTGTCGGTCTAGAAGCTATACTTACAACGGGAATTTATTTGTGAAAATTCTAGATCGCGCGAGAGTGTCGTTCTTCAAAATGGCGCCTGGGGAATTGCAAACGTGTGCCTTATTATTGGTTATTGTAAATATTTTTCTTTAACTTGTTTATTTGTTTTTGTTTTCCCTTCTTATTTCTATTAGCTACTATGAGTTCTCACCCCTCTCGCTTTGAGTTTGGTTCTAATTTTGTTGAAAGGAATGGAAATTATAACAGGAATATGCTTCAAGGTCTAAGCAATCAAAGATGGATGGAGCCGAGAGGATATGATCAACCCTTTAGGCAACAACACCTTCCTAGATATCATGGACAAAGACCATTCTACAATGCATACCAAGATGAAAGATATGGTGGACCTCCTTGTAGTCACCGACAAGCCCCACCCTATGCTTATAGACCATCCTCTCAACATAGCTTCGAACCACCACACTCACAAGCTTCCTTTCACCATTCACCACCGTATGATCCTTATCCACCCCAATTCCAATTTAATTACTCCCAAGAACCACCACTTCCCTATGCACCATTTCCATATCCATCACCTCAAGAGTCACAGGCTCGCTTCGAAGAATCAGTAGATCAATTTTATGCAACCCTTCATCAACTGGAGCAAGCAATAAATCAATTATCTTCCGGATGTTCGGACACTCAAAGAATCCCCATGGCTTCATGTGGAGAATCTAATGAAGAACGTAGTACGAAGGAGACACTAGAAACTCGAGTGAATAGTAAGGAGCATGACTTTGTTCTAGAACAATTGGAGGAAGCTGTCATTGTAGAAGAAGAATAGTTGATTGAAGACTTAGGAGACGCTGAACCTCCATGGGAATCCAGAGTTACGGAGAATTCCGTCAAGGACGTTACAATTGATGTTAAGGAGGATAGTGTACAATCCCCAAAGCAGCAACCTTCTAAAGAACTGGACAGAATAACCCAAGATGCAAGTTTCCTTGACGATGATAATCAAAAGTCAAGTTCTCTTAGTAATAAACTTGCAACCGCAAGTGAATTCTTTGAGCTAGAAAAATCTTCCCCAAGTAAATACAAAGATGATGTAGAGGTAGACTTTTCTCAACCTCCCAATTATGACTCAAGTGATGAGGAAGATATCGAAGACTTTGATCAAAACATGGTTGAAATTGAAGAAGTTTGCAAAGAAGTAGAGGAATTCACAGAAGACCACAAGGGAGTAGAGCTTGCAAAACCACTGGAAACACCTATCCCAAGGCCATTACCACCCAATACAAACTTCAAGTGGGTAAAATCCTTAGCTTTTATCTTTACTTTTCCACTTGAATATGGTTTACTTGAAACAGATGGCCAGCTTAGAGCTCTTTGCGGCTTTAAGAGTAAAAGGGAATTGACTCGCACTCAGAGCTGGTATGCGAGATTCAATGAGGTTTCACACTTCAATTTGAGGCGCAAGGATTGGTGTCAAGCTCAATTGTATGGGTTTCAGAAGCTGTTTGGTCGCTGCAGTGAGAATTTAGATTGCTCACCACCCTGTTGGAAAAATGCAGATCAAGACAAAACGGGTGTAAAAGTAAAGTTTAGGATCTTGGAATCTGTTCTGACACTCAACATCCCGGGAGCCTGGAAACCTGTTTGAACTTGCTCAAAGGCTTTACGTGCCTTGTTTGGGACCCTGGAGGATGCTGGCATTCTAAACATTGGTGGAGATTTCTGGACGAATTCAAGCACAAGCCACCATAACAGGAAGCTCATCAAATGTCCAACTTAAGGACTTTAACTAAAAGTGCTAGGTGGGAGACAACCCACCATGGTATGATCGTTCATTTTTCAGTTTGGTTTGTTTTTTAATTTTGATTGAACCTGATATTTTTGCATGACATTCATTACATTTCCCATTCTGCATACTGCACATAAAAAAACCCCACGCGAGCGCGCAGGCCATGCGTGGGCATGGAATGGAAATCGGCGTAAGGATCCAACGCCCAGAAAGTTGGGCTGGAATCGTGTGGCCATCATGCGTTTAGCACAAAACGGCCCATGCGTTCGCGTCCCTGATGCGCACGCGTCACTCAACACTCATCCCACGCAAAAGCATGATCGACGCGTTCGCGTCGCGTGGATATTATGGCCTCCTAAATGGAAACAGAGAGTTGTGCCAAAAAACGACGCTGGAACTGTGCGTCTAGCACAATTCACAGTGACGCGTTCGCGTGTCTCACGCATCTGCGTCACTCATCTTTTCCCAACTCACCCAAACGCATCAATCACGCAACCGCGTCATACCCCTTTTTGCCCTACCCATGCGATCGCATGGCCCACGTGTTCACGTGGATTTGAATCCACTAAACCCAAATCACGCGAACCCTAACCCGTCGCGTCCCCATTCCCCCTCCTTCTCCTTCCTCCTCTGCAACCTTCCTCCACCAACCACCACTGTCCCACCACCGTCCCACCGCTGACATTCAACACCCCAACCACCCAGACCACCCTGCGACACCCCCTCTCTTCCTTCTTCCCTTCTTCTCCTCCCTCACCGCCCTTCCCTCCCTAGCCTAGTACTACAAACCCATCCCTGCCCCCATCCAGACCACCGCCGTGCCACCGCCGTGCAGCCACCAGCACCACTACCCCCTCTCTCTCTCATATTCTAATCCTTCCCACACCAGGTTCCACCGAACACCGTTCCCTTTCCCAGTTCATTAGTTAGTTAGTTACATCTTTTTTCAAATTTTGTTCAATTTAGGATAGTTAGAGATGCATGTTTGTAGTGAATTCTAGGTGGTTAGGTAGCTAGGATGTGGTTAGTGGATTTAGGCCTAATAATTGCGCCGTTCGTGCTACATGTTTTGTCTATTTCGCGATTTTGATTTTGCTGTGATGATCATCTTGTTCATATGCTGTTCTTCATGTTTCATGCTGCTGTTAAACTGTTCTTTCATGTTAATGTTATTTGTGTCTCTTTGCAGCATCATTTAAATTTTATATGAACTGATTTATCCTGTTATGTATTTCCTGGGATCATCCAAATTTAGCCAGAATGCTGCCCAATTTTCTGCAAATTATTTCAATTTTTCCCATTCATGTATTGGTTTTGCCAATTTTGTATTTTGTACTACTTGGCTACAACCAAACATATTCATGAATGCACGGCCAGCATTCCTATTCCATTTGATTCCCTGGTTAATAATTTGCATTATTGATGATTTCGTTCTCCTTTTCCACTTTCTTAATCTATATGAATTATCATCAATAAATTGCAAACCTTGCTTGAATATGAGTTGTTTATTCTCTGCATTTGTGAATCTCTTGTTAACTAGGAAACCCATCATCATGCCACTTACTTTAACTTTCTCTTTACTAACTCACTACTTTTACTTTCTAACTTCCTTTTTTCTCCTATTAACCATCTTAACTTCTGATTTCTCTTTTTACCTAACTACTTTAACTCTTAACTCAGGGCATGATCATTGTTTTTCCTAATTAACATAACTTCCACTTATCATATATTTTGGATTGTGATTTCTATTCTCAGACTTTTCCACTTGAACACAATCCAAAATGCACATATATTTGACTCAATTCATGCTTCTCTTGCTCCTTTTCCACTCTGTGCTTCTTTTGCTATTTGCCTACTTATTTTCCTGGTTTTATTCTTCAGTTATATCCTAGAATTTCTACTTTTTAGGATGTCTGACCCTCAAAGCAAAGGAAAGGGCAAAGCAACCACTGGCAAAAGGAAAAGAGGCGAATCCTCTATGTCCATCCTTGGCATCTTACACGATGATTCCTGGCGGGAGAAGAACTTTACCCTGCAGGAAAAAGTTGATCAGTTGGTACCTGCGGCTGACCCGGTTAAATTTGCAAACAAATACTGTGAGATGAAATACCCAATTTTTGCCACATCCAAGAACCTATACCTGGAAAGAACACTCAAAATTCTAGAAGAACTCAAGCAGTACACTTCAGACCAAATTAAAATAGAGAGGCTGGTTCTTCCTGGAGAGAAACTTGACTGAGATCAACTCCTCCTGGGTAAGAGAATGCTACTGTAACTACTTTAAGACATCCCTGGATGCAGTACAGCTCAGAGGCAAGCAAATTCCGGTTACTGAGGAGGAAATTGAAGACATCCTCCAGCTCCCACCTAAATCTGATCAGCCAGACGGTTACCAAAAGGCTGATGAGGATATGAGATTCATGAGATTTGACTGGGATGCAGTGAAACGGGCTATAACTCTTGATCCTACTGTTCCATGGGTCATGGGAAAGAGCATAGTGGTACCCAAGAAAATCAGGCTAATATATCTGAATGATGAGGCTCGGCTATGGCAACAGATTCTGAGTACTACGTAATGCCGAGCACTCATGAGACGGAGGTGCCAGCTACTATAATTACCCTCATCTGGTGTGTGATGATGGGTAAGGACTTATATCTACCCCGCTTCATCTGGCATTACATGACCAGGGTCCATGTCAGAGGCACCCTCCCTTTTCCATTCCTGATTACTCAGTTGGGTCGCCGAGCTGAGGTACCTTAGGAAGTTGCTGATGAAAAGCCATCTGCCGTGGACTGCAGGAAGATCATCCCTCACAGTCGAAAGTTTCAGGCTTTAGGCTACTGACCTCCTTTTCTGACTGACTCTGCTGAGGCAACTACGTCTTCAGTTGCCCCTTCAGCATCCACTGCCCCAGCTCCATCCTCTGCACCCCCTCCTGCTCCTGAGCCCATCTATCTTCTGGTGCACCGACTCTTTGACCGCTTAGACCAGATGCAGCGCCGCTACCAGCAGCACTTTGAGAGGTCCGAACATCACAACAGGCGACGTTATGAGAGGTCTGACCATAGCCACCTCAAGCTGATGATCCGATCTGGTGGCGACATCTTCTCTGAGCCCGACACACCACCAGACACATCTGAGGAGGAGTGGAGCGATCATGAGGATGAGGCACATACCTAGGCTGAGCAGCGAGGACCCGAGCACACTACACCACATAATGAGGAGCACCACCAGCTACAGGCCACTGATCCGGAACTTTCTCTACAGACAGAGCCTCCGCTTCAGCAGATCGCTCATTCTACACTCATAGAGACTGTAGATCTTCAGACTACCACTGAGACACCGACAGCCCATCCTTCTGGAGATGACACTTCTTCACATCTAGTTTGAGTGAGTATCGAGGACGATGCTATTATTTAAGTGTGGGGAGGTTGCCATCTCTGGCATATTTTTGATGAACCACTACAGACTCTTATCTTATTTTGTTCATTTTCTGTATTTTATTTGCATATTTTTCTTTTTTTTTGCTTTTGTTGTACTTTTGCATTCTGCACTTTGGGCTGTATATATCTTGGATATTTTAGCTTAATTTGTACTTTTAGTTTACTAGTTATATATTAAGTGGATTAATTAGTATAGTTTACCCTTTTTAGCATATGATAGTTTGGTTTTATTAAAAATAAAAAGGAGTAAACTAGAGACTTTAGCATAACAGAATAAAACATACCACACACCTTGTATATATAGCATTACATGTTAGTTAGTTAACAATATTTCTTCAAGGAGAAACACTAAGATTTTAAGGGGCACCTTAAGATTTACATTAAGTTGAATGGAAACTCTTAATTTCTACTTGCATGCCATACATAACTGATATATGATTTATGAGCTTGAGAACACACAGCCCGTAAGTTTTGAGCTTAATTGTATGGTTACATCAAACCATAAATTTCATTCCTGTGTGTTTCGCACTTCTTTTCTATGCTTGCAATCTTTATTTTGTTTTAATCTATATGTCCAATTATAGACTATAGATGCATACCAAGAGATGATTGAGGCCATTATTTGTATTTGCGCCCACTTGTCCCAAATAAACCTACCTTTTATGCCATCCTTGTTAGCCCCCTTGAGCTTTTTAATCCTCTTCTATTTTATAACCACATTACTAGCCTTAAGTAGAAAAATAAAATAAAATTCCCAAGTTGAATCCTTGGTTAGCTTAAGATAGATATTGTGTAAAATTTAAGAGTGGGAAATTTTATGGGAACATGGGATGACATAAACAAAGTAGGGATTTGTATCAAACAAAATGTTTCAAAAATTTGGAAAGCATGCTCATGTGAAATAAAAACAATTAAATCACCACGTGTATTAAAAAAAATTCTTAGTATTTAAATAAGGTGATACCAAAATTACCCCAAATGCAATTACAAAGAATCAATGCACATGGAACAAAAGTAAAAAATAAAATGCATGAGCATGTAACACAAAAGTGGAAAGGTTTAGGTAGCTAGATAAAGAACTTTGAAATTGGATAAAAATGTGTATATGTTAGGTTAGATCTTAGACTAGTCAAGGATTCACTTTGTTAGCTTGATGCCAGGGCATCTAGGCCAGTTTCACTGACCTTTTCATTACTGTTTTAGGGTAGTTTCATGCATTTTCTTAGTGAATAAGGCAAGTTTTGGATGAAATTAAACTTACACCTTGATTCAAGCAACTTTTGTGAACTTTGCATAATTTCATGAGTATTTTGCTAGAATTGCATGATAAATTGATGATGCATAATCTCATGACTTTGGCTAGAGCTTTGATGCACTCTAATTTCTTGTTTTCAGGGCAAAGAAAGCAAGGAAGAACCACGTTAGTATTCACGTTAACCTAGTTAACGTGAACACTAACGTGGAATGGTAAAGCTTGCAACGTTAATGAGAAAAGTGATCACCAATAACCCCTGTGAAGCCATCCAAAGCTCACGTTACTTGCCACGTTAACTAAGTTAACGTGGTAGTTATCATAGAAGAAAAAGGAACTCCAACGTTAAGAGAAAACGTGAATACCAATAACGTTTTCCTCCAATGTTAGTGGTAAAAGTGAATACCACTAACGTTGGAGAACTTGGCAATGATCCACATTAAGAGTCACGTTAACTTAGTTAACATGAACTCTAACGTGGAAGAGGTAAACAAAAGCCAACATTAGTGACACACTTTTGTCAATAATGTTGGATCAACTAGCATTGCCTACGTTAACTTTCACGTTAAGACTATTAACGTGAAAGTTAATGTGGAGTTGAGATCAAAGAGCCAACGTTAGTGACACTCACTTTTGTCACTAACGTTGGAAGATGGCATCACTACTACGTTAAGAGCCACGTTAACTTAGTTAACGTGAGTTCCAACGTAGAGAATTTGGCATTTGGAGCGTTAGTGACAAAGGTGAATGTCACAAACGCTCTCGAAGGTGAATCACACCTACGTTAAGAGTCACGTTAGCTATACTAACGTGGACTCTAACGTAGGAACAAAGGGCACTAAGCAACGTTAATGGGAAAGGTAATTCCCATTAACGTTCGCGAAGGGGTATAAGCCAACGTTGTTGGAAAAAGTGAGTCCCAATAACGTTGCCCAAAATTTGAGAAAGCAACGTTAGTAGTCACGTTAAGACCACTAACGTTGGATTTAACGTGGATATATGAGGTTGGAACGTTAGTGGAAAAAGTGAATGGCGCTAACGTTCTCAAACCCACAATGGCACTCAACGTTAAATCTTACTAAATACCCAAGCCTAATTCATATTTCCGTGCAAGTTGGGCCGACTAAAGGTGAGAACTGCTTCAACTCAAGATCCAGAGCCCACATCCAAGACTTGAAGAACTCACTAGAAGATTAAGAGGCGTAGTATATATAGGAGTTTTGAACTATAGAGAAGCTTGGCACTTTTGGGAACTACTCTCTATAGATTTACTTTTCTGGACTTTTAGCATGGATTCTTCTTTTCTGCCATCTTTCATTTCTAGAGCTATGAACAACTAAATCACTTTCATTGGGTTAGGGAGCTCTGTTGTAACTTGATGGATCAATTATAGTTTTCATTCTTCTTCTTTTTTCTTTTCTCTTGATCTTACTAGAAAGCTTTCGATCTTAATTCAATTGGTTAGTTGTCTTGGAAAAGAAACTCTCCATAATTGGATCTCCTTTGAGCCTTGGAAAAGGGATGAGGAGATCATGCTAGAAATGCTTTCTCATGTTGGACCAAATTGGGGTCTGGGCGGATATAGTGACATGTAATCCTCCCAACAATTTGATTTGGAAATACATGTGCTATAATCAGTGACCACACTTCATCTCTTCCCATGAGCAATTAAATCAAGGAATTGGGCAATTGTTCAAGCTTAGAGAGATTGGATTGCCAAGGAATTGGGATCCAATCACTTAAGATTGCCAAGGAGATCAATGAATGCATTGATTGAGGAAGAGATGAGAATAAACTTGATCTGGAGAATGCAATATCTCCTGAACCCAATGATTTCCCCATTTCTGACCTTACCCATTCTCTTTACTTTCTGCCATTTAATTTCATGCTCATTACCCCAATTCCTCATTTAAGATTCTGCACTTTAATTTCTGTTATTTACTTTCCAGTCATTTAAATTTTTGCATCTCAATCTAAATTCTGTTTAGCTCAACTAGCATATTCTTCTAACTAAAGTTGCTTGACCAATCAATCCTTGTAGGATTCGACCTCACTCTATTGTGAGTTTTACTTGACGATAATTTGGTATACTTACCGAAGGAAAATTTGTTGAGAGACAAGTTTTCATGCATCATGTTTAAGGCACCGTTGCCGGGGATTGATTTTGAATCAACAATGATTAAGTTTGAAGATCACTAGATTGAGCATTTTTCTTTTTGTTTAGTTTATTCAGTCAATTTCTTTTAGTTTGTTTTAATTTCTTCCTCACCCCCTACACCCTCTTTTATTTTTTTTGTTCTTTCTTTTTTTGATTACAATTCTGCTCACTAACCCACTAACTGTTTGATAATTTACATCACTCACACTAACAATTACTCTAACAAGAATAGTTTTTAATTTGATCCCCTGTTGTGCAATCTGTCTGTTGTATGACAGGGAGAATAGAAGGAGTGTCAACATTATTTGATTCAGAACCTGAAAGGACCCTGTTCCGAGGGTTACCTGAAACGTGTAGCTCGGTCGTCTTGGAGAAGCCCGAGGTGGGGGGATTGATGACCCGAGCTTGATATGTAGAGTGGTTGGTGGTTGTACCTGCAATGACACTCCGATGCTTAAGTTAGCATGGGTTCAAGCAGATATGTGTAGAATGTAGAATGTGTGCCATACCTGGGTGCTCCAGTGTATTTATAGTAGTTGGCTGTGATCTTCCCTGGATAAGATATTCTTATCTTATCTTTATCTTTTGGGAGTTTTATCTCTATCTTTGTGGAACCGCCTTTTCCTAGGCCTTTTCGGCCTTTAGGTTTTTGGGCTGCGTTCCTTTTGATGGGCCTTCTTAGCTATATTGTCCGAGGTCCGACCTCAGGCGTGGGCCTTTGGGACGAGGTCGGACCTTTCATGGATTTCGCCGAGCTGGAGAGCTCGGTCAGGGTATGAACAAACCCTTTAGAGACTAAGAAGGGAAGCAAGAGGGAAAAGAATTATTGGTGCTGAGGAAGAAGAGGAAGAGTATTTTGAACCCAACATGGAAGAGAATTTGGAGAACAACCATGAAGAAGAAGCTCATAATCATGCCAGAGAAGGCCATGCAAACCGTGCTGGGCAAGAAAGGAGAGTTTTAGGCTCCTATATCAATCCTAATCCAGGAAACTGTGGGAGCAGCATTCAGAAGCCCACCATACATGCCAACAATTTCGAACTAAAACCCCAGCTCATCACTCTTGTTCAGAATAATTGCTCATTTGGAGGAATTGCTCAAGAAGATCCCAATCAACATTTAACCACCTTCTTGAGGATTTGTGATACTGTGAAGTCCAATAGAGTCCATCCAGATGTCTATAGGTTGCTCTTGTTCCCTTTTTCACTCAGGGACAAGGCATCCAAATGGCTTGAATCCTTTCCAAAGGAGAGCTTAACAAATTGGGAAGATATGGTGAACAAATTTTTGGCAAGATTTTACCCTCCTCAAAGAATCAACAGGCTGAGGGCTGAGGTGCAAACTTTCAGGCAACAAGATGGCGAAACTCTCTATGAGGCATGAGAGAGGTTTAAGGACTTAACAAGAAGATGCCTACCGGACATGTTCAATGAATGGGTTCAACTTCACATTTTCTATGAAGGTCTTTCTTATGAGTCAAAGAAGGTTGTAGACCATTCATCAGGG
>NC_029775.3:63023309-63023537 GCF_000817695.3 Arachis duranensis | reverse complement strand
GCTTGAAAGTAGGGACGGAGCCTCCGAGCTGTGAACACTAGGGCGTAGGCGAATTTTTCTATTTTCTGATAGTTTAATTCGGCCCCTTGTAGTGCCTCGCTTACAAAGTATATGGGGTGTTGTCCTTGGTCGTTTTCTCGTATTAATGCTGAAGCGACTGCTCGATGTCCGACCGAGAGGTATAGTACGAGCTCTTCCCCTTTTAAAGGTCGGGTTAGGATTGGTGGT
>NC_029775.3:62965846-63020987 GCF_000817695.3 Arachis duranensis | reverse complement strand
TTCAGGTTGGCCTCTATTTTCCGCAGTTTTTCTTCTAATTCTCTGCGCTTGCGAGCTTCCCTTCTCAGATCTTGTTCAGTTTCCTTTTGCTTCTTTATATCCTCTTCGAGTTGTTTCAGTCGGTTTTGTTGTGCCCGGACTGCTTCTAGAATTTCCGAGCTCTTTTCTTTTTCGGGATTTTGTGGATCTTTGTTTGGGAGTGATGTCTTTGGGCGATTCTGTTTGTTTCCTCCTGGAGTGCGTGGTGATAGAGGGCTGTCCGGTCGTTCTCCGGTGTCAACTTCCTCCTCTTGTCCTGATGCCGCGCGGTCATTGTTGGAGGGGTCGTCCGCCATGGTAGAGGGATGACTTCCAGGTCCCCGGCAACGGCGCCAATGTTCCGAGGGTTACCTGAAACGTGTAGCTCGGTCGTCTTGGAGAAGCCCGAGGTGGGGGGATTGATGACCCGAGCTTGATATGTAGAGTGGTTGGTGGTTGTACCTGCAATGACACTCCGATGCTTAAGTTAGCATGGGTTCAAGCAGATATGTGTAGAATGTAGAATGTGTGCCATACCTGGGTGCTCCAGTGTATTTATAGTAGTTGGCTGTGATTTTCCCTGGATAAGATATTCTTATCTTATCTTTATCTTTTGGGAGTTTTATCTCTATCTTTGTGGAACCGCCATTTCCTAGGCCTTTTCGGCCTTTAGGTTTTTGGGCTGCGTTCCTTTTGATGGGCCTTCTTAGCTATATTGTCCGAGGTCCGACCTCAGGCGTGGGCCTTTGGGACGAGGTCGGACCTTTCATGGATTTCGCCGAGCTGGAGAGCTCGGTCAGGGTATGAACAAACCCTTTAGAGACTAAGAAGGGAAGCAAGAGGGAAAAGAATTATTGGTGCTGAGGAAGAAGAGGAAGAGTATTTTGAACCCAACATGGAAGAGAATTTGGAGAACAACCATGAAGAAGAAGCTCATAATCATGCCAGAGAAGGCCATGCAAACCGTGCTGGGCAAGAAAGGAGAGTTTTAGGCTCCTATATCAATCCTAATCCAGGAAACTGTGGGAGCAGCATTCAGAAGCCCACCATACATGCCAACAATTTCGAACTAAAACCCCAGCTCATCACTCTTGTTCAGAATAATTGCTCATTTGGAGGAATTGCTCAAGAAGATCCCAATCAACATTTAACCACCTTCTTGAGGATTTGTGATACTGTGAAGTCCAATAGAGTCCATCCAGATGTCTATAGGTTGCTCTTGTTCCCTTTTTCACTCAGGGACAAGGCATCCAAATGGCTTGAATCCTTTCCAAAGGAAAGCTTAACAAATTGGGAGGATGTGGTGAACAAGTTTTTGGCAAGATTTTACCCTCCTTAAAAGATCAATAGGCTGAGAGCTGAGGTGCAAACTTTCAGGCAACAAGATGGTGAGACACTTTATGAAGCATGGGAGAGATTCAAAGACCTAACAAGAAGATGCCCACCAGAGATGTTTAACGAATGGGTCCAACTTCACATCTTCTATGAAGGTCTTTCCTATGAGTCAAAGAAGGTTGTGGATCATTCATCAGGAAGCTCTCTAAACAAGAAGAAAACCATTGAAGAAGCCATGGATGTCATTAAAACAGTTGCTAAAAATGACTACTTCTATGCCTCCGAAAGAAGTAACACCAGAGGAGTAATGGAGCTGAACCACATGGATGCATTGTTAGCTCAAAACAAGATGATCACCAAGTAGCTAGCAGATCTTACCAAGAAGGTAGAGGAGAACTAAGTTGCAGCAGCCATCACCTCATCATCAGCTCAAGAAGGAGAAAACATAGGAGAAGAATGTGATTGGGAGCAAGCCAAATATGTTGGGAACTCACCTAGACAAGTCCATGATCCATACTCCAAAAATTACAACTCTGGATAGAGAAATCATCCCAACCTTGGATGGGGAAACCAACAAGACCAAGGGCAAGATTAGAGACGCCACAACCTCAACTCCAACAACAATGCAACTCATCAAAACACCTCACAGAGATATTACCAACATCTATCTAACCAACTTTCTCAACCACCTAATCTCAACCCACCATCATTAACAGATGATAGGCTCTCAAAGATTGAGGCTCTACTTGAAAACTTATGCAGAGAAGTCCAAGACAACAAAGTGTTTAAGGAAGAAGTGCGAGCCAACATCAAGAATCAAGGAGAAAACATCAAGAGATTGGAGTCCCAAGTAGGGTATCTATCTCAACAATTTCCCAAACCCACTGATGGATTCCCCAATGATACAGAGAAGAACCCAAGAGGAGAAACAAAGAAGGTGAGATGGGAAGAATGCAAAATGATAACCACAAGTGATGAGGGGAGTATGAATGGAGTAGAACGCTTCCAAAATAACCAAAAGGAAAGCCAGGAGGAAAGAAGCTATACATCTAAACCTACATCCAAGGAAGAGCTGAAGAAGAAGGAGGTATTGAACCCATATGCACCTTTTCCCCACAGGCATAAAGGTGGTGTAGCAGGGAGAATGTATTCAAGGTTCCTTGATATGTTTGCATCTCTTGATGTAAATATACCATTCATTAAAGCCCTCCAGCAAATGCCTTTCTACATCAAGTACATAAAGGAGCTACTAGCCAGAAAAAGTCCATTGAAGGGTGGACAAACCATAAAGATGAACAGGGATTGCAGTGCTCTCATTCAACCAGGGCCACCCACAAAGAAGGAGGATCCAGGGAGTTTCCACATTCCTTGTGTCATAGGAGAAACAATGATTGACAAAGGGCTTTGTGACTTGGGATCAAGCATCAACTTAATGCCTCTCTCCCTCATGAAGAAGCTCCAAATAAATGAACTAACTCCTACTGATGTAATTATTAGATTGGCTAACAAAACTCAAAAACAAGCAATAGGAATGGTTGAAAATGTGCTGGTGAAGGTTGGGAGCTACTATCTTCCCACAGATTTTATTGTTCTGGAAATGGATGAGAATCCTATTTACCCCATCATTATGGAAAGACCATTCCTAGCCACAGCCAGAGCACTCATAGATGTAGAGTGAGGAGAGCTAGTGCTGAGAATACATGACGAGCAGCTCACTTTCAATGTTTTCAACCTCTCACAAGAATCAAGTCAAGAGAATAAAGAATCAAGAGAAGAGCAGAATGAAGCACTGATGCAAGAAGCAAGCAGTGAAGCACAAACAATACAACTAGAAATCCCATTGGTTGGCAAGCCATGTATTCAAGAAGAACCTCAATTCAAGGTAACTCAAGGGGAGTTAAGCCCACCAGAATCATGCAAAGCTAGCAACAAAGAGTCCTTGGGGAAAGAATCTATGAAAAGTAAGCCAGCATCAATGGGAACAAGGAAGAAAGTTCCAAGGGGATGGAGAAATAAGAAAATTCCTACAGAAAATTTCTCACCAAGTGATGAAGTGATTTCTACATACTTTCCATCTATACCACCTCATCTCCCCACTATTCCATCTCAGCTACCTCCTGTGTACACTATCAACAAAATCTTGTCCTTAGAGCATATGGAGCTTATCAACAAAGCCAATGGACATAGGTTCACTGTAAGAGGAGAAAACTTCAAGCAATATCAACTACCTTGACAAGGACCAAATATCAAGCTAATGACGCTAAAGAAGCGCTTTATGGGAGGCAACCCATGTTTTATACCTCCTATCTTAAATCTCTAATAATAGTAATAAGGCAATCTCCATGGAATTTCAAATCAATTTTGACAACTAATATAAAGCTCCTCTACATGCAACGTATAGTATATGATAAGTTTGGTGTTCAAAGTGCACCAAGTAAGGTTTGAACACACCCTATGAGGAAGATTTATTCCCCAAACTTGTTGCACCATGTGATCACAAACAAGTTTGGTGTACCAACGTGCATGCATGGGAAGCTTAATGGTTGATTGGTTTGCATTTATGGAAAGCATTTAGTCATGTAAAAACAAAAGAAAAAGAATTCTTTTTACTAGTTCACACTTTAAGGTTTCCCACCAAAAAATTCAAATAACCAATTACACTTTTTTCTTCGTATATAGGGAATCAAAAAGAACATTGATGGTACCTGATAGGACAATTGAGGAAGGGAGATTCGGCCACTACACTAAGAGAATTTCACACTTGTCTTCATGGGGAACGTCCTTGGAAGTGTTGCCATGCAACATTGGGAGTGGACAATCTTGAAGACCGAACCAAGACCCCCATAAAGGAAGTGATCCTTGTGCTTATTCAATCCCAAAACCCCAACCGTCCACTATCAAACAACACTATCAATCCACACCCTTCAATCAATTGCCATCTTCCTGTATAAACCCCCTCATACAACCTCTCCGTACACAATTCAAATTCTCACCCTTTTCCACTCCCTTCTTTCGGGCATACACACATCATCCTCCACCAAAGGCTTCACATACACCCTCCTAGCCATCTTGAAAATAGCCAACACATCAATAATCTTGCATGGCATCATCAAGCTCCAAGAGACAAAAAGGGAAGGAACCCATAGAGCATCCTCCTTTTGATGAAGGGCAATTTAGAACCTTTCATCATGCACTCCAGTATGGATGGATGACTGAAAAAGAAATCATTTATGAACTAGGCTTTCAAGTCACAAAAGCCGAGTGTCCAGAAATCACAAAGAAGGTGGAACAACACCGATGGGAACTCCTCACCGATCCAATCACAAGGGTGAATGCAACTCTAGTAAGAGAGTTCTATGCAAATGCAGTTAGGCAAGACAAGGCGGATGACTCATACACAAGTTTTGTGAGAGGGGTCATGGTGGATTTTAGTCCCATGACTATCATGAGAGTGTTGAAATTGAGAAGCATACCCTTCGAAGAGGAGAGCTATCACTCGAGAATGGACAAAAACCCCAATTATGACCAGATTATACAGGATATATGTGTGTAAGGAGCTGATTGGGAAAGTGGCCCCAAGAGGAAGCCCAAATTTATAAAAAGAGGAGATCTCCTCCCTGAGGCTAAAGGTTGGTTTGAAATTGTAAGGAGATCCATCCTCCCAGCTGAAAACAACTCAGAGGTAAACCTCAAGAGAGCAATGATGGTGCAATGTCTAATGAAGGGAGGAGAGATCAAGGCTCACGAACTCATAGCCCAAGGCATTCAGAAGCATACTGAGAAGGGCGATTCTGGAGGAAAGTTGGGTTATCCCAGCACTATCTTTCGCCTTTGCAAACTGGCCAGGGTGATATTTGAGGATGAAAACCCCGAGTGGATAAAGGTTGGTCTTCCAATCACTTATCATCGAATGCATGCTGCTGCAGCTCCACTACCTCCACGAAGGGTACGAAAGAGGCCAGCCCATCAAGCTGAAGAAGAACAACATCCACAGGAGCAAACCCCAGCCACCTTAAGCATGCACCAATTGCAAGAGGCTATTGATACCTTATCTAAGCAATGCATGGAAAATCAAGGGGCACAAAGGGGTTTCAAATGCAATTAATAGACCGCCAAGAAGGATCACTCTATAGATGGATGGATCAGCAAAGGGAATGGCAAAAACAATTGATGGACTAGCAAATGGAACAAGGGAGACAATGGAGTGAATCCTTCCATAATCTAAATTAGAAGCAAGATCAACAACAAGAAGCCATCCAAAGGCTAACCAACATCCAAGCACATCAAGGTGCACACATCTATGAGATGCATAGGAAAAAGAGAGAACAAGCAGATCTTTTCGATGAATACAAAGCATTTTCGGAAGGTGTCTACATGAGTGAGACTGGGTATCATGTGAATACCCAAGCCAGGCTTGAGTACTTAGTCGGACAACTACCTGTTTTGCATCCTTGGATAACAAAATATGAAGATGTAAAGGATGAGTTAGCACGAGTGGAGCACGAAAGGGTAGAACAAAGTCATGAATTAGTAAAGAAGGCACTAGAGGATTGGAAGATAGCCAGAATGAATCGGATGAGAGGAAGCACAAGCGGACAGAGTAAACTTAAAGAAGGCAAGGAAGCAGAAGAACATGAGCATACCAATAAGTGAAAGGTGGTGAAGTTCCTTCTTAGTTTACATTTTTCAAAGCTTTCAATAAGGAAAATCATGTATGAAATAGAACATGCTTCCATGAGTAGTTAAGGACTTTCAATTCTGCATTTAAGTTTCGTTGCTTAGGTGTGGTAGGATGATTAGTAAGCTAAGTTGGTTCACCAAGTAAGGAAAGAAAGCAACTATCTATCCTAAGTCCTTTGTTTGAAACACATCCTTTGAGACTAGCTAAACAATAAGATCCCAATAAGAAAAGAGAAAGAGTAATAAAAGTGAAAAAAAAAAGAAACACAATAAGAAAAGAAACAATGCTAGGCACCAAGGGTTCCAAAATTGAGGCATATGTCTGTGGTGTTTATGTACAAGGGATATACTTGGATGAATAAGCTCTTAGGGGTGCCTTATCACTTGGTAACTTGGATTAACTAATCTGGGATTATCAGCTGAAAGTCCACTATCAAGAGTAGCCTTTGCTACAAAACACTTAGTAACCCAAAGAGGTGCTGGACACCAAGGTCTCAAGAAAGGAAAATAACAAACCATGTGCCTGTGGTGTGTATGTATGACGGAAAGAGACTTGAGGGAGTAAGTCCTTAGGGGTGTCTTAACACCTAACACCTTAAAACCAACAGGTTTGGGAGTGTTGGCTGAAAACTTATCATAAAGAGTCGCCCTCTTACAAAGCACTTAGCAAAAAGAAAAATAAACTTTGAAAAAGAAGGAAGGATCAATAAGAAAGAAGTCTCAAAGGGAGCAATCAAGAAAGTGACTAAGGATTTGATAAAGGCTTGAAACCTAAAGGGAAAGAACCTAAGTTGCTACGCATGAAATCCCATAAACCATGAATGCTACTTCTATTTTATCTTCTTGTTATTTCATTTCATTCTTCTTATGCTTCAGTACTTGCTTAGGGACAAGCAAGCTTTAAGTTTGGTGTTGTGATGCCAGGGCATCTAGGTCAGTTTCACTGACCTTTTCTTTACTGTTTTAGGGTAGTTTCATGCATTTTCTTAGTGAATAAGGCAAGTTTTTTATGACACTTACACCTTGATTCAAGCAACTTTTGTGAACTTTGCATAATTTCATGAGTATTTTGCTATAATTGCATGATAAATTGATGATGCATAATCTCATGACTTTGGCTAGAGCTTTGATGCACTCTAATTGCTTGTTTTCAGGGCAAAGAAAGCAAGGAAGAACCACGTTAGTATTCACGTTAACTTAGGTTAACGTGAACACTAACGTGGAATGGTAAAGCTTGCAACGTTAATGAGAAAAGTGATCACCAATAACGCCTGCGAAACCATCCAAAGCTCACGTTACTTGCCACGTTAACTAAGTTAACGTGGTAGTTAACGTAGAAGAAAAAGGAACTCCAACGTAAAGAGAAAACATGAATACCAATAACGTTTTCCTCCAACGTTAGTGGTAAAAGTGAACACCACTAACGTTGGAGAACTTGGCAATGATCCACGTTAAGAGTCACGTTAACTTAGTTAACGTGAACTCTAACGTCGAAGAGGAAAACAAAAGCCAACGTTAGTGACACTCACTTTTGTCACTAACGTTGGACCAACTAGTATTGCCTACATTAACTTTCACGTTAAGACCATTAACGTGAAAGTTAACGTGGAGTTGAGATCAAAGAGCCAATGTTAGTGACACTCACTTTTGTCACTAACATTGGAAGATGGCATCACTACTACATTAAGAGCCACGTTAACTTAGTTAACGTGAGTTCCAACGTAGAGAATTTGGCATTTGGAGCGTTATTGACAAAGGTGAGTGTCACAAACGCTCTCGATGGTGAATCACACGTACGTTAAGAGTCACGTTAGCTATACTAACATGGACTCTAACGTAGGAACAAAGGGCACTAAGCAACGTTAATGGGAAAGGTGATTCCTATTAACGTTCACGAAGGGGTATAAGCCAACATTATTGGGAAAAGTGAGTCCCAATAACGTTGGCCAAAATTTGAGAAAGTAACGTTAGTGGTCACGTTAAGGCCACTAACGTTGGATTTAACGTGGATATATGAGGTTGGAACGTTAGTGGAAAAAGTGAATTCCACTAACGTTCTCGAACCCACAAAGGCACTTAACGTTAAATCTTACTAAATACCCAAGCCTAGTTCATATTTCTCTGCAAGTTGGGCCCACTAAAGGTGAGAACTGCTTCAACTAAAGATCCAGAGCCCACATCCAAGACTTGAAGAATTCACTAGAAGATCAAGAGGAGTAGTATATATAGGAGTTTTGAACTATAGAGAAGCTTGACACTTTTGGGAACTACTCTCTATAGATTTACTTTTCTGCACTTTTAGGATGGATTCTTCTTTTCTGCCATCTTTCATTGCGCAACCTACGCGAACGCGTACGCGCGCTTGTGCCGCCTAAATTTCTTTCTCTCTCTCTCTCTCCCATTCCTATTTTATCTCTTATTCTTTTATCCTCTTATTTTTCTCTCCTCACAATATTTGTCTCTTCTATTTTCAGTTTTTCTTTGCTTGAGGACAAGCAAACCTTTATGTTTGGTGTTAACGCTGCACTTATAGGTTTTCTAGTACAAAAGGGAGGCGAATCATCTTCACAGAGTAGCACAACCTGAAGAATAAAGCGACCACTAGGATAATTAAGGTGGTTGAGTTCCTTTCATTTTTTATTCCTCCCTTTTTTTTATGTTATGTTCTAGTTTTCTGCTATTTTGCTTTGTTTGTTGCATGATCCTTTATTAGTTAGAATATTAGGACTAGTTTAGTTTTCTTTTAATTGCTTTAATACTGAAAAGATGTTTCATGTACCACTCACTGAGCTTGAATCTAAAAAGAAAAGAAAAAGAAGTGATGTATTGCATGAGAAATTGAGTTTAATTTTAAGAATAGTCTTATTTATTTAAAAGTGGTGGTATTTTCTATGATTTTTGAATGCATGATATGAACAGTGCATATTTAAATTTGAATCAAAGGATGTTGATGTATAAGGAACAGGAATTGAGAGAATTATTATGACTTCTCTGAAATAAACAAAATTTAATCCTTGAAGCAAAAGAAACAGCAAAAGAAAAAAATAAATAATAATTAATAAACAAAAGCAAGGACTAAGGCTCTGAGCATCAATGACTAGAGAGGTCAGACATGATTAAAAACTCAAAGAGTTGTTTCCCTAGTCATATGCTTGTGGTGTGATTGTGTCAAGTAATCCTTGAGACAGAACACTTAGAGTCGAGACCAAGTGCGTTTAACAGAGTATGCCAAAGGCTTTGAGCACCACTGTCTGGGAGTAACTGAAAGAAAAATCAGGACTCAAAAAAAGTCCCCCAGTTAAGTGCTTGTGGTGTTTATGACCAATCCCAGCAATGATCCATATTCTAAGACATACAACCAGGGATGGAGGAATCACCCAAATTTTGGATGGAGGGACCAACCTCAGAGACCTCAGAACTTCAATAATAGTTCTCAGGGCGCTGTCCAGCAGAACAATGATTTGGAAGCAATATTGACAGGTTTTAGACAGGAAACCAGAGTGTCCATCAAGAACGTGGAGATTCAAATGGGTCAAATAGCCACCAGAGTTAATGAAATTGATTAGAGGACCACTAATAGCTTTCCTGGTAACACAATTCCAAATCCAAGGGAGGAATGCAAGGCTATCACCTTGATAAATGGACAAGTGGCAAGTACGGAAGCAAAAGTTATGCAGGAAACTAGAGCCTCCATTAGAAATTTAGAGGTGCTAGTGGGCCAACTGAGCAAGCAAATACTTGAGAGGTCTGCAAGTAAATCTCAAGGTGATACAGTGGTGAACCCAGGAGAAGATTGCAAGGTTATTCAATTGAGAAGTGGTAAAGTAGCTGGCTTTGAGACCAAGGTCATTGAAGAGTTAGTTGAAAATGAAGCTCCAGAGGAGAAGAAGGAAGAAGTAGAGCACGCCCCTCCAAAGCGTGCGGACAATCCATTCCCAGACTCTCTTGACACTCATCCTACATTGCCAAAGGCTCCTGAGTACAAGCCTAAGATGCCATATCCTCAGAGACTTCAAAAGGAGACCAAGGACAAACAGTTCTCAAAGTTCTTGGAAATCTTCAGAAAGTTACAAATCAATATTCCTTTTGTTGAGGTTTTGGAGCAAATGCCTATCTATTCAAGTTCATGAAGGAGCTGTTGTCAAAGAAAAAGTATTTAAAGGGAGATGAGACAGTAGTCCTGACTAAGGAATGTAGTTCTGTAATTCAGAATAACTTGCCAAAAAATATGCCAGATCCAAGGAGCTTTCAAATTCCATGCACCATTGGGAGCATAACCTTTCAGAAAGCCCTATGTGATCTAGGGGCAAGCATAAATCTAATGCCCTTATTTGTGATGAAGAAGCTGCAAATCCAAGAGGCATAACCCACAAAGATAGCATTACAGATGGCAGACAAATCTATGAAGCCTGCATACGGATTAGTGGAGAATATCTTGGTCAAAGTGGGTAAGATCTTCCTCCCAGCAGACTTTGTGATTCTTGACACGGGGAAGGATGAGAATGCCTCTATAATACTGGGAAGACCATTCCTAGCCACTGGAAGAGACCTGATTGATGTAAAAGTGGGTGAATTAGTTCTTAGAGTGCATAATGAGCAACTGGTCTTTCATGTCTTCAAAGATATACATTCAATAGGTGAAGAAGAGAGGTGCATGCAGACTGAGCTTATTGATCCAACCCTTCAAAAACCCCTGATGATACACAGCAGAATCTACAGCTCAAACCTCCCTTGGTAACAATCAATAAAATTCCTCCTGACATCAAACCTAAGTTTGGTGTTGGGAATGCATCATCTACCAAGGAGGAGGTTCCCAAAAAGAAGAAAGTACCCAGAGGATGGAGAAACAAAAAGATCCCCACTGAAGGTTTCTCCCCAGGAATGAAGGTGGTGTTGACCAGCAATCCAGCATGGGTTTATACAGTAATCAGAATCCTCTCTCTGGAGCATATTGAGCTATATTATGGAGACATCAGAAAGAAGTTCAAAGTAAGGGGTGAAGAGCTGAGCCCCTATGATCCTCCTCCTTAGAGGAGTTGACCGTCAAGCTAGTGACGATAAAGACGCGCTTGTCGGGAGGCAACCCGATAATTTTGTATCCTTAGCTATTTTTATTTTTCGTAGTAGTTGTTTTCTTACTTATTTGATTTTTATTGAATTCTTACTGATTTTCTGATCATGCAGCTATGTTATTCCAGGAACCGAAGACCTTAAGCTATAAAAAAAAGAAAAAAAGAGCACACGACGCGCAAGCGTCGCTGACGTGAACGTGTCATTCATGTGTGCGTGAAGAAAAAACAACAAAATTGACAGAGATGTGCACAGGAATGGTGCTAGACTCATGCTTGGCGCACAAACATGATCGTGCGTACGCGTACCCCACGTGTGCGCATCGTTTGCACTTATCGCCATCCACGCGTGAGCGTCAATGACGTAAAGGAGTGTTTGGGGAAAGCACAAAGTTTGGGCAGAGAGTTGTGCTGGCTTGGGGCTGAAAGCGTGCTAGAGGCACAAAGTTACTCATGCGAACGCCTCCCTGACGCGTGCACGTCATTTGCATAAATGGCCGTCCACGCGTGCGCATGCATGACGCGCACGCGTCGTATGAAAATTTGGTTCCCAAGCCATGTGAACAAAAAGTCGCATGGGTGCACGGCTGGTTTCACACGAATCACACAAAACCCAGGGCACGCGATCGCATGCCTGACGCTAATGTGTCATTATGAAAATTGCGCGACCTACGCGAACACGTGCCGTACGCGTACGCGTCGCTTGCACCGCCCAGTTTTCTTTCTCTCTCTCCCAATCCTAATTCTCTCTTATTCTTTTATCCTTTAATTTTTCTCTCCTCACAATATTTTTCTCTTCTATTTTCAGTTCTTCTTTGCTTGAGGACAAGAAAATCTTTAAGTTTGGTGTTGACGTTGCGCTTATAGGTTTTCTAGCACAAAAGGGAGGCGAATCATCTTCACAGAGGAGCACAACCTGAAGAATAAAGCGACCGCTAGGATAATTAAGGTGGTTGAGTTCCTTTCATTTTTTATTCCTCCCCTCTTTTTCTATGTTATGTTTCGGTTTTCTGCAATTTTGCTTTGTTTGTTGCATGATCCTTTATTAGTTAGAATCTTAGGACTAGTTTAGTTTTATTTTAATTGCTTTAATACTGAAAAGATGTTTCATGTACCACTCACTAAACTTGAATCTAAAAAGAAAAGAAAAAGAAGTGATGTATTGCATGAGAAATTGAGTTTAATTTTAAGAATAGTCTTATTTACTTAAAGGTGGTGGTATTTTCTGTGATTTTTGAATGCATGATATGAACAGTGCATATTTGAATTTGGATCAAAGGATGTTGATGTATAAGGAACATGAATTGAGAGAATTATTATGACTTCTCTGAAATAAACAAAAATTTAATCCTTGTAGCAAAAGAAACAGCAAAAGAAAAAAATAAATAATAATTAATAAACAAAAGCAAGGTCCAAGCCTCTGAGTATCAATGACTAGAGAGGTCAGACATGATTAAAAGCTCAAAGAGTTGTTTCCCTAGTCATATGATTGTGGTGTGATTGTGTCAAGTAATCCTTGAGACAGAACACTTAGAATCGAGACCAAGTGCGTTTAACAGAGTATGCCAAAGGCTTTGAGCACCACTGCCTGGAAGTAACTGAAAGAAAAATCAGGACTCAAAAAAAGTCCCCCAGTTAAGTACTTGTGGTTTTTATGTGTTAATTAATCCTTGAGACAAAACATTTAAAGTCACGGTTAGGCTCAAGGTGCAAAGCACCAAAGAAAAAATAAATTAAAATAAATTCTGCTGTGTTCAAGGATTAAATGGAAATATAAAGATCAGAGAATTCATAATATTATCTGGATTCTAATTCTGAATGACAGTGACATCCTTCTGATTCAAAGAAGAGTGAGATGCCAAAACTGTTCAAGGATTACAGTTATAAACCCCATTATAAAAAGAGACATGAGCTTAATCGAACTCTCATTCTCATGCAAATTCACATCCTAAGCTTATATTAGTTTTGGTTGCTTGAGGACAAGCAACAGTTTAAGTTTGGTGTTGTGATGCGTGATCATCCTGCCTATCTTTTCCTAGTGAATTTGCACTTATATTGTTGAGTTTAATTAACAATTAATTATATTTTAGCCACTATGGATGCTATTTTGAGTTTTGGGCAATTTTATTTATTTTAGGTAGCATTCAGCAGAATTTGAAGGAGTTTCTGCAGCACAAGAATCAAAGGAGATGGCTGCGAGGAGTGACGCGCACACGTGCTTGATGCGTGCACGTGATCTGGAAGTATCCATGGTGACGCGTACGCATGACTGACGCGTACGCGTGAGTTGAAGATTTGCTCAGCGATGCATCCGCGTGACCGACACATCTGCATGACTCGCAGAAAAGACCATCGACGTGTACGCGTGACTGATGCGTACGCGTGACATGCGCCACGTGCAGAAATATGGTGGGTGCGATTTCTGGGCTATTTTGACAAAGCAAGTGGTCCCCACCCATCAGCTGAAGACTTGTTAATTAATTCGAATTTAAATTCAAATCTTATCTTTTAGGAAAAGATATTATTTTTATTTTTTAGATAATTAGATTTTTAATCTATTAGGATTAGTTATAAATAGGAACTTAGATGCAATCAGATAGTGTTCCGAGGGTACCTAAAACTATAGGTCGATCTCGGATGAGATCTTCTTTGCTGGTCGAAACGGTTGTATCCGATTTGTTGGACTTGATGATGGTGCTGATTTCTTCATCCCCGGAGGGTGGGGGGTACCTGCAAGGGACTCTGATGCTTAAGTTAGCAAGGGTATTAAGCAGGCATTGAGTAGAATCAGAGTATGAGTTATACCTGGGTGCTCCAGTGTATTTATAATGGTGTAGAGTGACCTTTTCGGAGATAAGATCGTTATCTTTATCTTATCTTATCTTATCTTTGAGTAAGGTCATCTTATCTTCGAGGGAACCACCCTAATCTCTATAGGCTTGGACTGCCTTAGGATTTGGGTCGTGTTCCTTTATTTGGGCCCTTCGTTGGGCTTTCTTGGCAATTTAGCCGAGCTCTTTGAGAAGAGGTCGGGTAGCTTGACCTGAGGAGGTCGATCGTCTCGTTGCTAGTCATCCCGGGTCGGACAGCTCGATCCAGGGGTATGAACAGTGCCCCTGCTCGAGGTCAGTCTTTCTTTTGAGGTTGAGTATTAGTTTTAGGACTTCGATCCTTCTATGGTAAAGCCGAACTCGAGCATTTTGTTGACTTCTTCTTTGTAGAGTTCTCCTTTGAATGCGGAACGTTTCCTTTTGATTTCTTTTGAAAACGCGCGTCCCCTTGCTTTGGGAATATGCGAAGGTTTTAATAACCTCATTAATTTCTTTTATTGCTCTTCTTGAACTTTTCACAAAAACGGTTTCTCTTCTCTAATGTTCCGTAACTTTCCCTTTTCTTTCTCACTTTCTGTTTCCCCTGTAACTTGTATTTTTTGCGCTTCTCCTTGTGACGTTGTGTGCAATCTTGTTGGTGTTTTTCTTTGCTTCTGAAAGGCGATTCTGGTTTCCGTTTTCAACTTCTTCGAAGCTTCTTCTTTTTTCCAGGTTGGTCCTTTTTGCTTTTTGTTTATTTTGCTGCTCTGCATTTTTTGAAGTTTTGACTGAGTGCATGTTGGAAAGCTTGAATCTTTGTATATTATCACGCTCGGTTTATCACTGTGACGCACGCCTTCTGGTCTTCTTTTTGCTCTTATTTATGCTTCTGGGTGTTTTCTCCTGATTTGGCTTTTTAGGGCCTCGTATGCTACTCCTGTTTTGCTGAACTTTGTTGTTTTGAGGAAGTTTGCTCCTTTTGATGGCTTTTGTTTCTGTTGATTGCTTTTCTTTTGATGGAGATGGCTTCGTGAAGGAACTTTTTTCTTTTGGCAGTTCATTTTTGTTTTTGGGATGTTATTCTCTGGGGGAAAAGTTTTTCTTTGTTCTTGCTACGAATTTTTTTGGGGCGTTTATCCTTGTAGATTTTCCTGACTCTTTATTCCCTGATTGCCTCCAAAGGATGCCCTTGGACCTTGGGTTGTGTCCTGGGGTTTTCCTTTTTATCTGCTGTATTGTGCTGGATTGTGCTATCCGAGCTGATTTTATTTCATCTGGGATGTCTTTACCTTTTTAGTAATCCAATCTTTTTCTTGTTTGTAGGACTAGTTGGCCATGTCTTCCTAAAAAAATATTGTCGAGGCATCTTCTACTGTTCCCGAAGGGATGTCTGATTGCCTGGACTCTCTTGTCTTACTGTGTGTTTCTTTAGCCGATTCTAAATTTTGTGTGACACTTAGAAGGCATCATCGTGTCTGTAGCAGTGAGGATCAGGAGAGCAATTATGAGTTGGTAGCACCCAATTCTGGTGATAGAGTTTGCTTCCCAGTTCTGACCCAGGGGGAGCGTCCCTTCTTTTATACTTATGACTTCTGTTTTAGCCAAATGAACATCACCTTTCCTTTTACCTCTTTTGAAACTGACTTGTTATGGTCTTGTAACGTAGCCCCTTCACAGCTTCATCCGAATTCATGGGGTTTCATCAAGATTTTTCAGCTTGTTTGTCAAGAATTTGATGTTACACCTTCTCAAACTCTTTTTTTTATATCTTTTTGTGTTGACTAAGCCTGGGACTACCAAGAAGAAGGCTTCTTGGATTTCTTTTAGGTCTGCCCAAGGGCATAAGGTTTTTTCCTTGTATGACAAATCTTTCCGGGATTTTAAGAATTACTTCTTTAAGGTCCGGGCTGTTGAAGGAGCCCGGCCTTTTTTTCTGGACGAAAATAACAAACCCTTCTTTCCCTTAGAGTGGCAGAGGAACATAGTGGTATCCCGATATACTTGGGAGATGTTGGACGAGGTCGAGCAGGCCTTTATGAATGTCTTGGAGGATATTTGGGGGGAACATCCTCATTTGGATACTAAAAAATCTTTGGGAGACCCGTCCCTTATTCAAACTGCTTTGGGTATTGCTTTGATATATTTTGTTTTTTGTTTTTCTCCTACTTTCTTCCCAGTATGATAAATTGTTTGTTTTCCATTTTTCAGAGATGGCCAAGAATAACGATGCAATAAAGGTCTTCAAGAAGGCGAGGAAAGCTACTACAGCTCAAAACACCTCGGCCCGTGTAGATGGGGAGGGAACTTCTCAAGTTCCTTTGAAGCCGTCCGTGCCGAGATCTCCTGGCCCGAGGAGAATGATCCCTACACTTCGGGTCCGTTTAGTGGATCCCCCTCAACCTTCTACTGCTGCTGTGGTTTCTTCTTCGGCCGCCCCTCCACCTAAAAGACCTCGAACTGTTGAACCTTTCAATCTAGACACCCCGGATTTTGACTCTATTCATTTTGTGGACCAGCAGATCGCACCTTATGGTACCCTTTCAATGGATGATGTATCTCTCCTTCATCACTTAGATTTTATAACTCGGAGTAGTGTTAAGATGGCTCATATGGGAGCTGCTTTGTATCGAACTGCCAAAATCTACCTATGCATGCTACAAAGCCTTTATGGAGGAGGCTAAGCATGAGTTTGATCAGATGAAGGGTCTGAAGGAGGAGTTTGAAACGGAGGTGACTAAACTGAAGAAGGAGCTAGAAGGGGAGAAGGCCAGCTCTCTTGCCCTGGCGGCTTCTGTGCAGTTGGCTGAGGATGTGGCATTGAAGCACAAAGAAAGCTACGTCATGTCCTACCGAGAAGTGATGCATCTTCGGGAGGAGTTAGAGTCGGCCCGGGTTGATTATTCTGAGCTCCAGGGTCATCTTTTGGGCAGCGTAACTGATGCTTATGAGAACCTGAAGGAGCATGTTTAGGTTATCGCCCCGGGAGCTGACCTTGCTTTATTTAGTTTGGATAATGTTGTGAAGGATGGCAAGATTGTTCCCGAGGACCCTGATGATGATGTTGAGCCTCCCTCTGAGCCTATCGCCAAAGCTTCTGTCGTGTCGGCTTCTTGAACTCCTGCTTGTTCTGTAGCTGATCCTGATTGCCAGATATTGAATTGGGGTGACGGGACAGTGGACGCAGTGCCTCTCTAGACTCACCCTCTTTCACCATGTGCTGATGCTGCCAAGAAGCCTTCGGATGCTTGATTGACTTCTGTAACTATTTTGTGTAGATAGCCCGGTTTATGGGCGTTTGAACTCTTATTTTGTTGAGTTTTGACACCTTTTTAGTTGCTGGTTTTAGCAACTTTATTTTGGTAAACAAAGTAATTTTCCGGCTACATTTGTCAGCCTTTGATGCTGGCTATTATTATGACTTTCTATTTTTATATCATATCTGTTTGCGCTTGTCTTGGTGTCTTTATAGTCTTTTGAGAGTATTGGGATGATCGGCTTGATTTCTTTGCCTGACGCTGCTTTCACCAGTGTTTTCGTACCGAGTTTGCCAATTTCCTCAACTTGGGTTTTGCCCAAGTTGTTTGTTTGTAGCCCTCTTTTTGGACTTTTACTAAGGTCTCTTCCAGGGGTAGCTTTACTATGTCGGATCCTGTCGAGTTTCTTGGTAATCCTCTTTCTTAGACTTTGTTCAGGTCTCTTTCAGGGATTACTTTTTGTCGCTTTATATCTTGGGCCGACTTCATCATGTTGGGCCCTGTCAAGTTACTTGGTAATCCTCTTTTTTTGACTTTGCTCAGGTCTCTTTTAGGGGTTACCTTCTATAACTTTGGGCCGACTTCATCATGTCGGGCCCTATCGAGTTACTTGGTAATCCTCTTTCTTGGACCTTGTTCAGGTCTCTTTCAGGGATTACCTTCTGTAACTTTATATCTTTGGGCCGTCTTCATCATGTCGGGCCCTGTCGAGTTACTTGGTAATCCTATTTCTTGGACCTTGTTCAGGTCTATTTTAGGGATTACCTTTGTAACTTTGGGCCGACTTCATCATGTCGAGCCCTGTCAAGTTACTTGGTAATCCTCTTTCTTGGACCTTGTTCAGGTCTCTTTCAGGGATTACCTTTATAACTTTGGGCCGACTTCATCATGTCGGGCCCTGTCGAGTTACTTGGTAATCCTCTTTCTTGGACCTTGTTCAGGTCTCTTTTAGGGATTACCTTTGTAACTTTTTCGTAGGTGTCCGACTTCATCATGTCGGGCTCTTCTAAGTTATGGTAATCCTCTTTTATAGGGTTGGCCAAACCTCTTTCCAGGGCTTTACTTATAACTTAGGTCATTGTGGCTGGTTCGACTTCTTTATGCCGGCCAGTCTTCAAGTTATTTTATAGCAATCCATTTTATTAGGACCTCGTAAGGTCCTTTCTTTGGATCACTTTCTATAACTTCTTGCATTATTCCACTTTCATTTTTGCTGATTTCATAAAGTTTGGGTTTTAACCCCCGTTTGGTCTACCTTTTAATGAATTTGGTTTTATTTTTTGGTCTTTATCATGATCGCGCAGTGAATTTGGTTTTTACTTTCTATCGATCTGTAGCTTTATAATCGGGCGATGAATGTTTTAGAATAATGTGGCTTGGGCATTTGTAGAAAATCTGAACAGATCTTTATTAAAAGAGAATGCAAATATATACATGCGGGGTTTAATTTCCTAAGTCGGATGATTTATAGGTCTTGGTCTTGGCGCCTCATTAAAAAACCTTTTCAGGAAAAAGAGTGCGCCTTATCCCAAGGTCCTTTACCATCCCTAACTATAGTACCTTCTTAGGTTGCAGGCATGCCATGACCTAGGAAGTTCTCTTCCGTCGAGTTCAGAAAGCCTGTAGTAACCTTTTCCCAGCACTTCTATGACTCGGTAGGGTCCTTTCCAGTTTGCTGCCAACTTTCCTTCTCCAGGTCGAGTTGTTCCGATGTTGTTTCGGATTAGGATGAGGTCGTCCTCAGCAAAGGCCCACTGTATTACCTTTTGGTTGTATCTGGAGGCCATCCGTTGTTTCAACGCCTCTTCCCTTATCCGAGCTCTTTCTCGGATTTCTGGAAGTAAGTCGAGCTCTTCCCTTTGGAGTTGGGAGTTGGTTTTTTCGCTATAGTGGATCACTCTGGGTGATCCTTCTTCGACCTCCACTGGGATCATTGCCTCCATTCCGCAAGCTAGTCAAAAATGTGACTCCTTTTTAGTGGAATGTGGAATCGTCCGATATGCCCATAGGACTTGTGGGAGCTCTTCAGCCCAGGCTCCCTTTGCATCTTGTAATCTCCGTTTTAACCCTGCTAATATGACTTTGATAGCAGCTTCAGCTTGTCCATTGGCTTGGGGGTGCTCGATAGAGGTGAATTGTTGTTTTATATTCAGGTTGGTCGCTAGTTTTCTGAAGCCTGCATCTGTGAACTGGGTACCATTGTCTGTAGTGATGGAGTATGGAACTCCAAACCTTGTGACGTTGTTTCTATATGGAAATTTTTGACTTCCTTGAGCCGTGGCATTAGCTAGGGGTTTTGCCTTAATCTATTTTGTGAAGTAGTCTATTCCTACTATGAGGAATTTGACTTGTCCTGATCCTTGAGGAAAAGGTCTGAGAAGATTGAGTCCCCATTTTGCAAATGGCCAAGGCGAGGTCACGCTAATGAGTTCCTCGGGCGGGGCAATGTGAAAGTTGGCATGTTTCTGACATGGTGAACATGTCCTTACAAATTCTATGGCTTCATTTTGTAGAGTTGGCCAATAAAATCCTGCCCGAAGTACTTTTTTGGCGAGTGCCTGCGCTCCGAGGTGATTGCCACAGATGCCACTGTGTATTTCTTCTAGGACTTTCTTTGTGTTGGAAGTCGGCACGCATTTTAGCAATGGTATTGAAATCCCTCTTTTGTATAGAGTATTATTTATGATGGTATAGTATTGTGCTTCCCGTTTTAACCTCTTTGCCTCTTTCTCATCTGTAGGGAGAGCTTCTGTTCTGAGGTAGTTAATTATGGGAGTCATCCATCCCTGATCGTGACCTGTTATGGCTAGGACTTTTTCTTCTTCTGAGATTGATGGATTCTGTAGAATTTCTTGGATGAGACTTCTATTGTTGCCCCCTGGTTTGGTGCTGGCTAGTTTTGAGAGTGCATTGGCCCGGGCATTCTGTTCTCGGGGTATTTGACAAATTTTATATTCTCTGAATTGTCTGAGCTGTTCCTTGGTTTTGTCCAAGTACTTTTTCATAGTGGGATCTTTGGCTTGGTAGCTTCCTGTGAGTCGCTGAAGATGATAAGGTTTTGAGCTCCAACCTCTCTTTGACACAAGTTGGACTTTTCATGTCGAGTATGGCCCTGCACTTATCCGGGTTTGCCTCGATTCCTCTCTGTGTGATCATAAAACCCAAAAATTTACCAGCTTCTACTGCGAAGGTGCATTTTGCGAGATTGAGTCGCATGCTGTGTCCTCTTATAGTGTTGAATACTTGTGTCAGGTCGGATAATAACATCTCTTCATTTTGCATTTTTACTAGCATGTCGTCCACGTAAACTTCCATGACTTTTCCGATGTGGTCCGAAAAAACCTTGTTCATTAATCTTTGGTAAGTGGCTCCCGCATTTTTAAGACCGAAGGGCATGACGATGTAGCAGTAATTTGCCTTTGGGGTTAAGAGTGAGGTTTTTTCTTGGTCGGGTGGGTACATTGGGATTTAGTTATATCCCGAGTATGCGTCCATAAAGGAGAGGTATTTGTATCCGGAGGAGGCATCTACCAGTGCGTCAATGCTTGGGAGTGGATAAGGATCTATTGGGCATGCTTTGTTGAGATCGGTATAGTCAGTGCACACCATTCGCTGCTTCCCGTTTGACTTTTTAACCAATACGATGTTAGCAAGCAATAGCAGGTGTTCTTACCCTGGATCAAGCTGTCCGACCCGGGATGTTTAGCGACAAGCCGACCGACCTCTTCAGATCAGACTATCCGACCTCTTCTCAAAGAGCTCGGCCAAATGCCCGACCTCTTCTCAAAGAGCTCGGCCAACTCGCCAAAGGAGCCCAAAGCAGGCCCAAAACGAAGGAACACAGCCCAATCTAAAGGCAGCTAGAGCCCAAAAAGATAAAGGCGATTCCCTTGCAGATAAGATGACCTCACTTAAAGATAAGATAAAGATAAGATAAGATAACTAACTTATCTTATCCACAGGAGGCCACATCTCACCATTATAAATACACTAGAGCACCCAGGTATAACTCATACTCTGATTCTACTCAATACCTGCTTAATACCCTTGCTAACTTAAGCATCGGAGTCCCTTACAAGTACCCCCACCCTCCGGGGACGAAGGATCAGCACCACCACCAAGTCCAACAAAGTCGGACACACCAGCTCCGGCCGCCGTACACCTGCCGGACACGTCGGCTCCGACCAACACAGAAGATCTCATCCGAGATCAACCTACAGTTCCAGGTAACCCTCGGAACATTGGCGCCATTGCCGGGAAACCTGGAAGTCATCCCAACACCATGGCGGATGACCATGACAACGACCACGATTCAGATCTAGAGGATAGAACGCCGCATAAAAACGCGGATGCCACCCCCAAAAGCACACCCCAAAACGGGGGAGATAAGTAACCTGCAAACACAGAAATCATGGGAGCACTACAAGCTCAACAAAACCGCCTCCAACAACTCGAAAAAGAAGACGAGCATCAACGGGAAGCCAAGAAGGACCTCCAAAGGGAAACTAGGCGACGCCGAGAGTTAAAAGATAAGCTCTTAAAACTCGAAGCTGATCTCAAAACCTAGATGGCTCGATCCAGTCACGAAGATAGCCCCCACAAAGATCAAGACCCATTCACCAAAGAGATCATGAAAGCTAAAGGTCCCAAAGGACTTTAAAGCTCCCAACATGACTCCGTACGACGGCACATCAGATCCAAGCTATCATCTTAGCAATTTCAGAAGCAGGATGTATCTCACAAAGGCCTCAGATGCAATCCGTTATTCTCCATCCAGAAGGACAAAGCCAAACACGCATCAAGCCTATTAGGGATCAAGCAAGGAGATCGAGAGAGCCTTCGCAACTACATGGAAAGATTCAACAAAACATGTCTGGACATACAAAGTCTGCCAACAGAAGCAGCTATTAGGGGTCTCATCAATGGTCTACGAGAAGGACCTTTTTAGCCACTCAATATCCAAGAAGCACCCAAACATCTCGGAACGAGGTACATGAACGGGCAGAGAAGTACATCAACAGGAGGAAAATTCTCGACTAGGAGAGATCTCAAAATCGAACATTCCTACTCCTCTCGGGATAAGGATAAAGAGTCAAAGAAAAAAGAAGATCAACATGGAGAGAAGCCTAGAAAATACCACAATTACACCCCATTCGGGTGTCTGTTGTGGATATCTACCGAGAAATATGCAACACTGAGAAGATCCCATCAACTCGCCCAATCAAAAACAAAAGAGGTCGGACGAGTTAGAGGTCCACCTCACACCAAAGTGGTTGGACATGTTGAAGGTCCACCTCACACCAAAGAGGTCGGACATGTTGAAGGTCCACCTCACACCAAAGAGGTCGGACAAGTTGAAGGTCAACCTCACACCAAAGAGGTCGGACAAGTCGAACGTCTCACACCAAAGAGGTCGAACGAGTTGAACGTCCACCTCACACCCCTGAGAGACATGTTCATGGAAGATTCGCAGGAGGAGGGATCTCTAAATCATCTCGCAAAAGACACCTCAAAGAGGTATATTAAGGAAGGGAGAAAGGTTTGAATAGGACAACGGGGTGCAAACAAGCCTTCCGAGATTTCAAAAGTTCTTGGGGCAACCACCCATTCTTCCCCAACCAAGGGAAAGTGAACAGCTCATATTATACCTCGTAGTGGGAAGTCGGGCAATAGCCTCATCACTAGTTAAAGAAGACAAAAGTGGGCAACAACCCATCTACTTCATCATCAAGGCTCTACAAGGGGCCGAACTATACTATCAAAAGATAGAAAAGTTCGCCTACGCTCCCATACTCACCTTTCGATGACTCCACCCATACTTTCAAGCTCACACTATCAGAGTTCGGACCAACCAGCCCATCGAAGGCATCCTACAAGAAAACAGACTTAGTAGGAAGAATTCTATAGTGGGCAGTCAGAATCAATCTTTGATATAAAGCTCAGACAGCCATCAAATCATAGTACTTGGCCGACTTCATTACAGAGTACACTGACACCCCGGGAACTCCTACAAAATGGAAACTCTACATGGATGACTCTTCAAACAAAACCGAGAGTGGTGCATGTGTAATTATAGAAAAGCGATCAGGGAAGCCAAATCAAGCCAAATGACCAAGCTGAATACGAGGCACTACTGGCTGGTTTAAGGCTAGCTAAGAAGGTAGGAGCTTACCATGTCCAATGACTCACAAGTAGTCACCTCACAAATAGAAGGGAGCAACCAAGCTGAGGATCCCACGACAAAAAATACCTCGGGTAATTCGGGGGACCCTGGACAAAACCAGAGAACAGGCACTTTCAAAACCAGCCAGCACCAACAGCTCGGACAATTTGGGGATATGAGGTCCGACATATACCTCGGGAGCAGAACGCCCAAGCTGATGGATTTTCAAAACTAGCCAACACCAAACTAGGGGGCAATAACAGAAGCCTCATCCAGGCTACATCACAAGACCACAACAAGTCAATCTCAGGGATGTACTCAGGGTCAGCCACAGTAACACGCATTAAAAACTATGGAATCCAGCCAATTAGACATGCCGTCCGGGATCTTAGTATACATCTCAAAGACATAGGTCAACTATGGGGTTACTACCAAACAACTCGGGTAACAACTCGAACAATAACAGCAAAATATCAGGTGTCAGATACAACAGTAAAAGGGAAACCCCAGGACTCACACGAAGGTCCAGGGCCACCCTTTGGAGGCAACAAACGGAGCAAAAACCCAAATACAAAGTCAAAGCTTTACATCAAAAAGCATGCAAACTTCCACATTGCCCCACCAGAGGAGCTCATCAGTGTAACATCACCTTGGCCATTCGCAAAGAGGGGACTCGACCTCCTCAGACTATTTTCCCAAGGATTGGGACAAGTCAAGTTCCTCATTGTAGGGGTGTTCATAAAATGGATTGAGGCAGAGCCCCTAGCTAATGCCACTGCTCAAAGAAGTCAGAAATTCTTGTACAGAAACATTATTACAAGCACCAATTCACATCCGTAGAACACCCACAAGCCAATGGACAAGCAGAAGCTGCCAACAAAGTCATACTAGCTAGGTTAAAACAGAGACTACAGGACGCAAAGGGAGCTTGGGCTGAAGAGCTCCCACAAGTCCTATGGGCATATCGGACAACTCCACACTTCACCACGGGGGAATCACCCTTACGATTGATTTATGGAATGGAGGCAATGATCCTAGTAGAGATCAAAGAAGGATCCCCCAGAATGATCTTCTACAATGAAGAGGTCAACTCCCAAATCCAAAGGAAAGAACTCGACCTACTTCCAAGAGTCCGAGAGAGAGCTCCGATCAAGGAAGAGGCGTTAAAACGTCGAATGGCCTCAAGATACAATCAGAAGGTAGTACAGCGAAGCTTTGCCAACATCAACCTCATCCTAATCCGAAATGATATCAGAACAACTCGGCCTGGAGAAGGAAAGCTAGCAGCCAACTGGAAAGGACCATACCAAGTTGTTTAGAAGAATTGGGGAAAGGTTGCTACAGACTGTCCGAACTGGAAGGGCAAGAGCTACCAAGGTCATGGCATGCCTGCAATCTAAAAAGGGCGCCAGGCCGAGATCCAAAAAGATTGCCCGACCTAGAAAGGTAAGTACTAACATGTACACACTCTTATCTTTATATTATTGTTTAAAAGATTGCAGATTCCCTAAAAAGTTTCCTACCAAGACGCCCGACTACGGAAGGTCGGCAAGGTGAAACACCAAAATCTCCGCCCGATCACAACAAAGTCGGCAAGGTGAAACACCAAAATCACCGCCCGATCACGACAAAGTCGGCAAGATGAAAACCAAACTCATCGTCCGATTACAAAGCGACAAGTCGGCAAGGTGAAAACCAACTTCACCGCACGACCACGATGAAAACCAAATTCATCATTTGATTTCGACAAAGTGAAAACAAAATTCACTGCTATACCAAGACGCATTAATCTGAAACGCAAATTTCACTGCCGGATCACGACAAGGTCGGCAGGGTGAAAACCAAATTCACCGCCCGATCATGATAAAAGTCGGGAAAGATGAAACCAGAATTCATCACCTGATTTCAACAAGGTCGGCAAAAAAGTGAAAGCAGAGTTCATCGCCTGATTATAAAGCAACAGATCGACAGAAAGTGAAAAACAATTTCACTGCACGATCACGATAAAGACAACCATCCGATAAAAGTGAAAACGCGATTCACCCAAAGGACGATCTAGAGATGACAACCACATTCTACAAATCGGCAAAGATGAACACAGAATAATGTAAGAAGTTATCGAAAGTGATCTAAAAAAGAACCTGACGAGGTCTTACGGATCGCTAAAATAATAACTTAAGGACTGGTCGAACGTTAAGAAGTCGAACCAAGTCAACCCAAGTTATAAGTAAACCCTGGAAAGAGGTCTGGCCAACCCTATTAAAGAGGATTACTTTAACTTAGAAGGGCCTGACATAACAAAGTCAGCCCAAAACAAAAAGTTATACAAGTAGTCCCTGAAAGAGATCTGACAAAGATCCAAGAAAGAGGACTACAAAAAATAACTTAAAGGAGACCGACATAACAAAGTCGGACTCCTACCACTAAAAAGTTATCAAAGTAATCCCTGAAAGAGATCTGACAAAGATCCAAGAAAGAGGATTACGAAATAACTTAGAAGAGATCGACATAAAGAAGTCGATCTCCTACAACGGACAAGTTATAAAAGTAATCCCTGAAAGAGACCTGACAAAGGTCCAAGAAAGAAGATTACAAAAATAACTTAGAAGGGCCCGACATGAAGAAGTCAACCCGAGCCAATTAAAGCGACAGATTGGATCGACTAGAAGAAGTCGGACCAACAAAAGCTACCTCTTGGACCGACAAGAACAAGTCGGACCAACGAAAGCTGCTGCTTGGACCGACAAGAAGAAGTCGGACCAACGAAAGCTACAGCTTGGACTGACAAAAAGAAGTCGAACCAACAAAAGCTACAGCTTGGACCGACAAAAAGAAGTCGGACTAACAAAAAACGTGCGCTAAAACGGACATAGCTCTGCCCAAAAAGCCACGGCTCCACGGCAAGGCTATCAAAATTGTTCAGAATGACTAAAAAGTATTCTACGAGAATACTAAAAAGTCGTCGGACAAAGTTAGCCCCAAGGACCACCTCGACCAAACAGAAAGTGGACGAAACCAGAAGTGATCAAAAGAGGTCAGACAATAAAGTACCGACACTCTACAAAGATCCACAAAAAAGGACAAAGACATCTCGCAACGGCCAGAGGAAGGCCAAAAATGCTTTGCTAAAAAAAATATGAAGTCTTGGAAAAAGACACTCCTTAAAAGGAAAAAGCACAAATCAAAGACGGAGCTAAAAAGTCATCCAAAACAAACTATAAAGAGGTTCCCCATCGGAACACTACCTAAAAAGTTGTTGGATTATGACTAAAAAGCCCGAACAGCGAAGACAAACAAGTCAGAAGAAGGCTGAAAAGTCCCCTCAACAAAGTAAAAGGGGCAATACTAGACTCGCACAAGGCGAAACTACTCAAAGATCGACCAAAGTCAGGATGCTTGAGCATGACTTCCCCAAAGAGATCGAAACTCTGAAAGCACGGTCTCACGGAAAAGTCCGAACTCAAGCAGGGGCAAAGCCATACAGGTCGACGTCAGCTAAAGTAGAGGTGCAAGTATGATCTCAAAAAAAGAACAAGCCATAAAGGTTCGAAAACAACCTAAGGCTCAAATGTGCTCAGCCAAAAGGGAAACAACTCCACTCAAAGAAGGCACAATCTCAAACAGGGCTACGAACATCATCCAAGACTAAAAAAAGGTTCTATATAAAGAACACTAAAAAGTCATTGGACAAATCACTAAAAGTCCGGATATTAAGCCGCAAGGACAACTTTGCCAAAGCAGAGGGTTGTCAACACAAACTTAAAGCAAGGCGTGATCCAGAAGGCAAGGGTAGAAAACCCACGCTACCACTTAAAAGAGGTTAGACTGTGAAGTACTAAACCTCTAGAAAATCTACAGAGATTGCAAAGCAATGAAGAAACAAGCCAGACAGATGCTCGAGCACGACTTCCAAAGAGATCGAAGCTTTGAAAAGCATGATCTCATGGAAAGATCGAACTCAAGCAGGGGCACTGTTCATACCCTGGGTCAAGCTGTTCGACCCGGGATGTTTAGCGACAAGCCGACCGACCTCTTCAGGTCAGACTATCCGACCTCTTCTCAAAGAGCTCGGCCAACTCGCCAAAGGAGCCCAAAGCAGGCCTAAAATGAAGGAACACAGTCCAATCTAAAGGCAGCTAAAGCCCAGAAAGATAAAGGCGGTTCCCTTGAAGATAAGATGACCTCACTTAAAGATAAGATAAAGATAAGATAAGATAACTAACTTATCTTATCCACAGGAGGCCACATCTCACCATTATAAATACACTGGAGCACCCAGGTATAACTCATACTCTGATTCTACTCAATACCTGCTTAATACTCTTGCTAACTTAAGCATCGGAGTCCCTTGCAGGTACCCCCCACCCTCCGAGGACGAAGGATCAGCACCACCACCAAGTCCAACAAAGTCGGACACACCAGCTCCGGCCGCCGTACACCTGCCGGACACGTCGGCTCCGACCAACATAGAAGATCTCATCCGAGATCGACCTACAGTTTCAGGTAACCCTGGAAACAGCAGGTATTTGACTTCTCTTATGAAACCTGCCTCCAGTAGAGCTCGTACCTGTTCTTCCACAGCTTGAGAGCGTTATGCTCCTAGCTTTCTACGCCTCTATTGTACCGGCTGAGATCCTGGGTAGACTGCTAGTTTGTGGCACATTAGCTTGGGATCTATGCCCGGCATGTCTGCGGCCATCCACGCAAAGAGGTCGACGTTGTCTCGTAGAAACTATATGAGTGATTCTTTTATGTCTCCTTTCAGGAGTGTGCCGATATTGGTCATTTGGTCCGGGGTATCCCCGATCTGGATTTTCTCTATTTCACCTTTAGGTTGTGGGCGGAGCTCTTCCCGCCTCTGAACTCCACCAAGCTCTATTGTGTAGAATGCTTCTCCTCTGCGTCTGAGGCTTAGACTTTCGTTGAAACAGCGGCGCGCCATTTTCTGATCTACTTTTATCGTAACTATCCCTCATCCAATTGGGAACTTCATGCATAGATTTGGAGTCGAGACTATTGCACCAAGCTGATTTAATGTTGTCCGACCTATTAGGGCATTGTAGGCTGAACTTACATTGACTACGATGTAATCTATTTGAGTGTTCTTGACTGACTTCCTTTTCCAAAAGTTGTATGGAGCGAGATGTATCCCATCGGTTGAACCGGGGTATCTCCTAGTCCGAACAGGCTGTCCGAATATGCTCTGAGTTCTTTTTGAATAAGATATCGGCGGAGCTCCCCTGGTCTATCAACGTGCGGTGAAGATTTTCATTTGCCAGTATAATAGTGATGACCATGGGATCGTCATGTCCTGATGCGATGCCGGATGTGTCTTCCTTGGTGAAAGTAATCGCCGGGATGTCGGGTGCTTCCTCTTTTCCTGCGACGTGATATACGTCTTTGAGATGCCTTTTGCGAGATGATTTGGAGATTCCTCCCCCGGTGAATCCGCCGTGTATCTTGTGGACATGTCTTTCTGGTGTACGAGATGATCACACAGTTTGTTCGACATCTTCTGCTCTTCTTCTTTTTCTTTGCTCATCGTCATGGGTGGCCAGATATCAATCTAGCTTTCCTTCTCTTACTAGATTTTCTATGACAATTTTTAGGTCAAAACACTCATTGGTGGAGTGCCTGCGGATCTGATGGTATTCACAATATTTGGCCCGGTTTCCTCCTCCTTTTTTGCCTTTGAGTGGCCGAGCTGGTGGTATTTTTTCCGTGTTGCAAACCTCTCTGTATACATCCACAAGAGATACCCGAAGAGGGGTGTAGTTGTGGTATTTTTTTATTTTTTCTCTATGTCGGTCTTCCTTCTTTCTGGAATCTTTGTCTTTATCCCGGGGGTGAATCCGGCTTTCGAGATTTCTCCTAATCGGGAGTTTTCGTCCATTTTGATGTACTTTTCTGCTCGTTCCTGCACCTCGTTCAGAGATGTGGGGTATTTCTTTGATATAAATTGACTAAAGGGCCCTTCTCGTAAGCCATTAATGAGGCCCATAATAGCGGCTTCTGTTGGCAATTTCTGTATATCCATGCATGTCTTGTTGAATCTTTCCATGTAGTTGCGCAGGGTTTCTCGTTCTCCTTGTCTGATTCCCAGTTAGCTCAGAGCATGTTTAGCTTTGTCCTTTTGGATGGAGAATCTGGCCAAGAATTTCTTAGCCATGTCGTCGAAACTTGAGATGGACCTAGGAGGGAGGTTGTCGAACCATATAATTGCTGTTTTTGTTAAAGTAGTTGGAAAGGCTTTGCAACGAACTGCATCTGAGGTGTCGGTGAGATACATTCTGCTTCTGAAGTTGCTGAGATGATGGCCGGGATCTGTAGTGCCGTCGTATAAGGTCATGTCTGGGAGTTTTAAAGTCCTTTGGGATTTTCATCTTCATGATCTCCTTGGTGAATGGGTCTTGCTCCTTTCGAGCGTTATCTTCGGGAGGGGATCAACTGGCTTTGGTCTTGACATCGGCTTCAAGTTTTAGGAGTTTATTTTCCAATTCCCGGCGTCGCCTTATTTCCCTTTGTAGGTCCTTCTCGGCCTCTCGTTGACGTAGGACATCTTCTTCAAGTTGTTTTAACCGGTCTTGAAATGCATCTAAGGCTCCCTCGTTTAGGGAGTTCTTCTTGTTGTTGATTTGGGAAGTATCTTTTGGTATGGTGTCCGCATTTTTATATGGCGTTCTTTCTTCTAAATCTGAGGCGTGGTCGTTGTCATGGTCGTCCGCCATGGTGATGGGATGACTTCCAGGTTCCCCGACAACGGCGCCAATGTTCCGAGGGTACCTGAAACTATAGGTCGATCTTGGATGAGATCTTCTGTGCTGGTCGGAACGGTTGTATCCGATTTGTTGGACTTGATGATGGTGCTAATTCCTTCGTCCCTGGAGGGTGGGGGGTACCTGCAAGGGACTCCGATGCTTAAGTTAGCAAGGGTATTAAGCAGGTATTGAGTAGAATCAGAGTATGAGTTATACCTGGGTGCTCCAGTGTATTTATAATGGTGTATAGTGACCTTTTTGGAGATAAGATAGTTATCTTTATCTTATCTTATCTTATCTTTAAGTGAGGTCATCTTATCTTCAAGGGCACCGCCCTAATCTCTATAGGCTTGGACTGCCTTAGGATTTGGGTCGTGTTCCTTTATTTGGGCCCTTCATTGGGCTTTCCTGGCAATTTGGCTGAGCTCTTTGAGAAGAGGTCGGGTAGCTTGACCTGAGGAGGTCGGTTGTCGCGTTGCTAGTCATCCCGGGTCGGACAGCTCGACCCAGGTTATGAACAGATAGTATAGTACATTTTACCAGAACTCTTATTTTTCTTCTCTGAACCATGAGCAACTAATCCTCCATTGGTAAGGTTAGGAGCTCTGTCTATTTGTATGTATTGATTGGTTTGATCTTTCTAATTTAATTCATGATTTATATTTCAATAGTTATTTTAATTCTTATTCTATGAATTTGGGTGGAATGGAAGTATGACACATGTTCTAATTAAGTTCTTGTAAAACTTGGAAAAGCTCTTTACTTGAACAACAACTTGAAAACATATTATACTAAATTTCTAATTGTTTGTATTTAACGGGATACGTGACATATAATCCCCTTATTTTTGGATAATTAGGATTTTTGTGGCATATAAACTGAACTTTGAACTTCACCTTCTAATTGGAATTAATTGACCAAGGAATTGGCAGTTAATGAATTTTAGAGGAGACTAGGAAAGACTAAGAAATTAGGGTCTAGTCACATAGTTTGCCATGAAATTAAATCTTGCATGATTAAATTAGTTAGTAATAAAAGTTAATCTGAAAAATAGATAACTCTGAAACCTTAACTGTTTCCTCAATACTTTATTCCCAACTTATTTATCTGCCTGTCTTTAATATTCCAAATTTAGTATTTAATGCTCTTTGAACTTCCAAACACTATGTTCTGCTTGTCTAACTAATCCTATCAAACACTATTGTTGCTTAATCCATCAATCCTCATGGGATCGACCCTTACTTACGTAAGGTATTACTTGGTATGACCCGGTGCACTTGCCGGTTAGTTTGTGGGTTATAAAATACCGCATCAAGTTTTTGGCGTCGTTGCGGGGGATTGATAGTGATTAACAACTATTAGTTGTTTGATTGCTTAGATTAGGCATTTTATTTTTAATTTTATAAAAATCTACTTTTAAAAAAATAAAAAATAAAAATATTTCAAAAAAATTTCAAAAATTTTTTTAAATAAATAAATAGCACCAATATTTTTTTTATTTCTGAAATTAAGTTTGGTGTTACCTTTTTATTTTTTTCTTTTTTCTATCTATTTATTTATTTTATTTAGTATTTTTTTCCTTACACAGGTTACCTCACTGGGAATTCTCTGCACTTTGACATAGAGATTCCCATTCTTTCTTGTTTTCTATTTGTTTATGCACAGGAACAGAGACAAAGAACATCTCTTAGACTTTGATCCTGAACCTGAAAGGACTTTCAGGCGGTGTTTACAACAAGCAAGACTTTACAAGGCTGCAGAATCCACTATGGATCCAATTAATACTGATAATACCAATGCGGTAAACCCGAATGGGAATGAACAACAAAGGAGAGTACTTGGTTCTTTCTCCGCTCCTACAACAAATCTGTATGGAAAGAGCATTGTGGTGCCTCCTATTGCTGCAAACAACTTTGAGTTAAAGCCTCAATTGGTCACTCTGGTGTAACAAAACTGCCAGTATCACGGTCTCCCCCACGAAGACCTAAATAAATTTCTTTCTAGTTTTCTGCAAATTTGTGATACTGTAAAGACAAATGGAGTAAACCCAGATGTGTACAAACTCATGCTCTTCCCATTTACTCTGAGGGATGGAGCAAAGCTATGGCTATATTCCCAACCCAAGGAGAGTTTGGATACTTAGAACAAGGTGGTTACTAAGTTTCTCAAATTTTTCCCACCAAAGAAGCTAACTAAGCTTAGGGTGGAGGTTTAGACCTTCAGGCAGAAGGATGGTGAGACTCTGTATGAAGCTTGGGAGAGATACAAGCTACTGATTAGGTAATGCCCTCTAGACATGTTCTCTAAATGGACTCAACTAGATATCTTTTATGAAGGCTTGGGTGAAATGTCCAAGATGTGCTTAGACAATTCTGCAGGAGGTTCATTGCATAAGAAGAACACACCGGAGGAGACTATTGAGCTAATTGAATTGGTTGCTAGCAACCAATATTTATACTCATCTAACAGGAATCCTGTGAACTCTGAGGCTCCTTAGAAGAGAGGCCTGTTGGAAGTAGAAGCTGTTAATGCTCTTCTTGCTCAGAACAAGCTGATGTCTCAGCAAATAAATCTGCTTACTCAACAGATGGGTGGCGTGCAAGTCTCAGCTATCAACACCCAAAATCCACCACAGGAAGTCTCTTATGACATGGCAGGTAACTTTATGCAAAATGATAATTATGATTATGCCCAACACTCTTCTGAACAGGTGAATTACATGGGGAGTGGTCCTAGGAATCCCAACAATGATCCATATTCTAAGACATACAACCAGGGATGGAGGAATCATCCAAATTTTGGATGGAGGGACCAATGATAAACCACTATTTCATGGTTTATCTTGTGCTCAATTGAGTGGTTTTTATCAACTCTTTAACCCACTTATTCATACTATTTGCATGGTTTTACAATTCCTTCCCAGAATTTGTGCGATGATTGAAAACATGCTTCTTTGGTCTTAATTTTTCTATGTTTAATCCTCTCTTATTACCATTCGATGCAATGATATGTGTGTTAAGTGATTTCAGAGATTACAGGGTAGAAATGGCTTAGAGGATGGGAAAGGAAGCATGCAAAAGTGGAAGGAATACAAGAAGTTGAAGAAATTGCTAAGCTGTCCAGCCTGGCCTCTTCGCACTCAAATGGTCATAACTTGAGCTACAAAGATCCAAATGAGATGGTTTTAGTTGTGTTGGAAAGCTAACATTTGGGGCTTCACAATGATATATAATTTACCATAGCTGCCCCAAAGTTAGGTGACACGAACGCGTGGATGACATGCCCGCATCGCATCTGCGAATTTCAATCCACGCAAACGCCTGGATGACGCCTCCATTAAACGCGTGGATGACGCGAACTAGCAGCGATTTCTGGGCTATTTTTGACCCAGTTTTTGGCCCAGAAGACACAGATTAAAGGCTATAAAGTGAGGGAATCCATCCATTCATCAGATACATCATATACAACATACATTCATTCATAAATCACAATTTTCATAATTTAGATGTAGTTTTTAGAGAGAGAGGCTCTCTCCTCTCTCTTAGGAATTAGGATTAGGATTCCTCTTAAAGGACTTAGGAATATTTTCATCTTCTACAATTACAGGTTTAATGTTCCTTTTATTTATCTTTTCAATCTAATTTATGAACTTGTCCATGTTAGAATTGATATCTTTTATAATTTGAGGTATTTCAGACTCATGATTGCTTTCTTCTATTTATTATATAAATAATTTAGATTTTTCTCTTTTGCCTTTGGTTGATTAATTGGTAACTCTTGAGTTGTCAAACTCATCGTGATTGATAATTGTTATCTTTGCTGATTAATTTAGATTCCTATAACTCTAGTCTTTCCTTGAGGAGTTGACTAGGACTTTAGGTGTTAAATTAATTTGTCCACTTAACTGACCTTCATAGTTAGAGGTTGACTTAGTGGGAGCAAAAATATAATTCTCGTCACCATTGATAAGGATAACTAGGATATGACTTCTAGTTTTTATACATTGCCAAGAGTTTTATTAGTTATTAATTTATTAATTTCCTGCAATCTATTTCTCTTATTCAAACTTTTCAAAAACCCAAAAATAATGTTTTCCATAACCAATAATAAAATATACCTCCCTACAATTCCTTGAGAAGACGACCCGAGGTTTGAATACTTCGGTTTATAAATTTTATTGGGTTTGTTACTTGTGACAACCAAATGTTTGTACAAAAGGATTTTCTATTGGTTTAGAAGCTATACTTGCGATCATATTTTTATATTTCTTTACCGATAGGAAATCCGATCGTCAAAATGGCACCGTTGCCGGGGAATTGCAAACGTGTGCCTTATTATTGGTTATTGTGAATATTAAAAAAAAAACAAAAAAATTGTCAGATTTTTATTTTAAAATTTTTTTATCTTATCTTATCTTTTTTTCTTTTCAAAAATCACATCTTTTTCAAAATCTTATCTTATCTTTTTTCAAAAATCATATCTTTTTCAAAATATTTTCTTTTCGTTAGTTTTTGTTTTTATTTTTTTCCTACCACTATGAACTCTCACCCCTCTGGCTTCAAGTTTGATTCGAATGTTGTTGTTAGGAATGGGAACTATACTGAGAACGAGCATCAAGGTTGGAAGAATCAAAGATGGGAGAAGCCACAAGGATTTAATCAACCCTCATGGCAACAACCGTTTTGTGATACATATCAAGGCAATGGACATGGTGAACGCTCTTTTGATTATCAACAACCACTACCATATGCCTATGAACCCCCTCCTCAACATGACTTTGGACCACCATACTCACAAGCCCCTTTCCGCCATTCACTTCCATATGACCTTAATCCTTATCCACCACACCAACCACCATATGAACCATACCCAGAACCACCACCTCAATATTCACCATCTCCATATTATGAACCTATTTTCCAAAAAAATGAACCCTCATATCCACCCCAAACCCCCATGGAAAGCACACTTACCTCTCTCATTGGTCTCACCTCTACACTCCAAAATCTTATATCCCGTATGGACCAACCCTCCACCCTCAATGTTCAACCCTCGAGCTCCAGTGCACTTCCATCTCAACCACAGAATGATCTCTCCATCCCATCACCACTATCCATGGAAGAGCACCCACATCCATCAATCCAAGAGCAACATAATCCCAATGATGCTATTGACATGGAACAAGAGAGAAGGGATCATCTTCGCAAATTCATACTTCATAAAGAGCTAGAGGAGGCACTAAAGGTAAAGGTAGAATAGACCTTTGTAGATGAAGGAGTAGTTGAAGGGAGTTATCATAGAAAAGAAGCCATCAAGGAGGAATACAATTTCATACTTAAACACCTAGATCAAGCGATAAATCGATTACCTTTCCGACGTTCGGACATTCAAGGAACCCCCATGGCTTCATATGGAGAATATACTGAAGAATGTGGCAGGAAGGAGAAGTTAGACACTTCGATGGACAGTGAGTAGCACGATTTGGTATTGGAACAATTGGAAGAAGCTACGCCTGCCATTAAAGAGGAAGTAGTGGTTGAAGACTTAGAAGATGCGGAACCTCTATGGGAAACTCAAGTCATAGAGCCCCCTTCTAAGGAGTTTGAATTTAATGTTGAGGAGGGTGTACAACCTCCAAGGCATATCATGGTTGAAGACTTTGAAGGGGACGATCAAGAGATGGATTTAATCATTAATGAATTCTTATCTACATTTGAATCCTCTCCCATTGGACTTGACATGAAAATTAAAGAAGAAGAAGCACGACCTCCCATGCCCTTGGTGAACAATGAAGAAGAAATTGAATCATAAGAAAGCTACCAAGAGGAAGAGGTTGAAATTGAAGAAGCTTGCAAAGAGGTGGAAGATGTCAAAGAAGAGCACAAGGGACTGGAGCTTGCACGTTCATTAGAAACACCTCCCCCTAAGTTGCCATCATCCTTCACAACATTCAAGTGGGTAAAACTCATATCCCTTAGCTTTCTAATTCTACTTAAATATGGGCTACTGGAGACGGATGGTCAACTTAGAACTCTTTATGGAATTAAGAGTAAGAGGAAGATGGTCAGTGGTAAGAATTGTCCTGCAAGGTTCATTATGGTTGGAAGCTTTAAGTTTAAACGCAAAGGTTGGTGTAGAGCTCAACTGAATGGGTCTAGGAAGTTGTTTGGCTGCTTTAGTAAGAATTCAGATTGCTTGCTACCCGGATGGAATCATAATGATCAACAAGAAGACGGGTGCAAAAGCAAGGTTTGGGACCCCAGAATTCAGTCTAGCAATCAACACTCTTGGGGCCTTGTCACTTGCTTCAACTTGCTTGAAGGTGTTATGCGCCTAATCTGGGACCCCAGAGGTTACTGGAAGTACAAACATTGGTGGAAGTTTCAGGATGAGTTCAAGCACAAGCCACCATGACAAGGAGCTCGCCAAATGTCCAACTTAAGGACTATAACTAAAAGTGCTGGGTGGGAGACAACCCACCATGGTATGATCACCCCTTTTCAGTTTTAATTCTAGTTTGTTTTGTTTATTTTTGAGTTTTGATTGAACCTGAAATTTTGCATAACATTCATATTAGCATTGCATTCTGCATACTGCATCAAAAAAAATCACGCACGCAACGCATAAGCGTCGCTGACGCGTTCGCGTCATATGTGCGTTGGGAAGAAAATAACATGAACAGAGAATCATGCGAAAGTGTGGCTGGAGGTGTGCCCCTGGCACTATTTGACCCACGCGACCGCGTGGCTGATGCAATCGTGTCATTAGTGAAATGGCCTCCCCACGCGTCTGCGTCCACCACGCGAACGCGTGGCCCAGTAATTCGACGTAACAGGGTGTATGGCAGTGAGTTGCGCTGGAGCTGGGCTGAACCTGTGCTAACAGCACAAGCCCTACCATGCGAACGCGTGCCTTACGCGTCCGCGTTGTTCTTTAAACAAGGCCATCCACGTGATCGCGCCCACCACGCGATCGCGTGACCCAAAGTTTTGGCAAAATGAGCTTTTCACCAAAGAGTTGCATGGCCGTGAGGCTGCACTCACGCTGAAGGCACCAATCACTTCACGCAAACGTGTGACCCACGCGTTCGCGTCACTTCATCGAAGTGCTATCCACGCGACCGCATGCCCCACGCGCTCGCGTCACTTGCGCCGCACAGCTTATCCAAATCAGCCAAATATCTTATCTTTTCTTCCCCAAATCCTAATTTTTCTTTCCTTTCTTATTTCTTTCTTCCTCATTTCTTACTTTCTTTCTCCTTTCCATTGGTGTTAAAATTCTCTTCTTCAACTATTGCATCTTTTCTTGAATTATTCTGGTGCTTCATGACTTGTTTTATTCTAATTGGGTATTATTTATATGTCAATGCTAATTTTTATAATACTGATATTCCTTTTGCATTGATATGCACTTACACTATCTTGCATTACCCACACTCTCTTCCCATTGTTGCATCTTTTGCACTATTGATATGCCATTTGCTTCCACTATTTTCTCACTTGCATATTGTAGCTACCATGTAATTGAGACCTTTATTACTTGGCATTAACACCCATATTTTATTTATGTTCTTATCTTTATTTTTGGGTTACTTTCCTTCCTTTTTCTCTTCTTTCAGGATGGCCACCACAAAGAGAGAGAGAAAAAGCTTCTTAATGGGGAGACAGGCAAGTCAATCTGCACAATCTATAGAGAAAGACATCAGTTGGAGCAGTCCGTCCACTTGTACATCTTAACATGCACCGAGGACGGTGCAATCTTTAAGTGTGGGGAGGTCAATACCGATCTCCACGGGTTAGTTATTCTCTTCTCAACACCAATATTCTATTTTCTTATTTTGTTCATTCTTGCATTGCATAATAGATTGCATGTGTAGTTACTTGTTTGCATTTAAGTACTACTTGGTTGAAAAATAATAAGTTTCTTTTTAAGACCTTATTTTTGAAAAATTTTCACAAATTTAAATTAAAAAAAATTAAAATTTTCTATGTGTTAAATTTGTTTGGAAGTTGTAATTGGAACATGGTTTTTGAGCTAAAGAACACACAACCTGTGAAAACTTTGAGCCTAAATACCTGGTTACATTATTTAACCATAAATTTTTATTCTTGTGTGTTTTCTTCTCCATAATTGCAATCTTTGCTTTGTTCCATTCTATATGTCCATTATTTAGTGTATTTATATGCTTGTATATGATTGAGGCCATTATTTGTATTTTTGCTCACTTATCCCAAATAAACCTACCTTTTATGCCATCTTTGTTAGCCCTCTTGAGCTTTTTAACCCCCTTATATTTCATAACCACATTACTAGCCTTAAGCTGAAAAACAAAATAAAAAATCTCAAGTTGAATCCTTGGTTAGCTTAAGATAGATATTGTGTATAATTTAAGTGTGGGGAATTTTATGGGAACATGAGATGATAAGAAAAAAAGGGAATTAAATTGAATAAGATGTTTCAAGGTTTGGGAAGCATGCTCATGTGAAATAAAAATAATTAAATCACCATGTGCATTGGAAAAAAGAAAAAAGAAAAAAATTTGTTAAGTGATTAAATAAGGAAATACAAAAAAAAATATTACCCCAAATGCAAAATAAAAAGAATCAATGCACATGGGACAAAATTAAAAAATAAGTTTGATACATGACCATGTAATACAAAAGTGGAAAAATTTGGGTAGCTAGGTAAAGCATTTTAAATTATATAAAGTATGTATATTAAGTAAGATCTTAGACTAATCAAGGATTCACTTTGTTAGCTCACTTGGCCTTATATATACATCCTTACCTTTACCTCAGCCCCATTACAACCTTGAAAAGACCTCATGATGTTTGCATTGGTACATTAAATATTTGTTGATTGGTTAGATAAAGAACAAAGTTTATAAAGCATGATTAGAGAAGAGTAGAGTGAATTACCCTATACACTTGAGAGACTAGAGTGATATACACCACCAGTAAGGGTTCAATGCTTGATTCTATGTTCCCTGCTTTCATGAGCTATCTTCTTACAAGTTTACTTGGCTTTTATTATATGATTTGAATTAGTGGAATTTGAATTATATTTGTCTTGGAGAACTTATTTACTTTTAACCAAGTAGGTAGAAACATTTTGCATGTAGTTGCATTCACATAGATAGGTTGCATTTCATATTCTCTATCATTCTTCTTCACTCCTATATAGCTTCTCTTGGGCTTAGCATGAGGACATGATAATCTTTAAGTGTGGGGAGGTTGATAAACCACTATTTCATGGTTTATCTTCTGCTCAATTGAGTGGTTTTTATCAACTTTTTACCCACTTATTCATACTATTTGCATGGTTTTACAATTCCTTCCCAAAATTTGTGCTATGATTGAAAACATGCTTCTTTGGTCTTAATTTTGCTATGTTTAATCCTCTCTTATTTCCATTCGATGCCTTGATATGTGTGTTAAGTGATTTCAGAGATTACAGGGTAGGAATGGCTTAGAGGATGGGAAAGGAAGCATGCAAAAGTGGAAGGAATACAAGAAGTTGAAGAAATTGCTAAGCTATCCAGCCTGACCTCTTCGCACTCAAACGGTCATAACTTGAGCTACAGAGATCCAAATGAGATGGTTCTAGTTGCGTTGGAAAGCAAACATCCGGGGCTTCACAACCCGAAGTTAGGTGATGCGAACGCATGGATGAAGCGCCCGCGTTGCATCTGCAAATTTCAATCCACACAAACGCGTGGATGACGCCTTCGCGTCACTTTACCGTAACCTGTACGAACTAGTAGCGATTTTTGGGCTTTTTTGACCCAGTTTTCAGCCCAGAAGACACAAATTAAAGGCTATAAAGTGCGGGAATGATCCATTCCTCAGATATATCATATACAACATACATTCATTCATAAATCACACTTTTCATAATTTAGATGTAGTTTTTAGAGAGAGAGGCTCTCTCCTCTCTCTTAGGAATTAGGATTAGGATTCCTCTTAAAAGACTTAGGAATATTTTCATCTTCTACAATTACAGGTTTAATGTTCCTTTTATTTATCTTTTCAATCTAATTTATGAACTTGTCCATGTTAGAATTGATATCTTTTATAATTTGAGGTAGACTCATGATTGTTTTCTTCTATTTATTATATAAATAATTTAGATTTTTCCCTTTTGGCTTTGGTTGATTCATTGGTAACTCTTGAGTTGTCAAACTCATCATGATTGATAATTGTTATCTTTGCTGATTAATTTAGATTCCTATAACTCTAGTCTTTTCTTGAGGAGTTGACTAGGACTTTAGGTGTTAAATTAATTTGTCCACTTAACTGACCTTCATAGTTAGAGGTTGACTTAGTGGGAACAAAAATATAATTCTCGTCACCATTGATAAGGATAACTAGGATAGGACTTCCAGTTTTTATACATTGCCAAGAGTTTTATTAGTTATTAATTTATTAATTCCCTGCAATCTATTTCTCTTATTCAAACCTTTCAAAAACCCAAAAATACTATTTTCCATAACCAATAATAAAACACACCTCTCTACAATTCCTTGAGAAGACGACCCGAGTTTTGAATACTTCGGTTTATAAATTTTATTGGGTTTGTTACTTGTTACAACCAAATGTTTGTACGAAAGGATTTTCTGTTGGTTTAGAAGCTATACATACAATGCGATCATATTTTTATATTTCTTTACCGATAGGAAATCCGATCGTCAACCAACCTCAGAGACCTTAGAACTTTAACAATAGTTCTTAGGGCGCTGTCCAGCAGAACAATGATTTGGAAGCAATATTGACAGGTTTTAGACAGGAAACCAGAGCGTCTATCAAGAATGTGGAGATTCAAATGGGTCAAATAGCCACCAGAGTTAATGAAATTGATTAGAGGACCACTAATAGCCTTCCTGGTAACACAATTCCAAATCCAAGAGAGGAATGCAAGGCTATCACCTTGATAAATGGACAAGTGGCAAGTACGGAAGAAAAAGTTATGCAGGAAACCAGAGTCTCCATTAGAAATTTAGAGGTGCTAGTGGAACAACTGAGCAAGCAAATACTTGAGAGGTCTGCAAGTACATCTCAAGGTGATACAGTAGTGAACCCAGGAGAAGATTGCAAGGTTATTCAGTTGAGAAGTGGTAAAGTAGCTGGCTCTGAGACCAAGGTCAATGAAAAGTTAGTTGAAAATGAAGATCTAGAGGAGAAGAAGGAAGAAGTAGAGCGCACCCATCCAAAGCGTGCGGACAATCCTACATTGCCAAAGGCTTCTGAGTACAAGCCTAAGATGCCATATCCTCAGAGACTTCAAAAGGAGACTAAGGACAAGCAGTTCTTGGAAATCTTCAGAAAGTTACAAATCAATATTCCTTTTTCTGAGGTTTTGGAGAAAATGCCTATCTATGTCAAGTTCATGAAGGAGCTGTTGTCAAAGAAAAAACGTTTAATGGGAGATGAGATAGTAGTCCTAACTAAGGAATGTAGTGCTATAATTTAGAATAACTTGCCAAAAAAGATGCCAGATCCAATGAGCTTTCAAATTCCATGCACCATTGGGAGCACAACCTTTGAGAAAGCCCTATGTGATCTAGGGGCAAGCATCAATCTAATGCCCTTATCTGTGATGAAGAAGCTACAAATCAAAGAGGCACAACCCACAAAGATAGCATTACAGATGGCAGACAAATCTATAAAGCCTGGATACGGATTAGTGGAGAATATCTTGGTCAAAGTGGGTAAGTTCTTCCTCCCAGCAGACTTTGTGATTCTAGACATGGGGGAGGATGAGAATGCCTATATAACTCTGGGAAGACCATCCTAGTCACTGGAAGAGCTCTGATTGATGTAGAAGTGGGTGAATTAGTGCTTAGAGTGCATAATGAGCAACTGGCCTTTCATGTCTTCAAAGATATACATTCAACAGGTGAAGAAGAGAGGTGCATGCAGACTGAGCTTATTGATCTAACCCTTCAAAAACCCCCTGATGATACACAGCAGAATCTGTAGCTTAAACCTCGCTTGGCAATAATCAATAAAATTTCTCCTGACATCAAACCTAAGTTTGGTGTTGGGAATGTATCATCTACCAAGGAAGAGGTTCCCAAAAAGAAGAAAGTACCCAGATGATGGAGAAATAAAAAGATCCCCACTGAAGGTTTTTCCCCAAGAATGAAGGTGGTGTTGACCAACAATCCAGCATGGGTTTATACAGTAATCAGAATCTTCTCTTTGGAGCATATTGAGCTACGTTATGGAGACACCAGAAAGAAGTTCAAAGTAAGGGGTGAAGAGCTGAGCCCCTATGATCCTCCTCCTTAGAGAAGCTGACCGTCAAGCTAGTGACAATAAAGAAGTGCTTGTCGGGAGGCAACCCAATAATTTTGTATCCTTAGCTATTTTTATGATTTTTATTGAGTTCTTACTAATTTTCTGATCATGCAGCTATGTTATTCCAGGAACCGAACACCTCAAGCTATTAAAAAAAAAAGAAAAAAAAGAGCACACGACGTGAAAGTGTCGCTGACGTGAATGCGTCATTCATATGTGCGTGAAAAAAAACAACAAAATTGACAGAGAGTTGTGCGGGAATGGTGCTGGACTCATGCTTGGCGCACAAACATGACCGCGTGTACGTGTACCCCACGCGTGCACGTCATTTGCACTTATCGCCATCCACGCATGAGCGTCATTGACACGTACGCGTGACCTGCAAAATCAACGTAAAGGAATGTTTGGGCAAAAATTTGTGCTGGCTTGGGGCTGAAAGCGTGCTAGAGGCATAAAGTTACTCACGCGAACGCATCCCTGATGCGTGCGCGTCATTTGCATAAATGGCCGTCCATGCGTGCGCGTGCATGACGCGTGTGCGTCGTATGAAAATTTGGTTCCCAAGCCATACGAACAGAAAGTCGCGCGGGCGCGTGGCTGGTTTCGTGCGAATCGCACAAAATCCAGGGCACGCAATTGTGTGCTTGACACTAACGCGTCATTATGAAAATTGCGTGACCTACGCGAACGCGTGCCATACGTGTACGCGTCGTTTGCGCCACCCAGTTTTCTTTCTCTCTCTCTCTCTCTCCCATCCTAATTCTCTCTTATTCTTTTATCCTTTTATTTTTCTCTCCTCACAATATTTGTCTCTTCTATTTTTAGTTCTTCTTTGCTTGAGGACAAGCAAACCTTTAAGTTTGGTGTTGACGCTACGCTTATAGGTTTTCTAGCACAAAAGGGAGGCGAATCATCTTCACGGAGGAGCACAACCTGAAGAATAAAGCGACCGCTAGGATAATTAAGGTGGTTGAGTTCCTTTCATTTTTTATTCCTCCCCTCTTTTTCTATGTTATGTTCCGGTTTTCTGCTATTTTGCTTTTTTTGTTGCATGATCCTTTATTAGTTAGAATCTTAGGACTAGTTTAGTTTTCTTTCAATTGCTTTAATACTGAAAAGATGTTTCATGTACCACTCACTGAACTTGAATCTAAAAAGAAAAGAAAAAGAAGTGATGTATTGCATGAGAAATTGAGTTTAATTTTAAGAATAGACTTATTTACTTAAAGGTGATGGTATTTTCTGTGATTTTTTAATGCATGATATGAACAGTGCATATTTGAATTTGAATCAAAGGATGTTGATGTATAAGGAACAGGAATTGAGAGAATTATTATGACTTATCTGAAATAAACAAAAATTTAATCCTTGAAGCAAAAGAAATAGCAAAAAATAAATAAATAATAATTAATAAACAAAAGTAAGGTCCAAGGCTCTGAGCATCAATGACTAAAGAGGTCAGACATGATTAAAAGCTCAAAGAGTTGTTTCCCTAGTCATATGCTTGTGGTGTGATTGTGTCAAGTAATCCTTGAGACATAACACTTAGAGTCGAGACCAAGTGCGTTTAACAGAGTATGCCAAAGGTTTTGAGCACCACTGTCTGGGAGTAACTGAAAGATAAATCAAGACTCAAAAAAAGTCCCCTAGTTAAGTGCTTGTGGTGTTTATGTGTCAAGTAATCCTTGAGACAAAATATTTAAAGTCATGGCTAGGCTCAAAGTGCAAAGCACCAAAGAAAAAATAAATTAAAATAAATTCTGCTGTGTTCAAGGATTAAACGGAAATATAAAGATAAGAGAATTCATAATATTATCCAGATTCTAATTCTGAATGACAATGACATACTTCTGATTCAAAAGAGAGTGAGATGCCAAAACTGTTCAAGGATTACAGTTATAAACCCCACTATAAAAAGAGAAATGAGCTTAATCGAACTCTCATTCTCATGCAAATTCACATCTTAAGCTTATATAGTTTTGGTTGCTTGAGGACAAGCAACAGTTTAAGTATGGTGTTGTGATGCGTGAGCATCTTGCCTATCTTTTCCTAGTGAATTTGCACTTAAATTGTTGAGTTTAATTAAGAATTAATTATATTTTAGCCACTATGGATGCTATTTTGACTTTTGGGCAATTTTATTTATTTTAGGTAGCATTTAGCGGAATTTGACGGAGTTTCTGCAGCACAAGAATCAAAGGAGATGGTTGCGAGGAGTGACGCACACGCGTGCCTGACGCGTGTGCGTGATCTGGAAGTATCCATGGCGACGCGTACGCGTGACTGATGCGTACGCCTGAGTTGAAGATTTGCTTAGCGATACGTCCGCGTGACTCGCAGAAAAAACCATCAATGCGTATGCATGACTGACGCGTATGCGTGACATGCGCCACGTGCAAAAAAATGCTGGCTGTGATTTCTGGGCTATTTTGACCCAGTTTCCAGCCTAGAAAACACAGATTAGAAGCTACGGACTGGACAAAGCAAGTGGTCCCCACCCATCAGCTGAAGACTTGTTAATTAATTCGAATTTAAATTCAAATCTTATCTTTTAAGAAAAGATATTATTTTTATTTTTTAGATAGTTAGATTTTTAATCTATTAGGATTAGTTATAAATAGGAATTTAGATGCCATCAGATAGTATAGTACATTTTACCAGAACCCTTATTTTTCTTCTCTGAACCATGAGCAACTAATCCTCCATTGTTAAAGTTAGGAGCTCTGTCTTTTTGTATGGATTGATTGGTTTGATCTTTCTAATTTATTTCATGTTTTGATTTATATTTCAATAATTGTTTTCGTTCTTATTCTATGAATTTGGGTGGAACGGAAGTATGACCCATGTTCTAGTTGAGTTTTTGTAAAACTTGGAAAAGCTCTTTACTTGAACAACAGCTTGAAAACATATTATACTAAATTTCTAATTGTTTGTATTTAACGGGATACGTGACATATAATCCCCTTATTTTTGGATAATTAGGATTTTTGTGGCATATAAACTGAACTTTGAACTTCACCTTCTAATTGGAATTAATTGACCAAGGAATTGACAGTTAATGAATTTTAGAGGAGATTAGGAAGGTCTAAGGAATTAGGGTCTAGTCACATAGTTTGCCATGAAATTAAATCTTGCATGATTAAATTAGTTAGTAATAAAAGTTAATCCGGAAAATAGATAACTCTAAAACCTTAACTGTTTTCTCAATATTTTATTCCCAACTTATTTATCTGCCTGTCTTTAATATTCCAAATTTACTATTTAATGCTCTTTGAACTTCCAAACACTATTTTTTTAACTCCAAAACACTATTGTTGCTTAATTCATCAATCCTCGTGGGATCGACCCTTACTCATGTAAGGTATTACTTGGTATGACCCGGTGCACTTGCCGGTTAGTTTGTGGGTTATAAAATACCGCATCAACAACCCAGCCATTACTGTAGTTTATTTGTCATTTAAATAATAATTATAGGAGTTCACAGAGTTATAGAAGGATTCATAGCAGAGAGTAGAGAATAGAAGCTCACTGGCACGAAAATGCTAGTAAGAGGCACTTTTGGGCGTTAAACGCTAGAATGGACCCAAAAGTGAATTTTTACGTCATTTACTCATTTCTGTATACCCTAGGTTACTAGTTCACTATTAATAGGATCTTTTGACATTGTATCTAGAACCTCATGACACTTTACACTTTTCTCATTGTATCTTCTACGGCATGAGTCTCTAAACCTCATGGTTGGGGGTGAGGAGCCCTGCTGTGTCTTGATGGATTAATGCAATTACTACTGTTTTTCATTCAATCATGCTTGCTTCCATTCCAAGATATCACTTGTTCCTAAACCTGATGAATGTGATGACCCGTGACACTCATCATCATTCTCAACTATGAACGTGTGCCTGACAACCACCTCCGTTCTACCTTAGATTGAGTAAATATCTCTTGGATTCCTTAATCAGAATCTTCGTGGTATAAGCTAGAATTGATGGCGGCATTCAAGAGAATCCGAAAGGTCTAAACTTTGTCTGTGGTATTCTGAGTAGGATTCAAGGATTGAATGACTGTGCCGAGCTTCAAACTCCTGAGAGTTGGGCGTTAGTGACAGACGCAAAAGAATCACTGGATTCTATTCCAACCCGATTGAGAACCGACAAATGATTAGCCGTGCTGTGACAGAGCGCGTTGAACATTTTCACTGAGAGGATGGGAGGTAGCCATTGACAACGGTGAAACCCTACATACAGCTTGCCATGGAAGGAGCCTTGCGTGCTTGAAGAATAAGACAGTAGGAAAGCAGAGGTTCAGAAGATAGAGCATCTCCAAAACCTCAACCTGTTCCCCATTACTGCAAAACAAGTACTTATTTCATGTTCTTTTGCTTTTTACAATCAACCCTGATAATTATTGATATCCTGACTAAGAGTTACAAGATAACCATAGCTTGCTTCAAGCCGATAATCTCCGTGGGATCGACCCTTACTCACGTAAGGTATTACTTGGATGACCCAGTGCACTTGCTGGTTAGTTGTGCGGAATTGCAAAAGTGTGATTGCAATTTCGTGCACCAAGTTTTTGGCGCCGTTGCCGGGGATTGTTCGAGTTTGGACAACTGACGGCTTATCTTGTTGCGTAGATTAGGACTGTTTTGTTTTTGTTGGTTTAGAGTCTTTTATTTGAGTCTAGTTTCATATTTTAAGTTTGGTGTCAATTGCATGCTTTTGTTTTCTTTAAATTTTTTTTCGAATTTGCCTGTTCTTAGTCCTTTCTTGTTCTTTAAAAATTCTAAGTTTGGTGTCTTCTTTGTGTTTTACCTTTAAAATTTTCGAAAATTTGTGTTTGATTTTCTAAAAATTTTAAGTTTGGTGTCATTTTGTTGTTTTTCTCTTTCCTCATTTCAAAAATAAACTCTGTTTCAAATAATTTTCAATCATATCTTTTCAATTGCTAATTCCAAAATCTTTTTAACTAATTAATTGATTTAGTTTTCAATTTGATTTGATCTTATTTTCTTTTAGTTTTTGAAAATTTATTTTGTTTTCCTTTTGTTTTATTTTATTTTTTTCGGTCAATTCAAAAAAAAAACAATTTACTTCACTTGTGAATTCATATCATATGCTAACCCCATTATAGCTGCATATGGGAGTAGCATCTGTATACCTCCCATCAAAGCAAGCAGCTTTGAGCTAAATCCTCAACTCATTATCATGGTGTGACAAATTCCTGAATCAATTTTACCCTCCAAAAAGGATGACACAGCTAAGGCTGGACATCCAAGGCTTTAAACAAGAGGATAATGAATCCCTTTATAATGCCTGGGAGAGGTATAGAGGTATGCTAAGAAAATGCCCCTCTGAAATGTTTTCAGAGTGGGTACAGTTAGACATCTTCTACTATGGGCTTACAGAAAAAGCTCAGATGTCTTTAGACCACTCAGCTGGTGGATCTATACACATGAGGAAGACAATTGAAGAGGCTCAAGAGCTTATAGATACTGTTGCTAGAAATCAATATTTGTACGCTAGCAATGAGTTCTCTACAAAACAGGAAGTTATGGCAGTAGCCACTGATCCTAATCCTCAAGAACAGATGATTGAGCTTAATCAGCAATTACACCTGATGACAAAACAGTTAGCAGAATTTAAGGAGATGCTCCAAGAAACTAAAATTGCTAACAAGAACATAGAAGCGCAGTTGAATCAGGAAAAACAGCAGCTATCTAAACAGATAACAGAAGAATGCCAAGCAGTTCAACTGAGGAGTGGAAAGGCATTGAATAACACTGCTCAAAGTAGCAAAAAGCCAAATAAGGAACAATTGACAGAGGATGACCAAACCACTGTCCAAAATCCCTCTGAGGACAGTAAGAGCCCAGAGAGGAAGACTTTTGGCGTTCAAACGCCAGAAAATGGGGGAAAGCTGGCGTTAAACGCCCATTCCCTACCCTGTTCTGGCGTTCAAACGCCAGAAAAGGGAGAAAAGTTGGCGTTAAACGCCCAATCTTCACCCAATCCTGGCATTCAAACGCCAAGGGAGGATCAAACACCTGAGAGTGCTGATAATAATCCCTCTAAAAAGGCTTCTTCAACCACTTCTGTAAGGAATAAACCTGCAGCAACTAAGGTTGAAGAATATAAAGCCAAGATGCCTTATCCTCAGAAACTCCGCCAAGCAGAGCAGGATAAGCAATTTGCCCGCTTTGCAAAGTATCTAAGGACTCTTGAAATAAATATTCCGTTTACAGAGGCACTTGAGGAAATACCTTCTTATGCTAAGTTCATGAAAGAGATCTTAAGCCATAAGAAGGATTGGAGAGAAACTGAAAAAGTGTTTCTCACTGAAGAATGTAGTGCAGTCATTTTGAAAAGCTTACCAGAAAAGCTTCAAGATCCAGGAAGCTTTATGATACCATGCACATTAGAAGGTGCTTGCACTAAGACAGCCCTGTGTGACCTTGGAGCAAGTATCAATCTAATACCTGCATCCACTATCAGAAAGCTTGGGTTGACTGAAGAAGTCAAACCAACTTGGATATGCCTCCAACTTGCTAATGGCTCCATTAAATATCCATCAGGCATAATAGAGGACATGATTGTCAAGGTTGGGCCATTCGCCTTTCCAACTGACTTTGTGGTGCTGGAAATGGAGGAGCACAAGAGTGCAACTCTCATTCTAGGAAGACCTTTCCTAGCAACTGGACGAACTCTCATTGATGTACAAAAAGGGGAAGTAACCTTGAGAGTCAATGAGGATGAGTTCAAGTTGAATGCTGTAAAAGCTATGCAGTATCCAGACACACCAAATGACTGCATGGGCGCTGACATTATTGACTCTTTGGTGGAAGAGGTCAATCTGACTGAAAGTCTAGAATCAGAGCTTGAGGACATCTTCAAGGATGTTCAGCCTGATCAGGAAGGACCAGAGGAAACAAAAGAATTTTTGAAAATTCCTCAGGAGGAGGATAAGCCTCCCAAACCTGAACTCAAACCACTACCACCATCCCTGAAATATGCATTTCTGGGAGAGGGTGACACTTTTCCTGTGATTATAAGCTCTGCTTTAAATCCACATGAAGAGGAAGCACTGATTCAAGTGCTAAGGACACACAAGACAGCTCTTGGGTGGTCCATAAGAGATCTTAAGGGCATTAGCCCAGTAAGATGCATGCACAAAATCCTATTGGAGGATAATGCCAAACCAGTGGTCCAACCACAAAGGCGGCTAAATCCAGCCATGAAGGAGGTGGTGCAGAAAGAGGTCACTAAATTACTAGAGGCTGGGATTATTTATCCTATTTCTGATAGCCCCCGGGTGAGCCCTGTCCAAGTTGTCCCCCAAAAGGGAGGCATGACAGTAGTTTATAATGAAAAAAATGAATTGGTTCCTACAAGAACAGTCACAGGGTGGCGTATGTGTATTGACTACAGAAGGCTCAATACAGCCACCAGAAATGATCATTTTCCTTTACCATTCATAGATCAAATGCTAGAAAGACTAGCTTGTCATGATTATTACTGCTTTTTGGATGGCTATTCAGGTTACAATCAAATTGCAGTAGATCCTCAAGACCAAGAGAAAACAACATTTACTTGCCCTTCTGGCGTGTTTGCTTACAGGAGGATGCCTTTTGGTCTGTGTAATGCTCCTGCAACCTTTTAGAGATGCATGCTATCCATCTTCTCTAATATGGTGGAGAAATTCCTGGAAGTCTTCATGGACAACTTCTCAGTATATGGAGACTCATTCAGCTCCTGTCTTAATCAACTAGCACTTGTCCTGAAAAGGTGCCAAGAGACTAACCTGGTTTTAAACTGGGAGAAATGTCACTTTATGGTGACTGAAGGAATTGTCCTTGGGCACAAAATTTCAAGCAAGGGAATAGAGGTGGATAAAGCAAAGGTAGAGGTAATTGAAAAATTGCCACCACTTGCCAATGTTAAGGCAATCAGAAGCTTTCTGGGGCATGCAGGATTCTACAGAAGGTTTATAAAGGATTTTTCGAAAATTGAAAAACCTCTGAGCGACCTACTAGCTGGTGACACACCATTTGTGTTTGACACACAGTGTCTGCAGGCATTTGAGACCCTGAAAACCAAGCTGGTCACATCACTAGTCATCTCTGCACCAGACTGGACATTGCCATTCGAACTAATGTGTGATGCCAGTGACCATGCCATTGGTGCAGTGTTGGGATAGAGGCATAACAAGCTTCTGCACGTCATTTATTATGCCAGCTGTGTTCTAAATGATGCACAGAAGAATTACACAATCACAGAAAAAGAGTTACTTGCCGTGGTCTATGCCATTGACAAGTTTAGATCCTATCTAGTGGGATCAAAGGTGATTGTGTACACTGACCATGCTGCTCTTAAGTATTTACTCACAAAGCAGGATTCAAAACCCAGGCTTATAAGATGGGTGTTGCTTCTACAAGAGTTTGATATAGAAATAAGAGATGGAAAAAGGACAGAGAACCAAGTAGCCGATCATCTGTCCCGAATAGAACCAGTAGCTGGGGCGTCCCTCCCTTCTACTGAGATCTCTGAAACTTTCCCAGATGAGCAACTTTTTGCCATTCAGGAAGCTCCATGGTTTGCAGATATTGCAAATTATAAAGCTGTGAGGTTCATACCACAGGAGTACAGCAGAGTGTAAAGAAAGAAATTAATTTTAGATGCCAAGTACTACCTATGGGATGAGCCATATCTCTTTAAGAGATGTGCAGACGGAATGATCCGTAGATGTGTACCCAGAGGAGAAGCACAAAGGATCCTGTGGCATTGCCATGGATCCCAGTATGGGGGATATTTTGGAAGTGAGCGAACAGCCATTAAGGTCCTCCAATGTGGCTTCTACTGGCCTACTCTCTATAGAGATGCCCGAGAGTTTGTGCGTAACTGTGACAGCTGCCAAAGAGCTGGTAACTTGCCTCACGGATACGCCATGCCTCAACAAGGGATCTTAGAGATTGAGTTGTTTGATGTATGGGAAATTGACTTTATGGGTCCATTCCCACCATCATACTCAAACACTTACATTCTGGTGCCAGTGGACTATGTATCTAAATGGGTAGAAGCAATTGCTACACGCACTAATGATACTAAGACAGTGCTGAAATTCCTCCAGAAACACATCTTCAGTAGATTTGGTGTTCCCAGAGTCATAATCAGTGACAGGGGTACTCATTTCTGCAATAAACAGCTTTACTCTGCTATGGTCCGATATGGAATTAGCCACAAAGTAGCTACCCCGTATCATCCACAGATAAATGGGCAAGCTGAAATGTCTCTAACAGAGAGCTAAAAAGAATCCTAGAACGGACTGTAATAGCCCGAAGAAAGGATTGGGCAAAGAGCTTGGATGATGCTCTGTGGGCATACAGAACGGCATTCAAGACTCCAATAGGAACCTCACCATACCAACTTGTGTATGGCAAGGCCTGTCATCTGCCCGTGGAACTGGAACATAAAGCCTACTGGGCAACCAGATTCCTAAACCTGGATGCTAAGTTAGCTGGTGAAAAGAGATTACTCCAGCTAAATGAGCTAGATGAGTTTAGACTCAGTGCCTTTGAAAATGCAAAGATTTATAAGGAAAAGGCAAAGAAGTGGCATGACAAGAAAGTTGAAATCCCGGTGGAGAGGACCATATGTGATTACAGGTGTGTCACCATATGGATATGTAGAGCTTCAGGATAATGACTCTAACAAAAAATTCAGTGTTAATGGATAGAGAGTCAAACATTATCTTGAAATCAATTTTGAGCAAGAATGCTCAAAACTGAGACTTGAGTGATTCTCAGTGAAGGTCCAGCTAAAGACAATAAAGAAGCGCTTGCTGGGAGGCAACCCAGTGATTAACAAGGTATCTGTTCTGTTTAATCAAGGTTTTGATACATATTCTAAAAGGGCAATTATCAAAATTGAAGGAATTCACAGAGTTACAGAAGGATTGAGTGCAAAAAGCAGAGAAAAAGAGCTTGCTGGCGAAAAAATGCCAGTAAGGGGTACTTTGGGCGTTAAACGCCAGAATGGGCACCATTCTGGGCGTTTAACGCCAGGTGTGCAGCATCCTGGGCGTTTAGCAAAACGCCCAGTGATAAAGGAATTTCTGGCGTTTAACGCCAGCCAGGGTACTTGGCTAGGCGTTAAACGCCCAAATTGGCCAACAAATGGGCGTTAAATGCCAGAATGGATACCATTCTGGGCGTTTAATGCCAGAAAGGCATTGGGAGGAGATTTTGTTTTCCATCTCAAATTTTTTCAAACTTTCTTGTTTTGATCCCTATTTTTCTGCATAAACACATTACAAACTTTCATCATTCACCTTCCAATTTCAAAAATTAAAATCTTCTTCAAATCTATTTCAAATCCTTTCCTAGGCTCTTTCAAAAACTCAATTATCTCCTCAATTTTTTTTCCATATCTTCTCAAATCTCCCTCAAATTTTTGAAAATCTCTCCTCCTCTCCTATTTAAACACGTTCGACCACTCTCTTTCCCCACACCATTCGAATTTGCTCTCCTCCTCTCTCCCCTCTTTGCCTTCTTTTGCTTGAGGACAAGCAAACCTCTAAGTTTGGTGTGCTTTCCATGATCACTAGGCCAAGATTTACCAAGATCATGGCTCCTAGAGGAAAACAAACCAATTCAAGATGCAAGAAAGAGAATAATCCAAAGGATGTCTGGAGTCAAGAGAAGTTCTTAACCAAAGAACATGCAGACCATTACCACAAAATAATGGGTCTGAGGTCAGTGATCCCGGAAGTCAAATTTGATCTAAAAGAAGATGAATATCTGGGGATCCAAGAGCAAATTCGAAACAGAGGATGGGAAGTTCTGACCAATCCTGAGATAAAGGTTGGAAGAAATATGGTTCAGGAATTCTACTCAAATCTGTGGCTGACAGATAAGCAGAGAATGACTGGAACTACTTTCCATACTTACAGAACCATGGTCAGAGGGAAAGTTATCTACTTCCATCTAGACAAAATTAGAGAGGTCTTCAAATTGCCTCAACTGCAAGATGATCCTGAATCCTTTAATAGGAGAATGGTGAGAGCAGACAAGGGGTTGGATCAAGTTCTAGAAGACATTTGCCTCCCTAGAACTAAGTGGATAACCAATTTAAAAGGTGTCCCAAACCAACTCAAGAGGGGAGACCTCAAACCAATTGCAAGAGGTTGGCTAGACTTTATTGGGCGTTCCATATTGCCCACTAGCAACCGTTCTGAGGTCACCATCAAGAGAGCAGTGATGATTCATTGCATTATGCTTGGAAAAGAAGTGGAGGTTCATCATCTGATTGCTTGTGAGATCTACACGATTGCAAATAAGAATTCCACTGAAGCCAAACTGGCTTACCCAAGCTTGATCTCCTTGCTCTGTAAAGAGGCTGGGGTGAAGATGGGAGTAGATGAATTCATACCCATTGAACATCCAATCACCAAGAAGTCAATGGAAGGACAAATGCAAAACAACTCTATCAAAAAGAGGGCGCAGGAGTTCCTCCTTGAATTTCCTGAAATTGACTACTGGGCCAGCCTAGAAGCATCTATCACCAAGTTGCAAGAAACTATGGAGCAACTTAAGGAAGAACAGCAGAATCAAAATTGCATGCTTTGCAAATTGCTGAAGGAACAAGAGAAGCAGAGGCGTGAACTTCAAGAGTTGAAACACCAAAAGTTCTCCCCTCAATTTGAGGGAGCATCCACTTCTCAAACTCAAGGTTGTTGAGTCCTAATTCTGTGATAACCTCTATCATTAGGAGCCTATTTAAATTTTTGTTTTCTATTACTACTAGTCTTATCTTATATCTTTTTGTGAGTCTTGTTCTTAATTCATGATTAATAAAATTTAGAGTTCATGTCTTAAAGCTATGAATGTCCTATGAATCCATCACCTCTTTTAAATGAAAAATGCTTTAATCACAAAAGAACAAGAAATACAGGATTTCGAATTCATCCTTGAAACTAGTTGAATTAGTTTGATGTGGTGACAACACTTTTTGTTTTCTGAATGAATGCTTGAACAGTGCATAGGTCTTTTGAATTTGTTGTTTTAAGAATGTTAAAATTGTTGGCTCTTGAAAGAATGAGGAAAAGGAAAACTGTTATTGAGGATCTGAAAAATCATCAAATTGATTCTTGAAGCAAGAAAAAGTAGTGTTTCAAAAATCTGAAAAAAAGAAAAAAAAGAAAAAAAATAAAGTTGTGATCCAAGGCAAAAAGAGTGTGCTTAAGAACCCTGGACACCTCTAATTGGGGACTCTAGCAAAGCTGAGTCACAATCTGAAAAGGTTCACCCAAGTATGTGTCTGTGGCATGTATGTATCCGGTGGTAATACTGGAAGACAGAGTGCTTTGGGCCACAGCCAAGACTCGTAAAATAGCTATGTTCAAGAATCATTATACTTAACTAGGAGAATCAATAACACTATCTGAGTCCTGAGTTCCTATGGATGCCAATCATTCTGAACTTCAAAGGATAAAGCGAGATGCCAAAACTGTTCGGAAGCAAAAAGCTAATAGTCCCACTCATCTAATTGGAGCTAAGTTTCTTTGATATTTTGGAGTCTATAGTATATTCTCTTCTTTTATTTTGATTTTCAGTTGCTTGGGGACAAGCAACAATTTAAGTTTGGTGTTGTGATGAGCGGATAATTTATATGCTTTTTGGCATTGTTTTCAGCATGTTTTTAGTATGTTTTAATTAGCTTTTATTATATTTTTTTATTAGTTTTTAGTTAAAATTCACTTTT
>NC_029775.3:62965585-62965738 GCF_000817695.3 Arachis duranensis | reverse complement strand
TTTCTGGCTGAAATTGAGGGTCCTGAGCAAAAATCTGATTCAGAGGCTTAAAAGGACTGCAGATGCTGTTGGATTCTGACCTCCCTGTACTCGAAGTGGATTTTCTGGAGCTACAGAAGCCCAATTGGCGCGCTCTCAACGGCGTTGGAAAGA
>NC_029775.3:62916605-62965190 GCF_000817695.3 Arachis duranensis | reverse complement strand
CATTCAAGAGAATCCGGAAGGTCTAAACCTTGTCTGTGGTATTCTGAGTAGGATTCAAGGATTGAATGACTGTGACGAGCTTCAAACTCCTGAGAGTTGGGCGTTAGTGACAGACGCAAAAGAATCACTGGATTCTATTCCAACCCGATTGAGAACCGACAGATGATTAGTCGTGCTGTGACAGAGCGCGTTGAACATTTTCACTGAGAGGATGGGAGGTAGCCATTGACAACGGTGAAACCCTACATACAGCTTGCCATGGAAGGTGCCTTGCGTGCTTGAAGAAGAAGACAGTAGGAAAGCAGAGGTTCAGAAGATAGAGCATCTCCAAAACCTCAACCTGTTCCCCATTACTGCAAAACAAGTACTTATTTCATGTTCTTTTGCTTTTTACAATCAACCCTGATAATTATTGATATCCTGACTAAGAGTTACAAGATAACCATAGCTTGCTTCAAGCCGACAATCTCTGTGGGATCGACCTTACTCACGTAAGGTATTACTTGGATGACCTAGTGCACTTGCTGGTTAGTTGTGCAGAATTGCAAAAGTGTGATTGCAATTTCGTGCACCAGCCACACTTGTAGCGTTAGTGTGGCTAACGGCAGCACTAACATTAGCACCTGGACCTCAACTTGATTCACTACTCTTTCAAGGACCACCCAACCTCAAGGAAGCAAGCCCACAAGTGTCAACCAATCAAGGCCACAAGAAGCATCTAGAATAGGAATTTTCATTTAATTGTAATTTACTTTTAATTTTTTTCATTTTGTAATTTAGGAGAGCCTATATAAGGGCTTTAGTTTTTACATTCAATTCATTCTAGAAGGGAGAAATTGAAGGAAGGGGAGAGAGTGAAGACCAATTCGAACTTCTGTGAATTGGCACACTCCAAGGGGAGTGGGTCTTCGGACCCCTCCCCTCCTACACTCTTCTTCCTTTTCTCTTCTTTTTCTTTTCTTAGTAGTAGTTAAATTTTAGTTTGTACTTTTCATTTATGAACTTTGAAGTTTCAATTTCAGTTTTAATCTTCACCTTTATTTTTTTACACTTTTTTCTTTTCTATTTTGAGTAGAGCAATGAACAACTAACTCTTTTCATTGGGTTAGAGAGCTCTATTGCATTTAATGGATTAATTATTGTTTTTATTCTTCTTCTTCTTTCTTTTCTCTTGATTTTACTAGAGAGCTTTCGATCTTCATCCAATTGATTAGCTATCTTGGAAGAGAAGCTCTCCATAATTGGATCTCCTCGGAACCTTAAAAGAGGAATGAGGATATCATGGTAGAAATGCTCTCTCACATTGGATTAGGTTGGGGGTTGGATGGATATTATGACATTTAATCCTACTTTGATCTATGAATATGTGTGGTATAATCAGTGACCAAACTTCATCTCATCCTATGAGCAATTAAATCAAGGAATTAGTAAATTGTTCAAGCTTAGTGAGATTGGATTGCCAAGGAATTGGGATCTAATCACTTAAGATTGCCAAGGAGATCAATGAAAGCATTGATTGAGAAAGAGATGAGAATGAACTTGATCTGGAGGATTGCAATATCTCTTGATCCCAATGTTCATTTTATTTTTAGTTCTTACATTTACTTTTCTTGCCATTTTACTTTTCTGTACTTTATAGTTTTCCTTTACATTCATGTTATTTACACTTCCTGCTGCTCATCATCCAAATCTGAACCGTCTAACTAGGATAATCAATTAACCATTGATTACTTAATCCGTTAATCCCTGTGGATTTGACCTCACTCTATTGTGAGTTTTTACTTGACGACAATTCGGTATACTTGCCGAAGGAAAATTTGTTGAGAGACAAGTTTCCATGCATCACATACTTATCTTTTACAACTCATATCTTCTATCATATCTTCTTCAAAAATTTTTGAACCCACCCCTTCCTTTTAAATTCATATTCGGCCACCCCCTCTCCTCCACAATTCAAATTTGGCTCTCTTTCTTCTCCTCTCCTTTCCTTTCTTTTGCCTGAGGACAAGAAAACCTCTAAGTTTGGTGTGTTTTGCGGGATCACTGATCTAAGACTCACTAAGATCATGGCTCCTAAGAGAAAACAAACCACTTCAAGAGGCAAGAAAGAGAATAATCCAAAATCACTTTGAAATCAAGGGAGGTTCTTAACCAAGGAACATTCGGACCATTACCACAAAATAATGGGTCTAAGGTCAGTGATCCCGGAAGTTAAATTCGATTTGAAAGAAGACAAATATCCAGAGATCCAAGAGCATATTCAAAACAGAGGCTGGGAAATTCTAGCTAATCCTAAGACAAAGGTAGGTAGAAACATGGTTCAGGAATTCTACTCAAATCTGTGGCAAACAGAGAGGCAGAGAATAACTAGAACCACTTTCTATACATTTCAAACCATGGTCAGAGGGAAGATTACTTACTTCCACATTGACAAAATAAGAGAGGTCTTCAAGCTGCCTCAACTACAAGATGATCCAGAATCCTTTAATAGGAGAATGGTGAGATCAGATAAGCGCTTAGACCAAATTCTAGAGGACATATGCATCCCTAGAACCAAGTGGACAACCAGCACAAAAGGTGTTCCAAACCAACTCAAGAGAGGGGATCTCGAACCAGTTGCTAGGGGCTGGCTGGATTTCATTGGGCGTTCCATACTGCCTACTAGCAACCACTCCGAAGTCACTATCAAGAGAGCAGTGATGATCCATTGTATTATGCAAGAAAACGAAGTGGAGATTCATCATCTGATTTCTTGTGAGCTCTACACAATTGCAAATAAGAACTCCTAGGAAGCCAAATTAGCTTACCCTAACTTGATTTCCCTGCTATCTAAAGAGGTTGTGGTGAAGATGGGAGTAGAGGAGTTCATCCCAGTCGAACATTCAATCACCAAGAAGTCAATGGAGGGACAACAAGTACAAGAAAACTCCATCAAAAGGAGGGCACAGGAGTTCCTCCCAAAAATCCCTCAGATTGACTACTGGACCTGCCTAGAAGCATCTGCCACCAAGATGCAAGAAACTATGGATCAACTTAAGGAAGAACAACAAAATCAAAATAGTATGATCTGCAAGCTACTTAAAGAACAAGAAAAGTAAGGGCGTGAGCTACAGGAACTGAAGCGCCAAAGGCTCTCCCTTGAGGGACAGACACCCCACAGATTAAAGGAGTATCCATCTCCCAAAATAAAGGTTGTTGAGTCCTAATCTTAACTCTGTGATAACTTCTGCTATTAGAAATCTATTTTAGGAGTCATATGAGTAGTAGTAGTTAGTATTTTTATTTTTATTTTTATCATCTCCAAGTAAGCTATAATTTATTTTTCTCATCATCATTAAACATGAATGAAATAGCAGATATTTTTAGAATAAGGAGGCAACTTTTTCGAGTTCTTAATAAGAAAAATTCAAATTATTTATATGTGGTGGCAACACTTTTTGTTTTCTGAAAGAATGCTTAAACAATGCATATTTTTGATCTTGTTGTTTATGAATGTTAAAACTATTGGCTCTTGAAAGAATGATGAAAAAGAGAACTGTTATTGATAATTTGAAAAATCATAAAATTGATTCTTGAAGCAAGAAAAAGTAGTGAATAACAGAAAAAAAAATTTTTGGTGCAAAAAAAAGAAAGAAAAAGAAAAGCAAGCAGAAAAAGCCAATAACCTTTTAAACCAAAAGGCAAGGGTAAAAAGGATTCAAGGCTTTGAGCATTAAGGGATAGGAGGGCCAAAGGAATAAAATCCTGGCCTAAGCGGCTGAATCAAGCTGTCCCTAACCATGTGCTTGTGGCATGCAGGTCCAAGTGAAAAGCTTGAGACTGAGTGGTTAAAGTCGTGATCTAAAGAGTGTGCTTAAGAACTCTGGACACTTATAATTGGGGACTTTAGCAAAGCTGAGTCACAATCTGAAAAGGTTCACCCAGTTAAGTGTCTGTGGCATTTCTGTATCTGGTGGTAATACTGGAAGGCAAAGTGCTTAGGGCCACGGCCAAGACTCATAAAGTAGCTGTGTTCAAGAATCAACATACTAAACTAGGAGAATCAATAACACTATCTGAATTTTGAGTTCCTATGGATGCCAATCATTCTAAACTTCAAAGGATGAAGTGAGATGCCAAAGCTGTTTAGAAGCAAAAAGCTACTAGTCCCATTCATCTAATTAGAATTGAGCTTCATGTAAAACTCTGAGATTGCCTCTTGATCTTCTTGCTACCCTATTTTTTTTATCTAGTTGCTTGGGGACAAGCAACAGTTTAAGTTTGGTGTTGTGATGAGCGGATACTTTATACGCTTTTTGGGGGTATTTCCATATAGTTTTTAGTATGATCTAGCTACTTTTTGGTATATTTTTATTAGTTTTTATGCAAAAATCACATTTCTAGACTTTGCTATGAGTTTGTGTGTTTTTCTATGATTTCAGATATTTTCTGGCTGAAATTGAGGGACCGGAGCAAAAATCTGATTCAGAGGCTGAAAAGGACTGCATATGCTGTTGGATTCTGACCTCCCTGCACTCGAAATGGAATTTTTGGAGCTACAGGAGTCCAAATGACGTGCTCTCAATTTCGTTGGAAATTAGACATCCAAGGCTTTTCAGAAATATATAATAGTTCATACTTTGCTCGAGTTTAGATGACGCAAATGGGCGTTCAACGCCAGCCTTCTGCCATATTCTGGCGTTAAATGCCAGAAACAAGTTACAAGCTAGAGTCAAACGCCTGAAACAGGTTACAAGATAGAGTCAAATGCCAGAAACAGGTTACAACTTGGTGTTTAACTCCAAGAATAGTCTATGCATGTGAAAGCTTCAATGTTCAGCCCCAGCACACACCAAGTGGGCCCCAGAAGTGGATTTTGGCACTATCTATCTTAGTTTACTCATTTTCTGTAAACCTAGGTTACTAGTTGAGTATAAAAACTACTTTTAGAGATTTATTTTGTACCTCATGACATTTTTTAGATCTGAATTTGTATCTTTGATGGCATGAGTCTCTAAACCCCATGGCTGGGGGTGAGGAGCTCTACTGTGTCTCGATGAATTAATACAATTATTTCTGTTTTCTATTCAATCACACTTATTTCTATTCCAAGATATTCATTTGTACTTCAACATGATGAATGTGATGATCCGTGACACTCATCACCATTCTCAACCTATGAATGTGTGCCTAACAACCACTTCCATTCTACCTTAGATTGAAAATATATCTCTTGGGTTCCTGGTTCACGAGTTTGACTGCCTCTCCTGACAACAGAGCATTCAAATCCGTGAGATCAGATTCTTCGTGGTATAAGCTAGAATCAATTGGCAGCATTCCTGAGATCCGGAAAGTCTAAACCTTGTCTGTGTTATTTCGAGTAGGATCTTGGAAGGGATGACTGTGACGAGCTTCAAACTCATGAATACTGGGCGCAGTGACAGTGTGCAAAAGGATCAATGGATCCTATTCCAACATTAGTGAGAACCAACAGATGATTAGCCATGTACATGGACCCTTGTCACTGAGAGGATGGCTGGTAGCCATTGAAAACGGTGATCCACCAACATACAGCTTGCCATGGAAGGAGACCTACGTGCGTGAAGAAGAAGACAGTAGGAAAGCAGAAATTCAGAAGACAGAGCATCTCCAAAACCTCAACCTGTTCTTCATTACTGCATAACAAGTATCATTTAATTCATGCTCTTTTACTTTTCGCAATTAAAACTAAGAACCACTATTGATATCCTGACTAAGAATAATAAGATAACCATTGCTTGCTTCAAGCCGGCAATCTCCGTGGGATCGACCCATACTCACGTAAGGTATTACTTGGACATCCTAGTGCACTTGTTGGTTAGTTGTGCGGAATTACCAAGTGTGATTGTAATTTTCGTGCACCAAGCTGGCGTCCAACGCACCAGAGGGAGTACCAACCCATGGCTTCACTCAAGCTCAGCCCAAACACTCACCAAGTCGGTCCGAAAAGTGGATTTTCGCAATACACGACTAGTTTATCTTATTTTTGTAATTCTTAGTTGCTAGACTAGTATATATATTACAAAGATCACCCTTGTTAGAGATCTTTGCCCATTTGAACCTTTCACTACTATTTTCTGTACAGTATAAGTCACTAACCTCCTAGGTTAAGGCTAGGAGCTTTGCTGATTCTTATGGATTAATAATATCATTATTCTATTTCAATCTATGCTTGATTCTATTCTAAGATTTATCTTCGTTCTTCATCTTAATGGATTGGGAGTGTAACTTGACCGTCATCCCTATTCCACATGGGTTCTTGCGAGTCCTTGACTTGATAGTACTGAACCACAAGCTTGATTATACATTTCTTAGACGGCTAATCCATGACTTTGTTGGGTACTTGGAGACATCAGTGTAGCCGAGCTACGGGGAGATTAGGGCCTTTGTGGTATAGGCTAGAATCACAGGAGTGGCGTTCTCTGATCCGAAAGATCTGACCTTGTCTGTGGCGTTTTGAGTAGGATCACCAAGGAAATGGACTGCTAGAGCTTCACCCCTATTCTGATTGGATGACCGCTGACCTGACGTTTGATCTGAAGCAGCCCGGTGTTAATCATTTACAACCTGCCATGGAATGAATCAATCAGAAGTTGGAGTAGATGGTGAGAAAAGTTGATTCAGAAAGAAGAAACATCTCCGAAACCTCAACCGTTCTCACACCATTGATTTGACACCTATCTAGTAACGTTTTATTTATTTATTCTGTGTTATACATTTTTCCACAACAATCATCTTTTCTATCTGCCTGACTAATTGCAGAGCCAGTTTCGCACACCAAGTTTTTGGCACCGTTGCCGGGGATTGTTCGGATTTGACAAACTACCGGATTATCTTGCTGCTTAGATTAGGTACTTTTTACTTTTGTTTGTGTCTTTTGTTTTCTTTTTCAAAAAGTTTTTCAAAATCCATCTTCTCTTTGTCTTTTGTTTGAGTCCAGTGTCACTTCTTAAGTTTGGTGTCCTGTGTGTGTTCTTTATTTTCTTTAAATTTTCGAATTTGTTCTTCAGCGTTCTTCTTGGTATTCAAGTTGTTCTTGTTTCTTTTCTTGTTTTGATCTTAAAAGTTTTAAGTTTGGTGTCTTTTGGTTTTTTTCTTTAAAATTTCGAAAAAGCTAGTGTCTTTGATCTAAAAATTTTAGGTTTGGCGTCTTTTGGTTGTTTTTCTCTTTCTTCATTAATTCAAAAAATCCAAAAAAAAATTATCTTTTTTATCTTTATTTATAAATTTCAAAAATATTGCTTTCTTTTTTATTTTGATTTAAATTTTTTTTTGAAGTTGGTGTTTTCTTGTTAGTAAATTCAAATTTCAAATCTTATTTTTTAAATCTTTTCAAATCTTTTCTTTTAAGTTGATCTTTTCCTAACTTATCTTTCTTTTAAAATTTTAAAATTCAAAACTTTTTCAAATATTTATCTTATCTTTGGTTTATATTTCTTTAAATTTTAAATCATTATCTTATCTTATCTTAATTTTAAATTTCAATTTCAAATCTTTTCAAATTCAAATCTTTTTCAAATCTTCACCATATCTTATCTTTTCAACATATTTTCAAATCTTTATTTTGTTTCAATTTCTAAATTCAAAATAAAATCTTTTTCAAATCTTTTCAATTCTTATCTTATCTTGTTGACTTTTCCTTTCCCATTTTGTATTTAAAATTTTTTAAAATCAAATCTTTTTCAAATCTCCTATCTTATCTTATTTTCAAATCTTTCTTAATTAGTTACTTGTTTTCTCTTCCCGCTTTTTCATAACTTACTAACTAATTCCTCTCTCTTCTATTTTCAAAAACTTCTTGCCTCTTTTTCTTTCTTCTTTTTCGAAAATAACACTCAATTTTCAAATATTTTTAATTCAATTAATAATTAAAATAAAAACAAAAATATTATAATTCTAGTTTCTCTTTTTACTTCTTATATTATCGAATTCTTCTACCCCCTCTATTCGAATTCTCCTTCTCATCCCCCTATATTCATTCTTCTTTCTTCTTCACATCTAACAGGGAGTTCTCTATCCTTTCACATAGAAACTCCCATTCTCTTTCTTTTTTGTTCTTATTTTTTCTTGTTTATGAGCAGGAACAGAGATAAAGAACCACTCTTTGATCCTGATCCTAAACCTGAGAGGATCCTAAGGAAGCGTTTGCAATAAGTTAAAGCACAACACTCCAGAAGAGACCTCATAGAACTTTTCGAACAAGAAACTAAAAATACAAACATGGCAGTCAATTAGAATAATGGAGGAGATGCAAGGAAGGTTCTTGGTGACTTTACTGCACCCACTTCTAACTTCTATAGAAGAAGTATTTCCATACCTACCATTAGAGCAAATAACTTTGATCTTAAGGCTCAGTTAGTCTCTCTAATGCAATAGAATTGTAAATTTCATGGACTTCTACTGAAAGATCCACAACAATTCCTATCTGAATTCTTGCAAATCGGTGATACTGTTAAGATCGATGGAGTGGATTCTGAGGTTTACATGCTTATTCTTTTCCCTTTTGTTGTTAGAGACAAAGCTAGGATATGGTTAGATTCTCAAACTAAGGAAAGCCTAGACTCTTGGGAAAATTTGGTCAATGCTTTCTAGGCCAAGTTCTTTCCACCTCAAAAGATGGGCAAGCTCAAGGTGAAAGTTCAAACCTTCAGACAAAAAGAGGGTGAATCCCTCTACGAAACTTGGGAAATATACAAGCACCTGATCAGGAGATGTTCTCTTGATATGCTCTCAGAATAGGCTATCATAGGCATCTTCTATGACGGTCTATCTGAGATGTCCAAGATGTCATTGGACCATTCTGCTGGTGGATCACTCCACTTGAAGAAGATGCCTGAAGAGGCATAGGAACTCATTGAAATGGTTACAAATAACCAATTCATGTATACTTCTGAGAGAAACCCTGTGAACAATATGGTAGCTCAGAAGAAAGGAGTCAGGGAAGTTGATACTCTGAATGCCATATTGGCTCAGAACAAGATCTTGACCCAATAGGTCAATATGATCTCTCAGTATTTGATTGGAATATAAGCTGCAGCTGGCAACATTCAAGACACCTCCTATGATGAAGATGCTTATGATCCAGGTCAACCCATGATGGAAGAGGTGAATTACATGGGAGAACCCTATGAAAACACCTACAACCTTTCATGGAGAAATCATCCTAACCATTCATGGAGGGATCAACAGAAGTCCCAGCAAGGCTTCAATAATAATCAAGGTGAAAGAAACCAGAATAGGTTCAACAACAGACCACCATTCCCAATTTCTCGGCAACAGATGGAGACTTCTAACCAGAGCCTTTCTGACTTAGCAACCATAGTCTTTGAACTCTCTAAGACCACTCACAGTGTCAAAACAGAAACTAGGTCCTCTATCAGAAATTTGGAGGTAAAAGTTGGTCAGCTGAGTAAGAGAATCCCTAAGACCCCTCCTAACACTCTCCTAAGTAACACTGAAGTAAACCCAAGAGAAGAGTGGAAGGCCATCACTGTAGAAGCTGAGGCTGAATCTAAAGGGGATATTTTGGCATTGAACGCTAGTAAGGAAGTCTTTACTGGGTGTTCAACGCCCAACAAAGCACCATTCCTGGCGTTGAACGCCAGTAAGAAAGTCCTTATTGGGTGTTTAACGCCCAAAGAAGCACCATCACTGGCGTTGAATATGAGTAAGAAAGGCCTTACTGGGCATTCAATGCCAAAGAGGCACAAAAATTGGAGTTGAACGCCAGTAATAGGGCAGCTGGGCGTTCAACGTCCACTAAAAACTACCCTATTAAAGAACTTAAGGAAACTAAGGCTCATGAGGAGACTATAAAAGTTTCCTTGAATGCCTTGTTACAGATCATGGATTATGAGGATCACTCCTCTTCTGATGAGGAAGAGGAAACTAGGGAAGAGCAAGTTAGTCGGTACCTAGGAGTCCTCATGAAGCTAAATGCCAAGTTATTTAGAATAGAGACATTGGAGGAAGAACCCCTAGTGTTCACCAAGGAACTCAATGCCTTGGTTCAAAAGAATCTACCTCAGAATCTGCCGGATCCCGGACACTTCCTAATTCCTTGTCACATAGGCACTATTACCTTTGAGAAGGCTCTGTGTGTCCTAAGGTCAAGCATAAACCTCATGCCACTCTTTGTAATGGAGAGGCTGAGAATCTTTGAGGTACAAACTGCAAGAATCTCACTAAAGATGGCAGACAAGTCAATGAAAAAAGCATATGGTCTAGTAGAGGATGTCTTAGTAAAGGTTGAGAACCTTTACATCCCTGCGGATTTCATAATCTTGGATATTGTGTAGGAAGAGGATGAATCCATCATCCTTGGAAGACCCTTCCTAGCCACTGCAATCATTGATGTAGCAAGGGGAGAGCTAGTCCTGGAATTGCATGAGGACTATATCTTATTCAAGACCTAGCCCTAACTCTCCCCTGACAAAAGGTAGACAATTGTGCAACACCTAGTGTTCAAACCCTCTCTCTTAGTACAGAGCTATACAGAGCCCCCAGACACCAATTCTAAGTTTGGTGTTGGATAGCCATTATCAAGCAATGAAAATACTGGTACTAAGAAGAAAGTACCTAAAGACTAGAAGGACAAAAAGATCCCCACTGAAGGCCTCTCACTTTGCATGAGAATGGTGTGCATTGACAACCCAGTCATTCCACATACTGTGAACAAAATCCTGTCTCTAGAACATGTGGAACTCATCCATGAGAGCACAAGCATTCACTATGAGGGGCAAAATTCTGAGCCCCTATTCATCTCCGTAAGGAGCTAACTGTCAAGCTAGTGACGTTAAAGAAGTGCTTGTTGGGAGGTAACCCAACCATAATTAGTTATTTCTATTTTTTTCTTATGTTTATTTTAGTTATATTAGTTTAATTTTCATATTTGTTTCTTTAAGTTTGTGATTATGTGCAGTAGTTAGAATATAAACAGAACACCCTGGATCAGGTACCTTGCTGGCATTGAACGCCAGACAAGGAGGCCAGAGTGGCCGTTCAACGCCCACAAGGAGTAGCATTGCTGGCATTGAACGCCAGCCAGGGGGCAGAGACTAGGCATTCAACGCCATAAAGGAGACAGAGACCTGGCACGAAACGCCAGATAGGAGGGCCCCAATGGGCGTTCAACGCCCTATAAGGAGCATATAGCTGGCATTGAACGCCAGCCAAGAGCAGGAGCTGGGCATTTAATGCCCACAAGGTGGCAAGGAATTTGAATTCCCTAGCCCTCAAGATCAGTGGTTCCCATAGAATCTCCACCTACCCCACCTTCTTCTCTCCCTTACTTTCGCTCTTCCCCACACACTCTTCCCCATAAATCCTAAACCAATCACATTCATATCTCTTCCCAAAACCATCATAACTCTCACCAACCCCCACCCACTTTAAATTCAAAATTTTCCACCCAATTCCCACCGATTCATTCAAACCCTACCCTATCCCAGCCTTATAAATACCCCTTCTTCCAACCCTTTCAACACACAATCGATACACTATAGCCCCCACTTGGCTGACACCCTCTCTCCCTCCATCTCCCCCATTCTCTTCTTCTTCTACTATTTTCTGCCTTTTTTTAGCTCGAGGACGAGCAAAGCTTTTAAGTTTGGTTTTGGAAAAGTCTTGCTTCCTCTAGAAAGAGGAAAGGGAAAGCTGTTGCTTCCTCCTCCGAACCTTGGGAGATGGAGAGATTTATCACCAAATCTCATCAAGACCACTTCTATGAAGTAGTGGCAATGGAAATGGTGATTCCTGAAGCCCCCTTTAGGCTAAAAAAGAATGAGTACCCGAAGATCCGACGAGAAATCCAGAGGAGAAGTTGGGAAGTTCTAACCAATCTTATTCCAGAAGTTGGAATCTTGATGGTGCAAGAGTTCTATGCTAATGCATGGGTCACAAAAAACCATGATACTAGTGTGAACCTACATCCCAAAAATTTGAGCACCATGGTCCGAGGGAAACCTTTGGATTTCAGCCCAGAGTGAGTAAGGTTGGCTCTCCATTTGTCAATGATACAAGGAGACCCACATCCTTACACTAGAAGAGTCAACTTTGATCAGAGGATGGACCAAGTCCTTTAAGGCATTTGTGTGAAAGGAGCTCAGTGGAAGAGGGATGCTCAAGGCAAGCCTATCCAACTAAGATGGCTTGACCTCAAGTTTATAGATAGATTAGAAGTGACCATTGACAAAGCCATCATGATTCATTGCATCATGATTAGAAGTGAGGTAGTGGTACATGAGGTAATACCTCAAGAAGTGTACAAGAATGCTGAAAAGCCTTCCACCTGAGCAAGGTTAGCTTTTTCCCACCTTATATGTCACCGATGTAATTTAGCTAGAATTGTCATAGAAGAAGACACCTCTATTGAGGAGGACAAGCTCATTACTAAAGAAGGATGGAATAAACTAGAGAGCCTTCACATGCACCTCAACAAGAGCATGTGGAGTTGCCTCAACAAGAATTCCCTGAGATGCCTCAAGGAATGCATTTTTCTCCTCAAGGCTATTGGGACCAATTGTATACTTCTCTAGGAGAATTAAGCTCCAACATAGATCAGCTGAGGATGGGACATCCAGAACATTCTAGCATCCTCGATGAAATAAGAGAAGATCAAAGAGCCATGAGGGAAGAACAACAGAGACATGGGCGTGACATAGAAGACATTAAGCGCTCAATTGGATTCCAAAGAGGAAGCAATAGCTGCCGTCACTAAGGTGGTCACATTCCATACTTCCCTTTTCCTATGTCATTTATCTGTTTTCCATGTATTCTATTTTATTGTCTGTTTTTAGTGCATGATCATCTTTATCTATGTCTTAAAGCTATGAAATATCCATGCATCTCTCACATTTCTTAAAAGAAAATTTTATTCAAAAAAGAAAAGTAAGATGCATGAATTTCGAGTTATATATTAAGAATAGTTCAATTATTTAATGTGGTGGCATTGCTTTTATTTTCTAAATGCATGAATGAACAGTGCATATTTGATGTTGGAGTTAAAAATGTTGGCTCTTGAAAGAATGATGAAAAAGAAGAAGTATTATTGGTGATATGAAAAATCATAAAATTGATTCTTGAAGCAAGAAAAAACAACAATAAAAAAGAGAGAAAGAGAGTAGCAAAAAAAAAGCATCAAAAAGAAAGAAAAAGCCAATAGCTCTTTAAACCAAAAGGGAAGAGCAAAAAGCCATTAGCTCTTTAAACCAAAAGGCAAGAGCAAGGATCCAAGGCTTTGAGCATCAATGGTTAGGAGGGCCTAAAAGAAGAAAAAATCTTGGCCTAAACAGTTCAAATGAGCTGCTTCCTTAACTATATGGTTGTGATGTGATGGTGTCAAGTGAAAAGCTTGAGACTGAGCAGTTAAAGTTGTGATCTATAGTAAAGAGTGTGCTTAAGAACTCTGGACACCAGTGGCTGGAGATTCTAGCAAAGCTGAATCACAATCAGAAAGGGTTTACGTAGTTAAGTGTTTGTGACGTTTATGTATCCTGTGGTAATATTGGAAAACAAAGCGCTGAGGGTCACGACCAAGACTCAAAAGAAGCTATGTTCAAGAATAAAAAAAGAACTAAACTAGGAGAATCAATAATATCATCTGGATTCTAAGTTCCTAAAGATGCCAATCATTCTTAGCTTCAATAGAAAGTGAGATGCCAAAACTATTTAGAAGCAAAAAGCTACTAAGTCCCACTCATCTAATTGAAACTAAGCTTCATTGAGAACTCTGAGATTTATTGTATCATTCTCTTCTTTTTAATCCTACTTTGTTTTGTGTTGCTTGGGAATGAGCAACAGTTTAAGTTTGGTGTTCTGATGAGCGGATATTTTATACGCTTTTTGGCATCATTTTCATATAGTTTCTATTATGTTTTGTTTAAGATTTATTATATTTTCATCGATGTTAGTACAAAATTCATAATTTTAGATTCTACTTTATGTTGTTGTGTTTTATTATTATTTCAGGTATTTTCTGGCTGAAATTGAGGAGTTTTGACAAAGTCTGATTCAGAGACAGAGAAAGGACTGCAGATGTTGTCAGATTTTGACCTTCATGCACTCGAAAGAGCATTTCTAGAGTTACAAAAGTCCAAATGGAGCGCTCTCAACAGGTATGGAAAGATAACATCCAAGGCTTTATCAAAATATATAATACTCTATACTTTGCTTTGAAAATGAAGGCCCAAAATTGGCATTCAACGCCAGCCACCAACCCCATTCATGGCATTCAACACCCAGAAGGGGGTAGCTGGCATCCAATGCCCATTCAGGAGTCCCAAGCTGGCGTCTAATGCCCCAGAGGGAGTACCAACTCATGCTTCACTAAAGCTTAGCCCAAACACTCACCAAGTGGGCCCGGAAAGTGGATTTTCGCACTATAGGACTAGTTTATCTTATTTATGTAATTCTTAGTTGTTAGACTAGTATATATAGAACAAAGATCACCCTTGTTAGGGATCTCTTCCCATTCGAACAATTTACTACTATTTTCTGTACAATATGAGTTACTAACCTCATAGGTTAAGGCTAGGAGCTCTGCTGATTCTTATGGATTAATAATATCACTATTCTATTTCAATATATGCTTGATTCTATTCTAAGATGTATCTTCGTTCTTCATCCTAATGGATTGGGAGTGTAAATTGACCGTCATCCCTATCCCACATGGGTTCTTGCGAGTCCTTGATAGGATAGTACTGAACCACAAGCTTGATTATACATCTCTTAGACAACTAATCCACGACTTCGTTGGGTACTTGGAGACATCAGTGCAGCCGAGGTACGAGGCAATTAGGGCCTTTGTGGTATAGGCTAGAATCACAGGAGTGGAATTCTCTGATCTGGAAGATCCGACCTTGTCTGTTGTATTTTGAGTAGCATCACCAAGGGAATGGGCTGCTAGAGATTCACCCTCGTTCAGATTGGATGACCACTGACCCAGCGTTTGATCTGAAGCAAAGGAGATTAATGACCGCTGACCCGACATTAATCATTTACACCCTGCCATGGAATGAATCAATCAGAAGTTGGATACATGGTGAGAAAATTTGATTCAGAAGGAAGAAGCATCTCCGAAGCCTCAACCATTCTCATACCATTGATTTCACACCTATCTAGTAACATTTTATTTATTTATTCTGTTTTATGCATTTTTCCACAACAATAATCTTTTCTATCCACCTGACTAAGATCTACAGGGTAACCATTGCTTGCTCAAACCAGTAATCTCCGTGGGATCGATCCTCACTCACCTGAGGTATTACTTGGACGACCCGGTGCACTTGCCGGTCTATCTGTGCGAATATTGCGGAGCCAGTTTCACACACCAGCGAGCATCCAATTCGGGTTGGGCATCCCGCATATGCGAGCAGGGGGTTGCGTCCGTGATTACCCATTTTTAACAGCCTACATACGGGAGACCCCTGTTTTTCTGAGAAATCGTTTTTCTTGATTTTCAAAGATTCTCTAGCTTTTCAAACAATCTTTAAGTGTTGTTGATGAGCGGATATTTTATACACTTTTTGACATCATTTTCATATAGTTTTTGTTATGTTTTATTTATGTTTTATTATATTTTCATAGGTTTTAGTGTAAAATTTACATTTTTAGATTCTACTATGAGTTGTTGTATTTTATGGTGATTTCAGGTATTTTCTGGCTGAAATCTAAGAGTTTTGACAAATGCTGATTCAGAGGCAAGGAAAGCATAGTAGATGCTGTTAAGATCTGACCACTGTGCACTCAAGCAAGCATTTCTAGAGTTACAGATATCCAAATAGAGCGTTCTCAATGGCCATGTAAAGCTAAGATCCAGTGCTTTCTAGCATTATATAATAGTCTATAATTTTTGTTCGAGATAAAGGCCCAAAACCGGCGTTCAACGCAAGCCATCTACCCCCTTTCTGGCGTTGGACGCCCAAAAAGGAGCAGCTCAAACACTCACCAAGTGGGCCCTGGAAGTAGATTTTTGCACTACAAGCCTAAGCCTATCATATTTCTGTAATCCTTAGCTATTAGATTAGTATATATAGGAGAAGATTACCGTTGTTTTAGGATCTTCAACGACCATAGAACATTATTTCATATTTTCGAGTTTCATTGTACAGTATGAGCCACTAAACCTCCTAGGTTAAGTTTAGGAGCTCTGCTGAGTTTTATGGATTAATAAAAGTACTACTGTTTTATTTCAATTTGTTTTTAATTCTCTCCTAAGATGTATCATCGTTCTTCACCCTTATGAATGAGTTGAACCGTCACAAGTTATCTCTATTATACATGGGTTTAGTGAGCGTCTTTTATCGGATATTACTGAACCACTAGCTTGAGGATACATCTCTTAGACGGCTAATCCATGACTTCATCTGATCTGCAAAGATTTGACATTGTCTGTGGCATTTTGAGTAGGATCACCAAGGGGATGAACTGCAAGAGCTTCACCCTCATTCAGACTAGATGCGCACTGTATGTTCTTGAATTGCTTTGAATTTTTCGAGTTTGTTCTTGGTATTCTTCTTGGTTTTTAAGTTGTTCTGGTTTTTCTTCTTGTTTTGATATTAAAACTTTTAAGTTTGGTGTCTTTTGGTATTTTTCTTTCTTAATTTTCGAAAATTATTACTATTAGATCTAAAAATTCTAAGTTTGGTGTCTGATGAATCCATATTTGATAATGATGTTTGGTTAGAATTTAATGGATTTCATCACATAAGCTTGCACTTATTCCCTTGAATAGCATGCTTTTGAACTTTCCTCCCAAATTGTGCTTGATTATGAAAACATGCTCTTTTATGCCCAATTTGATATATTTTATTCCAATTGCCTTCCATTCGATGCCTTGATCTTGTTTGTGAGTGATTTCAGGTGTATAAGATAGGAATGGGTTAGAGAGAATGGAAGAAGAGCATGCAAAGTAGAGGAAATATGAAGAATCAAAGGAGGTGATGAGCTCATAGACGTGTGCGTGCACACAGCCTCTTGTGCGTACGCACAGGAGCCCAAGCGGAGCGCATGGATCATTTTGAGCGCGTCGCGCATCCAGCCTAGCATTGCCTAGTGTGCGTGCGCACAGCTACTTGTGCGTATGCACATGATGGGATTTTCGCAGAAGTGTGTGGACGCACACGCCTGTGCGTCCGCACAGGTTTCCGTACATGATCTTATTAGAAAAGCACGTGGCTCACGATTTGTGGGCTTTGGAGGCCCATTTCTGAAGTCTTCTAGCTCATATTGGAAGGGAAATGGGAGACACAACATAGCATATCATTAGGATAGTTTTAGGAGTAGTAGTAGAGGTTTTTAGTTTTAATTTTTCTCTAAGTTTTTCATCATCTCTATTAGGGTTTCTATTAGGGTTTTACATTCAAGTGCCATTTCCATTTTTGATCTGGGATTTTGCTAATCTCATTGTAAGTATTCTCTTGTTATTACTCTTTATAGTTACATTGTCATTACTCTTTCTTCTAATTCAAGTTATAGTTCAATTTCATTTCTCCTTTGCAATTTCAATTTCTTGTTGATGAATTTGATGCTTTGATGTTTATTCTATGCTTTCTTTTGTTACTCTTGTTGATTCATGTCAATTGTTGCTTTCATATTTTCCTCATGTTCAAGCTTTTTGCCTACCAAGTGTTTGAAAAAATGTTAAACATGGTTTTAGGCTAAATTTTTGCCTCTTGGCTTGGGTAAGTGAGCAAGTGGGTTCCTAGAGTTGGAATGTCCAACATTTAGTGTCAATTCCTAGATTGTTAATTTTTCTTGTTCCCACTAACGCTAATTTGTTGCTAAAGCAATTAGCAACCAATTTAGGATTTATGGGTTAAGAACACTTGTGCTCATTTAACTTACCTTCCGATGTGAGGATTAATCAAGTGAGATTAATCCATCAAAACTGTCATAGTTGTGGTTCCAACAAGGAAAGGACCCCTAGCTCACCCCCAGCCAAGACCCTTTTATTTTTTTAATCTTCATACATTGCTATGTTAATTTCCTTCATACTTTACTTGTCTATATTACATAGTCGGTTCTTTAATTTCTTTATTAGTTCAATCATTACAATTTTGCATGTTCTTTTATTGCTTTATATGTTCATTTCTTCATTGACAACCCCTTGATCACTACAACCAAAATTTGCACGCTCATTGCCCTCAAGTGATTCCTTGGGAGACGACTCGGGAGTCAAATACTCTCGGTTCCATATTTGCTTTGATTTGTGACATGTTTAGGATTTAAATTTGATAGGGACCAATCGTGGTGTTTGGAACTATACTAGAAACGGGAATCCATTTTTGTGAAAATTCCGAACCCACCTTGGGTCTCACCATCAAATTTTTGGCGCCGTTGCCGGGGAATTCACTTTAAGTACAATGAGCGCCATGATTTTGGTTGTGTAAATATGTGAATAGTATAAATAATTGATTTTTGGTTTGCTACTTGGCATTAATTATAGATACTACTTTCCCCTTTAGTTAGTCTTAGTAGTTGTAGATTGCTAAGTTAGTTCTTGTTTATTTGCCTACTTTTGTTTTGCTTTCATAATTGCATGCTTTCATTGCCTCCTCAGTTGAATGACACGGTCGCTTCCAGATCCGAGCTTGGCCACTTCTAATCCAGAAATTGAAAGAACTTTAACTCATATAAGGCAAGCTCGTTGATGGGTTGGAAACGAATTCCAACACAAAACTCACCGGCAAGTTGATAGGCAAAATTGTGATTTACTCTTTTTTATAACTTGAACAATTCTTAGAAATGGCTCCAAAAACTTGGTGCACGCTACTATGGTTCACTCACATTCTTCACAACTTTACACAACTAACCAGCAAGTGCACTGGGTCGTCCAAGTAATAAACCTTACTTGAGTATGGGTCAATCCCGCGGAGATTTTGGTATGAAGCAAGCTATGGTCATCTTATAATTCTCGGTTAGGCTAATTCAAATGATTATAATGGTTTTCAAAAATAATAATAAATAAAGCATGAAATAAAGATATAGATACTTATGTAAATCATTGGTGGGAATTTCAGATAAGTGTATGGAGATGCTTTGTTCCTATTGAATCTCTGCTTTCCTACTGCCTTTCTTCAATCCTTCATACTCCTTTCCATGGCAAGTGTATGTAGGGCATCACCGTTGTCAATGGCTACTTTCCATCCTCTCAATGAAAATCGTCCAAATGCTCTTGTCACAGCACAGCTAATCATCTGTCGGTTCTCAATCATGTCGGAATAGAATCCATTGATTCTTTTGCGTCTGTCACTATGCCTAACAATCGCGAGTTTGAAGCTCATCACAGTCATTCAATCCTTGAATCTTACTCGGAATACCACAGACAAGGTTTAGACTTTTCGGATTCTCAAGAGTGGCCGCCAAAGGGTTCTAGCTTATACGACGAAGATTCTGATCAAGGAATCCAAGAGATACACGCTCGGTCTAAGATAGAACGGAAGTGGTTGTCAAGCACGCGTTCATAAGGACGGATGTTGATGAGTGTCACGGATCATCACATCCATCAGGTTGAAGTGCAGCGAATATCTTAGAATAAGAATAAGCATGAATTGAATAGAAAACAGTAGTACTTTGCATTAAAACTCAAGGTACATTAGAGCTCCACACCTTAATCTATGGTGTGTAGAAACTCCACCGTTGAAAATACATAAGTGATGGTCCAGGCATGGCCGAATGGCCAGCCCCCATGAAGGTCTAAAATCATATACACTGATTAAAGATCAATCAAAAGACGTCTAATATAATAGTAAAATGTCCTATTTATACTAGACTAGTTACTAGGGTTTACAGAAAACAGTCTAAATGTAAAAATCCACTTTCGGGGCCCACTTTGGTGTGTGCTTGGGCTGAGCTTGAGCTTTACACGTGCAGAGCCTTCTCTTGGAGTTAAACGCCAAGTTGTAACATGTTTTTGGCGTTTAACTCTGGTTTGTGACGTGTTTCTGGCGTTTTACTCCAGAATGCAGCATGGAACTGGTGTTGAACGCCAGTTTACATCATCTAAACTCACACAAATTATGGACTATTATATATTGCCGGAAAGCTCTGGATGTCTACTTTCCAACGCCGTTGAGAGCGCCCCATTTGGAGTGCAGGGAGGTTAGAATCCAACAGTATCAGCAGTCCTTTTTCAGCCTGAATCAGATTTTTACTCGGGTCCCTCAATTCCAGCCAGAAAATACCTGAAATCATAGAAAAACACATAAACTCATACTAAAGTCCAAAAATGTGAAATTTTCATAAAAACTAATAAAAATATCCCTAAAAGTAGCTAGATCCTACTAAAAACTACCTAAAAACAATGCCAAAAAGCGTATAAATTATCCGCTCATCACAACACCAAACTTAAATTGTTGCTTGTCCCCAAGAAACCAAAAATCAAATAGGATAAAAAGAAGAGAATATACTATAAATCTCAAAATATCAATGAACATTAGTTTTAATTAGATGAGCGGGACTTGTAGCTTTTTGCTTCTGAATAGTTTTGGCATCTCACTTTACCCTTTGAAGTTTAGAATGATTGGCATCTATAGGAACTTAGAGTTCAGATAGTGTTATTAATTCTCCTTGTTAAGTATGTTGATTCTTGAACACGGCTATTTTTATAAGTCTTGGCCGTGGCCCTAAGCACTTTGTTTTCCAGTATTACCACCGGATACATAAATGCCACAGACACATGACTGGGTGAACCTTTTCAGATTGTGACTTAGCTTTGCTAAATTCCCCAGTTAGAGGTGTCCATAGCTCTTAAGCACACTCTTTTTGGTTTTGGATCATGACTTTAACCACTCAGTCTCAAGCTTTTCACTTGGACCTGCATGCCACAAGCACATGGTTAGGGACAGCTTGATTTAGCCGCTTAGGCTTGGATATATTTCCTTGGGCCCTCCTATCCATTGATGCTCAAAGCCTTGGATCCTTTTTACCTTTGCCTTTTGGTTTTAAGGGCTATTGGCTTTTTCTGCTTGCTTTTTCTTTTTCTTTTATATATTTTTTCGCCACTTTTTTCTTTTTTTTCGTAAGCTTTTGTGATTCACTGCTTTTTCTTGCTTCAAGAATCAATTTTAATATTTTTCAGATTATCAACAACATTTCTCTTTTTCATCATTCTTTCAAGAGCCAACAATTTTAACATTCATAAACAACAAGATAAAAAATATGCACTGTTTGATGCATGGAAACTTGTCTCTCAACAAATTTTCCTTCGACAAGTATACCGAATTATCGTCAAGTAAAAACTCACTATAGAGTGAGGTCAAATCCCACAAAGATTGATTGGTCAAGCAACTTTAGTTAGAAGAATATGCTAGTTGAGCTAAACAGAATTTAGATTGAGACGCAGAAATTATAAATAGCAGAAATTAAAGTGCAGAATCTTAAATGGGGAATTGGGGTAGTGCCCATAAAAGTAAATGGTAGAAATTAAAGAGAATGGGTAAGATCAGAAATGGGGGAATCATTGGGGTTAGGAGATGTTGCAATTCTCCGGATCAAGTTCATTCTCATCCCTTCCTCAATCAATGCATTCATTGATCTCCTTGGTAATCTTAAGTGATTGAATCCCAATTTCTTGGTATTTCAATCTCTCAAATCTTGATCAATAGCCAATTCCTTGGTCAATTGCTCATGAGAAGAGATGAAGTATGGTCACTGATTATACCACATACATTTCCCAATTCAAGTATTGAGGGGATTATAGTCACATATCCATCCCGACCCAAATTGGTCCAGCATGAGAAAGCAATTCTAGCATGATCTCTTCATTCCTCTTCCAAGGTTCTGAAGAGATCCAATTATGGAGAGTTTCTTTTCCAAGATAACTAACCAATTGAATTAAGATTGAAAGCTTTCTAGTAAAATCAAGAGAAAAGATAGAAGAAGAAGAATGAAAATTAATATTGATCCATCAAATTACAGCAGAGCTCTCTAACCCAATGAAAGGGGTTTAGTTGTTCATAGCTCTAGGAATCAAAAATGGCAGAAAAGAAGAATCCATGATAGAAGTACAGAAAAGTAAATATGCAGAGAGTAGTTATCCCAAATGCTAAAAGTCCTAAGCTAGTTCAAAACTACTCCTATATATACTACTCTTCATGATCTTCTAGTGAGTTCTTCAAGTCTTGGATGTGGGCTTTGGACCTTGAGTTGAAGCAATTCTCATCTTTAGTGGGCCCAGCTTGCAGAGAAATATGAATTAGGCTTAGGCACTTAGTGAGATTAATCGTGGAATACATTTCTGGGTGCGAGAACGTTAGTGGCATTCACCTTTTCCACTAACGTTCCACCCTTATATGCCCACGTTATTCTCTACGTTAGAAGTCTTAACGTGACTTCTAACGTTCCTTCTCAATTCTTGGCCAACGTTAATGGGACTCACCTTTGTCACTAACGCTCTATTTGCCTTAATCCCCTACGTTAGAGTCCACGTTAACTAAGTTAACGTGGCTTTTAACGTAGTAATGAAGCCATCTTCCAACGTTAGTGACAAAAGTGAGTGTCACTAACGTTGGTTCCTTGAACACCACTCCACGTTAACTTTCACGTTAACAATCTTAACGTGAGAGTTAACGTAGGCAATGAAAATGATTCAACGTTAGTGACAAAAGTGAGTATCACTAACGTTGGCATTGTTGATCCTTGTCCACGTTAGAGTTCACGTTAACTTAGTTAACGTGACTCTTAACGTGGGGCATTGCCTAGTTTTCCAACGTTAGTGGTGTTTATTTTTACCACTAACATTGAGGAGAAACGTTATTGGAGTTCACGTTTCTCATTAACGTGGAGTCCTCCTTTCCTTCTATGTTAAGTACCACATTAACTTAGTTAACGTGGCTCCTAACATAGGCTATGAAATGGCTTCGCAGGCGTTATTGGTGATCACTTTTCTCATTAACGTTGCAAGTCAATTGCCATCCCACGTTAGTAGTCACGTTAACTAAGTTAACGTGAATGCTAACGTGATTCTTCCATGCTTCATTTGTCCTGAAATCAAGCAATTAAAGTGCATCAAAGCTCTAGCCAAAATCATGAGATCATGCATCACTAAAATATCATTTAATTCTAGCAAAAATCTCATGAAATCATACAAAATTCACAATAGTTGCTTGAATGAAGGTGTAAGTGTATTTTCACCAAAAACTTTCCTTGTTTACTAGGAAAAATGCATGAAACTACCCTAAAACAGTAAAGAAAAGGTCAGTGAAACTGGCCTAGATGCCCTGGCATCACAACACCAAACTTAAAGCTTGCTTGTCCCTAAGCAAGTACTGAATCATAAGCAAAATGAAATAAAAGAACAAGAAGAAAAGATGGGAGTAGCATTCATGGTTCATGGAGTTTCATGCATAGCAACTTAGGTTCTTTCCTTTTAGGTTTCAAGCCTTTATCACATCCCTAGTCACTCTCTTGATTGCATCCCTTGAGGCTTCTTTCTTATTGATCCTTCTCTTTAAGCTTATTATATTTTTCTTCTGGCTAAGTGCTCTGTAAGAGGGCAACTTTTTATGATAAGCTTTCAGCCAACACTCCCAAACCAGTTGGTTTTAAGGTGCTAGGTGTTAAGACACCCCTAAGGACCTACTCCCTCAAGTCTATTTCCCTCATACATACACACCACAGGCATATGGTTTGTTATTTTTCCTTTCTTGCACATGGTTTGTTATTCTTTCTTTCTTGAGACCTTGGTGTCCAACACCTCTTTGGGTTACTAAGTGCTCTGTAACAAGGGTTACTATTGATAGTGGACTTTCAGCTGATAATCCCGGATTAGTTAATCCAAGTTACCAAGTGATAAGGCACCCCTAAGAGCTTATTCATCCAAGTAGATCCCTTGTACATAAACACCACAGACACATGCCTCAGTTTCACAACCCTTGGTGCCTAGCATTGTTCTTTTTTTTTTTGTGTTCCCTTTCTTATTTCCACTTGTACTACTCTTTTTCTTTACTTGTTGGGATCTTATTATTTAGCTAGCCTCAAGGAATGTGTCTCAAATTTATGACTTAGGATGGATAGTTGCTTTCTTTCCTTCCTTGGTGAACCAACTTAGCTTACTAATCATCCTACCACAAACACTTAGAATGCACTTCACAAAATGACTTTGTTCTTGTTCTTTCCATAACATTTTCTTTTTTTTTATTAACTTAAAGAGACAAGCATACAAGTAGGCAAGATGACAGTGAGCATTCAAGACATTAGGCTCAATAACATAGACTTAAGCAATGAAGAATTAAAGACAGAATTGAAAATCCTAAGCTACCATGGAAGCATGTTCTATTTCATACATGATTTTCCTTATTTAAAGATTTGAAAAGGAAGGTAACTTAGAAGGGACTTCACCACCTTTCACTTGTTGGTCTGCTCATTCTCTTCTGCTCCCTTGGGATTCTCCTTGATTACTTGAATCTCCATTCCCTTTACGCTTCCCCATCAACTTTTTCCAGAATCCGGCATCCTCCATCTTCTTCTTTAATGCTTTCTTTTGCTGTTTCACCTTCCCTTCTTCTTGTTCAGTTAAGTTCTTGCAAACTGCCTCATAATTTGGGATGTCTGGGTGTAGATGATGCATATGCTCAACCACATAGTTTAGCTTTACCTGAGTGTTGATGCTGAATTCTTCTCGGTGTAGTTGCCTTCCTTCATTTAGCACGTTGAATTCATTGAATGCTTTCATTTGATTCATCTGGTGTTGGTTGAGTTCCTGGAGGTGTTTATCTTGACTTTCTTGCCTTTCAGACACTCGATTGAAGGCTTGAGTAAGCTAGGAATAGTGCTTTTGTTGTTGCTCCTTAGTTGTTTCTGCCATTCCCTCTGTTGATTCATCCAATTTGTTAGCATTTCCTCTTGCCGATCTATTCTCTGAGATTGAAGTTGCATTTGTTATTCTTGTCCTTCCATGTATAGCCTTGACAAATCATTAATGGCTCCTCGGATGTGACCCAAATTGATATCGGTTGGGTCATGATATCCTTCTTGATGATATTCCATGGGTTGGGGTTCTTCTTGGAGAGGCTCTTCCTCTTGTACCTCTTCTGATGTCCTCTTCCTTAGATGGGGTCTTTTCTGCTATTGAGCTGGGGTTACATGAGTTATGCGTTGGAGTGTAAGTGACCTCCCAAGACCTAGCCAAGTTGGGTTGCTGTCCTCAAAGACTACCTTGGCTTTCTTGCATAATCTAAGGATAGTGCTGGGGTACCATAGTCTGGCACCTGAATCCTTTTTCTCGGCTGATTCTTGGATTTCTTCAGCTATGATTTCATGCACGTTAATGCTTCCACCCTTTATCAAACAATGTACCATGGTGGCTAGAGTGATATTGACCTCAGAATTATTTGCTGCTGGGAGGATAGACCGTCGCACAAGCTCAAACCAGGCTTTGGCTTCCGGGATGAGGTCTCCTCTCCTGATGAACCGGGGTCTCTTATCTGCATACCTTTCCCAGTCAGATCCTACAATGCATATATCACCCACAATCTCCTTCAATTCATCATTGTCGGCACCTTTATCTATTCTTAACCAGGCTCAACAAAACGTGGGGATTTCAAATGGAGAACTCTAATGATTGCATTGGGGCTAAAATCCACCTCTACTCCTCTTACATAACTCTTGAAGGTGGGGGTTGTGGTCTTATCTTCCCTAACCACATTTGCATAAAATTCTCTGATGAGGTTTGCATTTGCCCTTACTTTCGGGTTAGTGAGCTTTTCCCAACCCCTCTTTTCAATCTTCTCCTGAATTTGTGGACACTCATTTTCATCGAATTGAAAGGTTGCTTCGGGCAATATCTTCTTTTCCTTTATTCGCTCAAATTCGAGCTCATGGAAGGCTGTTTTGAATTTCCCAGTGTCAAAGGAGGGCTGTTCCATTGGTTCTTTTCCTCTTCGCCTCTTGACGTTTGATGCTGCCATGAATGAGTATTGAATATTAGAGGCTAAGGGGCCGAAGATGGAGTTCAGTTGGGTTGAAGTAGACTGAGTCTTGAAGAAATGAGTTTTGAAGAGAGAAAAGAAGAGGTGAGTCTATAAGGTGCACGTCAAGTGTGTATGGCCGAGAGAAAGAAGTGAAAAGAAGAGAATAGGGATACAGGGTGTGTACGGAAGGGTTGTGTGAGGGGGTTATATATAGGGATGGCAATTGTTGAATGGTGTGGATTGATGGTGTTGTTTTGATAGTGGACGGTTGGGGTTTTGAGATTGGATTATCACATGGGTCACCTCTTTTATGAGGGTCTTGGTTCGGTCTCCAAAGTCATTCATTCCCCATGTTGCATGGCAACACCTCCAAGGACATTCCTTATAGAGACAAGTGTAAAATTCCCTTGGTGTAGTGGCCGAATCTCCTTGTATTAATTGTCTTATCAATTACCATCAATGTCCCTTTTTTGATCTCCTATATACAAGAAGTAAATGCAATGGGTTATTTGAACTTTTTGGTGGGAAAAAGTGTGAACTATTAAAATGTTTCTCTTTCTTTTTCTTTTTCTTTTGTTTCTATTAACTAAATGCTTTCCATGAAAACAATTCAATTAAACATTAGACTCCCCATGCATGCACGTTGGTACACCAAACTTGTTTGTAATCACATGGTGCAACAAGTTTGGGGAATGAACTCTCCTCATAAGGTGTGTTCAGACCACACTTGGTGTGCTTTGAACACCAAACTTATCATGTACTATATGTTGCATGTGGAGGGACTTTATATTAATTGTCAAAGTTGGATTGAAAGTTCATAGAAATTGTCTTATTACTATTATTTTTGAAATTTAAAGAGAAAGGGTTATAGAACATGGGTTGCCTCCCATGAAGCACTTCTTTAGCGTCACTAGCTTGATGTTTGGTTCTTGTCAAGGAGGTTGATGGTACTTGAAGTCCTCCCCTCTTGCAATATGTTTGCCTCCAGTGAACTCGTTGAGAAGTTCATCTCCTAAGGGGAGATCTTCTGTAGGTGTCTTTCTGCTTCTCCATCTCCTTGGAACTCTTTTCCTTGTTTCTATTGATGTTTTCTTGTTTTCTATGGATTCTTTCTCCAGGGGAATCTTGTTATTGATCTTGCATGACTTTGGTGGGTCTGGTTCCTCTTGGATCACCTTTGCACATGGTTCTTCCTAACTATGTGGCTTCTCAACCAATGGGGCTTCCAATTGTGTTGTTTGTGCTTCCTTGTTTGGCTCTTCTATCATCTTATTGTCTTTGTGATCTGCTCCTCGTGAGAGGTTATAAACATTGAAAGTGAGCTGCTCATCATGTATTTTCAGCGCTAACTCTCCTCGTTCTACATCTATGAGTGCTCTAGTTGTGGCTAGGAAGGGTCTTCCCAGAATGATGGGGTAAATAGGATTCTCATCCATTTCCAAAACAACAAAATCTGTGGGAAGATAGTAGCTCCCAACCTTTACCAGCACATTTTCAACTATTCCTACTGCTTATTTTTGGGTTTTGTCTGCCAATCTGATAATTACATCAGTAGGAGTTGGTTCATTGATTTGGAGCTTCTTCATGAGAGAGAGAGGCATTAAGTTGATGCTTGCTCCCAAGTCACAAAGTCCTTTATCAATCATTGTTTCTCCTATGGCACAAGGAATGTGGAAGCTTCCTGGATCCTCCTTCTTTGTGGGTGGTCCTGGTTGAATGAGAGCACTACATTCTCTGTTCATCTTGATTGTTTGTCCACCCTTCAATGGATTTTTTTCTGGCTAGTAGCTCCTTTATATACTTGATGTAGAAGGGCATCTGTTGGAGGGCTTTAATGAAGGGTATATTTACATCTAAAGACGCAAACATATCAAGAAACCATGAGTACATCCTCCCTGCTACACCACCTTTAAGCCTGTGGGGGAAAGGTGCATATGGGTTCAATGCATCCTTTTTCTTTAGCTCTTCCTTGGATGTGAGTGGAGTTTCACATCTTCCTTCCTCTTGGCTTTCCTGTTGGTAATTTTGGGGGTTTTCTACTCTATTCATACTTCCCGCATCACTTGTGGTTATCATTTTGCATTCTTCCCATCTCACTTTCTTTGGTTCTCCTCTTAGATTCTTCTCTGTATCACTGGGGAATCTATCAGTGGGTTTGGGGATTTGTTGAGATAGATAGCCTACTTGGGACTCCAATCTCTTGATGTTTTGTCCTTGATTCTTGATGTTGGCTCGCACCTCTTCCTTAAACACCTTGTTATCTTGGACTTCTCTGCACATGTTTTCAAGTAGAGCCTCAATCTTTGAGAGCCTATCATCTGTGGATGATGGTGGGTAGAGATTAGGGGGTTTAGAAGGTTGGTTAGATGGATGTTGGTGATATCTCTGAGAGGTGTTTTGATGAGTGGCATTGTTGTTAGAGTTGAAGTTGGAATGTCTCAGATCTTGTCCTTGGTCTTGTTGATTTCCCCATCCAAAGTTAGGGTGATTTCTCCATCCAGAATTGTATGTTTTGGAGTATGGATCATGGACTTGTCTAGGTGAATTTCCCATATAGTTGGCTTGCTCCCAGTCACCTTCTTCTCCTATGTTTACTCCTTCATGAGTTGGTGATGAGGTGATGGCTGCTGTAACTTGGTTCTCTTCCACCTTCTTGGTAAGATCTGCTAGCTGCTTGGTGATCATCTTGTTTTGGGCTAACAGTGCATCCATGTGGTTTAACTCCATTACTCCTCTAGTGTTGCTTCTTTTAGAGGCATAGAAATAGTCATTCTCAGCAACTGTTTCAATGACATCTATGGCTTCTTCAACAGTTTTCTTCTTGTTTAAAGAACCTCCTGATGAATGATCTACAACTTTTTTTGACTCATAGGAAAGACCTTCATAGAAGATGTGGAGTTGAACCCACACATTAAACATCTCTGGTGGGCATCTCCTTGTCAAGTCTTTGAATCTCTCTCATGCTTCATAAAGTGTCTCACCATCTTGTTGCCTGAAAGTTTTCACCTCAGTTCTTAGCCTATTAATCTTTTGAGGAGGATAAAATCTTGCTAAAAACTTGTTCACTCCCTCCTCCCAGTCTGTCAGGCTTTCTTTTGGGAAGGATTCAAGCCACTTTGTTGCCTTGTCCCTGAGTGAAAAGGGGAACAAGAGCAACCTATAGACATCCGGGTGGACTCCATTTGTCTTCACTGTGTCACAAATCCTCAAGAAGGTAGTCAAGTGTTGGTTAGGGTCTTCTTGAGCACCTCCTCCAAATGAGCAATTATTTTGCACCAAAGTGATGAGCTGAGGTTTTAGCTCGAAATTGTTGGCATCAATGGTGGGTTTCTGAGTGCTGCTTCCACAGTTTCCTGGATTAGGATTGATATAGGATCCTAAGACCCTCCTTTCATGCCCAACCCGGTTTGCATGGCCTTCTCTGGCATGATTATGAGCTTCTTCTTCATGATTGTTCTCCAAATTCTCTTCCATGTTGGGTTCAAAATACTCTTCCTCTTCCTCAGCACCAACAATTCTTTTTCCTCTTGCTTCCCTTTTTTGTCTCCAAAGGGTTCTCTCAGGCTCTGAATCAAAGGATGTTGAGATTCCTTCTCTTCTCCCTGTCATACAACAACCATAATGCACAACAGCAGATATAGTGACGATAATTTTTGTTAGAATGATTGTTAGTGTGAGTGATGCAATTTATCAAACAGTTAGTGGGTTAGTGAGCTGAATTATGATAAACGAAGAAAGGAGAACAGAAATTAGAGAGGGAATAGGGGATGAGGAAGAAATTAAAAACAAACTAAGGTAAATTACTGAATATAGAAATGAATAATTGGGAAAAAAATGCTCAATCAAGTAATCTTCTAGTTTAATCATTGTTGATTCAAAATCAATCCCAGGCAACGGCGCCATAAACTTGATGCATGGAAACTTGTCTCTCAACAAATTTTCCTTCGGCAAGTATACCAAATTATTGTCAAGTAAAAACTCACTATAGAGTGAGGTCGAATCCCACAAGGATTGATTGGTCAAGCAACTTTAGTTAGAAGATTATGCTAGTTGAGCTAAACAGAATTTAGATTGAGATGCAGAAATTTAAATGACTAGAAAGTAAATAGCAGAAATTAAAGTGCAGAATATTAAATGGGGAATTGGGGTAGTGCTCATAAAAGTAAATGGCAGAAATTAAAGAGAATGGGTAAGATCAGAAATGGGGGAATCATTGGGTTTAGGAGATGTTGCAATTTTCCGGATCAAGTTCATTCTCATCCCTTCCTCAATCAATGCATTCATTGATCTCCTTGGTAATCTTAAGTGATTGAAACCCAATTCCTTGGTAATTCAATCTCTCAAATCCTGATCAATAGCCAATTCCTTGGTCAATTGCTCATGAGAAGAGATGAAGTATGGTCACTGATTATACCACATACATTTCCCAATTCAAGTATTGAGGGGATTATAGCCACATATCCATCCCAACCCAAATTGGTCCAGCATGAGAAAGTAATTCTAGCATGATCTCTTCATTCCTCTTCCAAGGTTCCGAAGAGATCCAATTATGGAGAGTTTCTTTTCCAAGATAACTAACCAATTGAATTAAGATTGAAAGCTTTCTAGTAAAATCAAGAGAAAAGATAGAAGAAGAAGAATGAAAATTAATATTGATCCATCAAATTACAGCAGAGCTCCCTAACCCAATGAAAGGGGTTTAGTTGTTCATAGCTCTAGGAATCAAAAATGGCAGAAAAGAAGAATTCATGATAGAAGTACAGAAAAGTTGCAAGTCAATTAACGTTGCAAGTCAATTGCCATCCCACGTTAGTAGTCACGTTAACTAAGTTAACGTTAATGCTAACGTGATTCTTCCATGCTTCATTTGTCTTGAAATCAAGCAATTAAAGTGCATCAAAGTTCCAGCCAAAATCATGAGATCATGCATCACTAAAATATCATGTAATTCTAGCAAAAATCTCATGAAATCATGCAAAATTCACAATAGTTGCTTGAATGAAGGTGTAAGTGTATTTTCACCCAAAACTTGCCTTGTTTACTAGGAAAAATGCATGAAACTACCCTAAAACAGTAAAGAAAAGGTTAGTGAAACTGGCCTAGATGCCCTGGCATCACTGTTCAAGCATTCATTCACAAAACAAAAAGTATTGTCACCACATCAATATAATTAAATTAATTTCAAGGATGAATTCAAAATTCATGTACTTCTTGTTCTTTTGTATTAAAAACATTTTTCATTTAAGAAAAGTGAAGGATTCATGGAATTATTCATAGCCTTAAGACATAGACACTATGCACTAATGATCATGTAGTCAAGACACAAACATAGATAAACATGAAGCTTAAAAACCAAAAAATAGATAGATAAGAACAAGGAAGTTAAGGAATGAGTCCACCTTAGTGATGGTGGCGCCTTCTCCTTGAAGGACCAATGGTGTTCTTGAGCTTCTCTCTATCTCTTCCTTGCCTTTGTTGCTCCTCCCTCATAGATCTTTGATCTTCTCTAATCTCATGGAGAATGATGGAGTGCTCTTGGTGTTTCACCCTTAATTGGTTCATATCATGACTCAATCCTTCTAGAGAAGTGTTGAGTTGTTTCCAATAGTTTTTTAGAGGAAAGTGCATCCTTTGAGGCATCTCAGGGATTTCTTGATGATGAGCTTTCTTATGCGTCTCTTGAGATCCATGGATGGCCTCTCTTGTTTGCTCTATCCTCTTCTTAGTCATGGGATTGTCCTCTTCAATGAGGATGTCTCCTTCTATGACAACTCCAGCTGAGTAGCATAGATGGCAAATGAGATGAGGAAAAGCTAGCCTTGCCAAGGTGGAGGATTTTTCGGCTACTTTGTAGAGTTCTAGAGAGATGACTTCATGAACTTCTACTTCCTCTCCAATCTTGATGCCATGGATCATGATGGCCCGATCCTCAGTAACTTCGGATCGGTTGCTAGTGGGGATGATGGAACGTTGGATGAACTCCAACCATCCTCTAGCCACAGGCTTAAGGTCCAGTCTTCTTAATTGAACCGGCTTACCTTTTGAGTCTCTTTTCCATTGAGCTCCTTCAACACATATGTCCATGAGGACTTGGTCCAACCTTTGATCAAAGTTGACCCTTGTAGTGTAGGCGCGTGCATCTTCTTGCATCTTAGGCAAGTTGAACGCCAACCTTACATTTTTCGGACTGAAATCTAAGCATTTCCCCCGATCCATTGTAAGATAATTCTTTGGGTTCGGGTTCATACTTTGATCATGGTTCCTAGTGATCCATGCATTAGCATAGAACTCTTGAACCATTAAGATTCCGACTTGTTGAATGGGGTTGGTAAGAACTTTCCAACCTCTTCTTTGGATCTCATGTCGGATCTCCAGATACTCATTTTTCTTGAGCATGAAAGGGACCTCGGGGATCACCTTATTCTTGGCCACAACCTTATAGAAGTGGTCTTGATGGGCTTTTGAGATGAATCTCTCCATCTCCCATGACTCGGAGGTGGAAGCTTTTGTCTTCCCTTTCCTTTTTCTAGAGGTTTCTCCAGCCTTAGGTGCCATCAATGGTTATGGAAAAACAAAAAAGCTATGCTTTTACCATACCAAACTTAGAATGTTGCTCGTCCTCGAGCAAAAGAAGAAATAATAGTTGAAGAAGAAGAATATATGGAGGAGAGGGAGAGAGTTGTGTGTTTCGGCCAAGGAGGAGAAGAGAGGGTTGTGTTTTGTGAAAATGAAGAAGGATGGAGGGGTTTATATAGTGGAGGGGAAAGAGCGTTATTGGATTGTGTGAAGAAGAGAGAGAGTGAGTTGAGGTAGGTGGGATCTAGTGGGGTCCACAGATCCTGAGGTGATCCAGTGGGGTCCACAGATCCTGAGGTGTTAAGGATTTATCATCCCTGCACCAATTAGGCGTGTAAAACGCCCTTTGCATGCAATCCTGGCATTTAACGCCAGACTGAAGCTTGTTTCTGGCATTAAATGCCCAAATGTAGCATGTTTCTGGCGTTTAACGCCAGCCTGATGCTTGTTTCTGGCGTTAAACCCCAACTTTCTTCAAGGTGCAATCCTGGCATTTAAACGCCAGACTGCTACTTGTTTCTGGCGTTCAATGCCAGATTCATGCTCTGTTTTGGCGTTGAACGCCAGCCAGATGCTCCTTACTGGTGTTTAAACGCCAGTGGGCTCTTCCTCCAGGGTGTGCTGTTTCTTCTGTTATTTTTATTCTATTTTTAATTTTAGCTATTGTTTTGTGACTCCACATGATCATAAACCTAATAAAACATAAAAGAACAATAAAAATATAGATAAATAAAAATTGGGTTGCCTCCCAATAAGCACTTCTTTAATGTCAATAGCTTGACAGTGAGCTCTCGTGGAGCTCACAGATCATCAGAGCATTGTTGGGACCTCCCAATACCAAACTTAGAGTTTGAATGTGGGGGTTCAACACCAAATTTGGAGTTTGGTTGTGGCCTCCCAACATCAAACTTAGAGTTTGATTGTGGGGGCTTTGTTTGACTCTGTATTCAGAGAAGCTTTTCATGCTTCCTCTCCATGGTTGCAGAGGAAGATCCTTGAGCTTTAAACACAAGGTATTCCCCATTCAATTGAAGGACTAGCTCTCCTTTGTCAACATCAATCACAGCTCCTGCTGTGGCTAGGAAGGGTCTTCCAAGGATGATGCATTCATCCTCATCCTTCCCAGTGTCTAAGATTATGAAATCAGCAGGGATGTAAAGGCCTTGAACCTTTACCAACACGTCCTCTACCATTCCATAAGCTTGTCTTATTGACTTGTCTGCCATTTTTAATGAGAATGTGGCAACCTGTACCTCAAAGATTCCTAGCTTCTCCATTACAGAAAGTGGCATAAGATTTATACCTGACCCCAGGTCACATAGAGCCTTCTCAAAGGTCATGGTGCCTATGGTACAGGATATTAAGAATTTACCAGGATCTTGTTTCTTTTGAGGTAGAGTTTGCTGAACCCATGTATCTAGTTCCCTAATGAGCAAGGGAAGTTCACCTTTCCAAGTCTCATTACCAAACAACTTGGCATTCAGCTTCATGATGGCTCTTAGATATTGAGCAACTTACTCTCCAGTTACATCTTCATCCTCTTCAGAGAAAGAATAATTCTCAGAGCTCATGAATGGTAAAAAGAGGTTCAATGGAATCTCTATGGTCTCTAGGTGAGCCTCAGATTCCTTAGGTTCCTCAGTTTGGAACTCTTTTTTGTTTGGGAGACATCCCATGAGGTCTTCCTCATTGGGATTCACGTCCTCCCCTTCCTCCTTGAATTCGGCCATATAGACAATATCAATGGCCTTGCACTCTCTTTTTGGATTCTCTTCTGTATTGCTTGGGAGAGTACTAGGAGGAGTTTCAGTGATTTTCTTACTCAGCTGGCCCACTTGTGCCTCTAGATTTCTAATGGAGGACCTTGTTTCAGTCATGAAACTTAGAGCGGCCTTAGACAGATCAGAGAATATGTTTGCTAAGTTAGAGGGACTCTGCTCAGAATTCTCTGTCTGTTGCTGAGAAGATGATGGAAAAGGCTTGCTATTACTGAGCCTGTTTCTTCCACCATTGTTAAAGCCTTGTTGAGGCTTTTGTTGATCCTTCCATGAGAAATTTTGATGATTTCTCCATGAGGAATTATAGGTGTTCCCATAGGGTTCACCCAGGTAATTCACCTCTGCTATTGTAGGGTTCTCATGATCATAAGCTTCTTCTTCAGAAGATGCCTCTTTAGTACTGTTGGATGTATTTTGCCATCCATTCAGACTCTGAAAAATCATGTTGACTTGCTGAGTCAACATTTTGTTCTAAGCCAATATGGCATTTAGAGCAACAATTTCAAGAACTCTCTTCCTTTGAGGCGTCTCATTACTCACAGGATTCCTCTCAGAAGTGTACATGAATTGGTTATTTGCAACCACGTCAATGAGTTCTTGAGCTTCTGCAGGCGTTTTCATTGGGTGAGTAGATCCAACTGCAGAATGGTCCAGTGACATCTTAGAGAACTCAGATAGACCATAATAGAATATATCCAAAATGGTTCATTCTGAAAGCATGTCAGAAGGACACCTTTTGGTCATCTGCTTGTATCTTTCCCAAGCTTCATAGAGGGATTCACCATCTTTTTGTTTGAAGGTCTGAACATCCACTCTAAGCTTGCTCAGCTTTTGAGGAGGAAAGAACTTAGGCCAAGAAGGTCGTGACCAGCTTATCCCCAGAGTCCAGGCTATCTTTAGGTTGTGAGTCCAACCATGTTCTAGCTCTGTCTCTTACAGCAAAAGGGAAAAGCATGAGCCTATAGACTTCAGGATCTACTCCATTAGTCTTAACAGTCTCACAGATCTGCAAGAACTCAGTTAAAAACTGATAAGGATCTTCTGATGGAAGTCCATGAAACTTGCAGTTCTGTTGCATTAGAGCAACTAGTTGAGGCTTCAGCTCAAAATTTTTTGCTCCATTGGCAGGGATTGAGATGCTTATTCCATCAAACTTGGAAGTGGGTGTAGTATAATCACCAAGCATCCTCCTTGCGCCTCCACTATTGTTATTGGGTTCGGCCATGTCTCTCTCTTTTTTGAGATTCTCTGTAAGGTTTTCTCTGGATTGTTGTGCTTTAGCTTCTCTAAGCTTCTTCTTCAGAGTCCTTTCATGTTCAGGATCTGCTTCAACAAGAATGTTCTTGTCCTTGCTACTGCTCATATGAAAAAGAGAAGACAGAAAAGGAAGAGGAATCCTCTATGTCACAGTATGGAGATTTCTTTATGTGAGTAAAAGAATAAGAGAATAAAAGAAGAGAAGAGAAAAATTCGAACACATAGGGGAAGAGAAGGTTCAAATTTTGAGATGAAGAGGAGTGTTAGTAATTGAATGAATAAATAGAAAAAAGATGAGAGAGAGAATTTGAAAATTATTTTTGAAAAATCAGTGATTTTCAAAAATTAAGAGAAGAATTAAAATAAAATTAAAATTTGAAATAATTAGTTAATTAAAAAGAATTTTTGAAAAAGGGAGAGGAATTTTCGAAAATTAGAGAGATAAAATTAGTTAGGTGGTTTTAAAAAAGCTAAGAAACAAATAAAAAGTCAATTAGTTAGTTGAAAAAGATTTGAAAATCAATTTTGAAAAGATAGGAAGTTAGAAAAGATTTTGAAATTAATTTTGAAAAAGATATAATTAAAAAAGATATGTTTGAAAAGATATGATTGAAAAGATATTTTGAAAAAGATTTGATTATTAAAATTAAAATTGATTACTTAACTAACAAGAAATTAAAGATATGATTCTAGAATTTAAAGATTGAACCTTTCTTAACAAGAATGTAACAAACTTCAAATTTTTGAATCAATCACATTAATTGTTAGTAAAATTTTCGAAAATTTGAAATGAAATTAGGAAAAAGATTTTGAAAAATATTTTTAAATTTTCAAAAATCATAAAAGAAAAATGAAAAAGATTTTATTTTTGAAAAAGTTTTGAAGAGTTAGGATTTTTAAAATTGAAAATTTGACTTGACTTATAAGAAATAGCTAAGTTTTAAAAAATTTTTGACTAAGTCAACTCAAATTTTCAAAATTTATTAGAGAGATAAGGAAAAGATATTTTTTGATTTTTTGAATTTTTTTTGTGAGGACAGAAAAAAACGCAAATATGACCCAAAACATAAAAATTATGGATCAAAACACATGATGCATGCAAGAACACTATGAATGTTAAGATGAACACCAAGAACACTTTGAAGATCAAGATGAACATCAGGAACTTATTTTTGAAAAATTTTCAAGAAAGGAAGACATGCAAGACACCAAACTTAGAAATTTTTCATGTTTAGACACTTAATGCAAAAATGCATATGAAGAACAACCAAAGACACAAAACAAGAAAACATGGAGATCAAACAAGAAGACTTATCAAGAACAACTTGAAGATCATGAAGAACACCTTGCATGAAATTTTCAAAAAATGCATAAATTTTTAAAACATGCAATTGACACCAAACTTAAAATTTGACACTAGATTCAAACAAGAAACACAAAAAATTTTTTATTTTTATGATTTTATTAATTTTTTAGGATTTTTTTCGAAAATTATTTTTTTTAGAAAAATGAAAACTAATAAAAAAAAATTTTTGAAAGATTTTTGAAAACTTTTTGAAAAGAAAATTACCTAATCTGAGCAACAAGATGAACCGTCAGTTGTCCAAACTCGAACAATCCCCGGCAACGGCGCCAAAAACTTGATAGGCAAAATTGTGATTTACTCTTTTTTATAACTTGAACAATTCTTAGCAATGGCTCCAAAAACTTGGTGCACACTACTATGGTTCACTCACATTCTTCACAACTTCGCACAACTAACCAGCAAGTGCACTGGGTCATCCAAATAATAAACCTTACATGAGTAAGGGTCGATCCCACGGAGATTGTTGGTATGAAGCAAACATTTCTGGACTTTACTATGAGTTTGTGTGTTTTTTTGTGATTTCAGGTAATTTCTGGCTGAAATTGAGGGACTTGAGCAATACTCTGATAGGAGGCTGACAAAGGACTGCTGATGCTGTTGGAATCTGACCTCCCTGCACTCGAAATGGATTTTCTGGAGCTACAAAACTCCAAATGGCGCGCTCTCAACGGCGTTGGAACGTAGACATTCAGAGATTTCCAGCAATATATAATAATCCATACTTTATTCGGGAATTGACGACGTAAACTGGCGCTCAACGCCAGTTCCATGTTGCTGTCTGGAGTAAAACGCCAGAAACACGCCACGACCCGGAGTTGAACGCCCAAAACACGTTACAACTTGGAGTTCAACTCCAAAAGAAGCCTCAAATTGTGGATAGATCAAGCTCAGCCCAAACACACACCAAGTGGGCCCCGGAAGTGGATTTCTGCATCAATTACTTACTCATGTAAACCCTAGTATCTAGTCTAGTATAAATAGGTTAATTTACTATTGTATTAGACATCTTTGGTCTCATTTTTATTTTATTCTTCATCCGAGGAGACTATTGATCACGTTTTGGGGGGGCTGGCCATTCGGCCATGCCTGAACCTTTCACTTATTTTCCATCCAATTCGAATTATTCCTATTCTAAGATATTCGTTGCACTTCAACTTGATGAATATGATGATCCGTGATACTCATCATCATTCTCACCTATGAACGCGTGTGATTGACAACCACTTCCGTTCTACCCTAGACCGGGCGCATATCTCTTGGATTCCTTAATCAGAATCTTTGTGGTATAAGCTAGAATTGATGGCGGAATTCATGAGAATCTGGAAGGTCTAACCTTGTCTGTGGTATTCCGAGTAGGATTCCGGGATTGAATGAGTGTGGCGAGCTTCAAACTCCTGAAGGCTGGGCATTAGTGACAGACGCAAAAGAATCAAGGGATTCTACTCCAACCTGATTGAGAACCAATAGATGATTAGCCGTGCTGTGACAGAGCATTTGGACCTTTTTCACTGAGAGGATGGGATGTAGCCATTGACATCGGTGATGCCCTACATACAGCTTGCCATGGAAAGGAGTAAGAAGGATTGGATGAAGCAGTAGGAAAGCAGAGCTTCAGGAGGAGCACAGCATCTCCATACACCTATCTGAAATTTCCATCATGGAAATACATGAGTAACTTTATCTTTATTTTATGTTTATATACTATTATTTGATTTTCCAAATTCCATAATTTATTTAAATCCGCCTGACTGAGATTTACAAGATGACCATAGCTTGCTTCATACCAACAATCTCTGTGGAATCGACCCTTACTCACGTAAGGTTTATTACATGGACGACCTAGTACACTTGCTGGTTAGTTGAACAGAGTTGTGTCCACACATAGCAAAGAGCCATTATAATTATTCCATACAACAACAAAGAGTACAACATTGATGGTCACAATTTCGTCCACCACTATGGTCATCTTATAAATCTCAGTTAGGCTCATTCAAATGATTATAATGGTTTTTGAAAATAATAATAAATAGAGAATGAAATAAAGATAGAGATACTTATGTAAATCATTGGTGGGAATTTCAGATAAGCATATGAAGATGCTTTGTTCCTGTTGAATCTCTGCTTTCCTACTGCCTTCCTTCAATCCTTCATACTCCTTTCCATGGCAAGCTGTATGTAGGGCATCACCGTTGTCAATGGCTACTTCCCATCCTTTCAGTGAAAATGGTCCAAATGCTCTTGTCACAGCATGGCTAATCATATGTCGGTTCTCGATCATGTCGGAATAGAATCCATTGATTCTTCTGCGTCTAGATCACTCTGGCTAATTGTCATATTTTTATGAAGGACTAACTCTGAAGGCTCAAGAAGCACTAGATCACTCAGTAGGAGGCTCCTTACAATTGATGAAGACTGCAGAAGAGGCCCAAAATCTCATTGATATGGTGGCTAACAACCAATATTTCTTTGCTCATCAAAGGCAGTGCCAACCATCACAAAGGAAAGGAGTGCTAGAGTTGGAAGGAGTGGACACAATCCTAGCTCAACACAAAGTGATGCAGCAGCAAATTCAGCAACAATTTGAGCAAATGGCCAAGAGAGGTGATAGCCTCCAAGTTACAGCAGTGAATACAAGCCAACCATCAACCACATGGGGGCAAAGTGAAGAAGCTTGTGAAGATCAACAATAAGAACAAGTGAACTACATGCACAACCAAGGTTCTGGATCAAATAAAGTTTATGGTGACACTTATAACCCATCCTGGAAGAACCACCCAAACCTTAGATGAGGAGATAGCCACAACTAGAACTAGCAGCCATAGCAAAGGAATTCAAACCAAAACAACTCAAAAAACAACCAAAACTACAACCAGCAGAACAATAACCAAAATTCATATAGAAAACCCCAAAACAACTACCCCAATTCCAACCATTATCCATCCAATAACCAAACCACCAACCAAAACAACTATCATCCACCCTCAATAGCTTACAACCAACCATAAATCCCGTAAGACTCTCAGAGAATCTCCAACTTGGAGATATTGATGGAAAAAATGATGAAACAGCAAGAACTCAGAAACAAGAACAATGAAGCTTCCATAAGAAACATAGAAAGGCAGATTGGATAGCTTTCCAAGAAAGCTGTGATTGAAAGGCCATCTAGCTCACTCCCAAGTGACACCATTCCAAATCCTAAAGAAGAATACAAAGATATACAACTAAGGAGTGGGAGAACCTTGGTGAATGATAAAGAGGCAATTAAGAAGCCTATGGAAAGCAACAAAAAGTCAATAGAGAAAGAGGAAGCCAGCAACAAAGAAGTGATAACAAGCAAGCAAACCTCAGAGAATCTCAAAGAGAAGGATAATCAAGAGAAGCTTGAAGAGGGAGAGAGGCAGCCACAATTCTCAAGAAAAGGGAAGGAAACAATAGAAGGACCGTTGATAAGCAGATAGTTTATACGCTTTTTGGGGGTAATTTCATGTAGATTTAGTATGTTTTAGTTAGTTTTTAGTATATTTTTATTAGTTTTTAGGCAAAATTCATATTTCTGGACTTTACTATGAGTTTGTGTGTTTTTCTGTGATTTCAGGTATTTTCTGGCTGAAATTGAGGGAGCTGAGCAAAAATCTGACTCAGGTTGAAAAAGGACTGCTGATGATGTTGGATTCTGACCTCCCTGCACTCGGAATAGATTTTTTGGAGCTATAGAAGTCCAATTGGTGCGCTCTTGATTGGGTTGGAAAGTAGATATCCAGGACTTTCAAGCAATATGTAATAGTCCATACTTTGCTCGAAGATAAATGACGTAAACTGGCGTTTAACGCCAGTTCCATGTTCCATTCTGGCGTTAAACGCCAGAAACATGTTGCAAATTGGAGTTAAAAGCCCAAAACAGGTTACAACCTAATGTTTAACTTTCAAGTCTCAACCCCAGCACACACCAAGTGGGCCTCAGAAGTGAATTTCTGCACTATCTATCTTAGTTTACTCATTTTCTATAAACCTAGGTTACTAGTTTAGTATTTAAAAAACTTTTAGAGATTTATTCTATACCTAATGACATTTTAAATCTGAACTTTGTACTTTTTGATGGCATGAGTCTCCAAACTCTATTGTTGGGGGTGAGGAGCTCTGCTGTGTCTCGATGAATTAATGCAATTACTTCTGTTTTCCATTCAAACACGCTTGTTTCTATTTAAGATTTTAATTCGCACTTCAATATGATGAATGTGATGATCTGTGACACTCATCACCATTCTCAACCTATGAATGCGTGCCTGACAAACTCATCCATTATACATTAGATTGAATGAGTATCTCTTGGATTCCTTAATCAGAGTCTTCGTGGTATAAGCTACAATCCATTGGCAGCATTCTTGAGAATCTGGAAAGTCTAAACCTTGTCTGTGGTATTCCGAGTAGGATTCAAGAATTGAATGCATGTTGATGTGTGGAAAACGGTCCAACACAAAACTCACCGGCAAGTGTACCGGGTCGCATCAAGTAATAAAACTCACGGGAGTGAGGTCGATCCCACAGGGATTGAAGGATTGAGCAATTTTAGTTCAGTGGTTGATTTAGTCAAGCGAATCAAGTATTGGTTGAGTGATTTTGTATCCAACAGTAAGTAAATGGCAGACAATGTAAAGGGAGAGGGATGAATTGCAGAAATTCAAGAGAACTGAAAGTAAAGATGCTGAATCTTAAAGAACAAGAAATTAAATGACTGAAACTTAAAATGCAAGAAATGTAAATTGCATTAACTTAAAGTGCAAGAAATATAAATTGCTTGAATAGAAAAAGGGATTTGAGAACTGGGAATTCAGAATTTAAGCAAGAGAAATTAAATTGCAACAATTATCAAAGAAATATAAGAATCGAAATTGGCTAGATCTCAAACAGAAATGGAAATTAACTTGCAGCAGGGGTTCACAGTAGAACCCAAAAGGAAAATGGGATCTCAGGACTCCAGAGACTAGATAGCAAAGTCTAGATCTCAATTGCCTTCCCAGATCCAAGTTCACAAAGCAATTAACAAGAAATTAAAGATTGCAGCAGTGAGGAAATGAAATTTAGCTCAATTATAAAGCAGGAAAAATCTAAGAGATCTTAAATGGAGATTGAGACAGAAATTCCTCGATTCTTCACACCCAAGATTCAAACAAGAAAAGTAAAAATGCTCAAGCAAGAATAAGGAAGAAGAGAGATCAATTCTCCTTCCCAATTCTCTTAGATCTCAGTTCAAAGCTATCAAAGAAAATGAAGTCTCCAAGGGTAAGAATTCAAAAATCAAATGAAGGGGTTCTAATTACTTCAAACTATCTCCTATTTATACACTTTCTATTCTTGGATTTTGGAATGTGGATGGGCTTTTGATTTGGTGAAGAAATGAATTAAATTGGATTTTTAATCCAATTTTCAGTCCATGAGAAAGTAGCTTCCAGGAGGCTGCCCTGCCCTTGTGGAGGGCAGAGCAGGGAAATTGTGTGATGAAGCCTCGTGCGTGCGTGTGCTGCGTCAGGATGCTGCCCTGCCCTTGTGGAGGGCAGGGCAATGTTGCCATGGTGCGACTTGCCTTGCTGCCCATGCGTCCATGTTGTGCGCCAAGTGCTCAAGCCCGTGCCAATTTGTGCGCTGGCCATGCACCAAGAAATGCTGCCCTGCCCTTGTGGAGGGCAGGGCAATGTTGCCAATGGGTGAAGTCCCAAGTTCGAAACTCGGTGGAGGCACACGCTGCTCCTTTTTCCTTGGTTTTCTTGGCACCAAAGTAACGCCTAGTTCCTTGCTTCCTCATGGTGCTGTGTTCGATTCTTGGAGATTGAAAACAAGCTAAGTTTTGCTTGTTTTCCTTGTATTTGAGCGCTACTCCTTTCCTCCTTGTTCTTGGGTTCGAAACCCATAGGAAACACTAGGAAGCAATTTCTTTTGAATTATTTTTCATGAAAGCCCGATATTGCTCTTGATGAGGTGGTGGACGAAATTGTGATCCTCTTTGTATTTGCATGAGATTTAAAAATTGGCTCTATTGGAATTTATGATCACAACTCCGTTCAACTTAACCAGCAAGTGTACTAGATCATCAAGTAATACCTTACGTGAGTAAAGGTCGATTCCACAGAGATTGTTGGTATGAAGCAAGCTATGGTCACCTTGTAAATCTCAGTCAGGTAGAGTCAAATGTAATTGGATTAGATATTTAAAAGATAAATAAAACAAAGGGATAGAAATACTTATGTAAATCAATAGTGGGAATTTCAGATAGGCGTATGGAGATGCTGTGCTCCTCTCGTATCTCTACTTTTTTTGATTTCATTCATCCAATCCTTCTTACTCCTTTCCATGGCAAGCTGTATGTAGGGCATCACCAGCATCAATGGCTATTTTTCATCCTCTCGGGAAAATGGTCCTATGCGCTGTCACTGCATGGCTAATCGTCTGAAGGCATCATCCTTGTTGATGGCTACATCCCATCCTCTCAGTGAAAATGGTCCAAATGCTCTGTCACAGCATGGCTAATCATCTGTCGGTTCTCAATCAGGTTGGAGTAGAATCCATTGATTCTTTTGCATTTGTCACTAACGCCCAGCCTTCAGGAGTTTGAAGCTCGTCACAGTCATTCAATACCAGAATCCTACTCGGAATACCACGGACAAGGTTAGACTTCCGGATTCCCGGGATCCTACTCGGAATACCACAGACAAGGTTAGACTTTTCGGATCCCCATGAATGCCGCCATCTATCTAGCTTATACCACGAAGATTCTGTTGGGGAATCTAAGAGATATGCGCCCAGCCTAAGGTAGAACGGAAGTGGTTGTCAGTCACGCGCATTCATAGGTGAGAATGATGATGAGTGTCACGGATCATCACATTCATCAAGTTGAAGTGCAATGTATATCTTGGAATAAGAATAAAAGAGAATTGAATAGAAGGTAATAGTAATTGTATTGAAACTTGAGGTACAACAGAGCTTCACACCCTTAATCTATGGTGTGTAGAAACTCCACCATTGAAAATACATAAGTGAAAGGTTCAGGCATGGTCGAATGGCCAGCCCCCATGGTCTAAGGACTAGGCGTCCAGAGATAGCTAATACACTAGTAAAAAGTTCTATTTATAATAAACTAGCTACTAGGGTTTACATGAGTAAGTAATTGATGCATAAATCCACTTCCAGAGCCCACTTGGTGTATGTTTGGACTGAGCTTAATCTATCCACGAGCTGAGGCTTTTATTGGAGTTGAACGCCAAGTTATAACGTGTTTTGGGCGTTTAACTCCGGGTCGTGACGTGTTTCTGGCGTTTTACTCCAGACAGCAACATGGAACTGGCGTTGAGCGCCAGTTTACATCGTCAATTCCCGAATAAAGTATGAACTATTATATATTGCTGGAAAGCTCTGAATGTCTTCTTTCCAACGCCGTTGAGAGCGCGCCATTTAGAGTTCTATAGCTCCAGAAAATCCATTTCGAGTGCAGGGAGGTCAGATTCCAACAACATCAGCAGTCCTTTGTCAGCCTCCTATCAGAGTTTTGCTCAAGTCCCTCAATTTCAGCCAGAAATTACCTGAAATCACAGAAAAACACACAAACTCATAGTAAATTCCAGAAATGTGAATTTAACATAAAAACTAATGAAAACATCCCTAAAAGTAGCTTGAACTTACTAAAAACTACCTAAAAACAATGCCAAAAAGCGTATAAATTATCCGCTCATCAGGAGGGCAGGGCAGAGTTTTGCTTCCTTTGGTCCTTGGTATAGAATTGTGCTCCGCCCTTATTGTGGGAAGGGCAGTGATGCTTTTAAGGCTTGGTTCATTATGCTGCTCTCCTGGAGGGCAATGTGCTCTTGTGGAGGGCAGTGTTTGCTTCTTCCTTCTATGTTGCACCACACTTCTCCTTCCATGGCCACACTTCTTAAATCACGTTTTTCTTCTTTTCTTCCATTCTTTACCTACAAGAAATCAAAACAACCAATCAAAGTATCACTAAATTCACAAGGTTTATAAATCATCAAAAATCAATTAATTTTAGTTCAAACCTCATGATTTAGCATCAATTTAATGGTGGTTGTTTGATTTAAAGAAGACATGCATTTTCATTCCAAATTACTTACTTAGGATGCAAGAAAGTGCATAAAGACTAGTGAAACAAGTGAAATTAGCTTGAAAAATGGGTATATGATGACTTGTCATCACAACACCAAACTTAAATCTTGCTTGTCCCTAAGCAAGCATCAAAATTAAGGGGAAATGAAATGAAAAAAGAAAAGCATACATATCCTTATTAGGCATATAGCAGAACTTGATTCATGGAGTTTTTATGCAGACAATGATAACTCAGTTATTGGTTGCTGTTACATAATATACATTTTTCCTCAAAGGCTTACTAAACTTGCTGTTATAAGGTTTACTCTTTATTTTCTTTTCTCATTTTGCTTAACAAGCTTATTCTTCTATGAAGGCTTGGTGTCCATTTTTGCAGTAGCCTTTGGCTTTATTTTTACTCAACATCTTTCCACCACAGACACATGGCTCACTATTTCCTCCTAGGATCATTGATGCCCAGCATCTCTTTGGATAACTAAATGTTCTATATCTAGGTTGCTCTTTATTGTGGACTTTCAATTGGCCATCCCAAATCAGTTGATCTAAGTATGTAGCAATTATTTCATGAGTTATGCATTTAATCAAACACATACACCACCATTAACTTCCATTCTAACTTATGCAACATTGGATATTTATTTTCTAATTCAAATATTTCTCTTTTATTCAAGCAAATGGGAAACAAAACAAAATTTAAAGCTAAGTGATGAATGACAAGCATTATGCCGATTATCATACTTAATCAAACAACTTCACTTGCAACTAGATGAACACTTTAGCAAGACATACAAGAATTCCTGAATTAAAACATTTCACAACAACAAGGATTAAGTTTAGATACAACCTTTGAAGTTGCAGCCCTTTGATTCTTCCTTCTGTTGTGTTCTCTTTGAGTTAAGATGCACAATATCTTCAATTGTTGACTCATGTTCTGCATAATTCTCAAAGTTGCTTGCTTCTTAAGCCCTTAAGTGCATGGTTAGTATGCATAAATTGAGTGTGGCTCTTGGATTTATTTTGGTGTGAGAACACCAAACTTAATTACTTGCCACTGCCTCTGATGCAACAAGTTAACCATGTGTGAAACCTTGTGTCCTTGCTAAAGATTATGGAATTAAAACTAGAAAGTAGTTGAGTAGTTGAATAATCTGTCTGATTGCTTGGAGCTAGTATTGTGCAGGAAGTGAGAATGTGCTTTTGGTTAAATTATGGTGGAACACCAAACTTAAAATCATTCATTCTCCCTTAACTTGTTTTGGTGTGAAACACCAAACTTAGCTTCTTGCATTACAGACCAATTATTCAACCTTCTTATTGAAATAAGCTAGAAAAAAGAAACTACCTCAGGTTGGGTTGCCTCCCAACAAGCGCTTCTTTATTGTCATTAGCTTGACATCCTCCATTCTTTGATCATGGAGGCTGAAAATCATAGTGCCTCAGCTTTTCACCTCTTATTGTGAACTTTCTTCCAGTCTCCTCTTTGATGATCTCTAGGTGTTCAAGTGAAAGGACCCGGTTCACAGTGTAGTATTCAGATAATTGTGGAGACACCTTCATTGGTTGGGTGTTTAACACAACTTTATCCCCTGGTGAAAAGCCTTCAGTAGGGATCTTCATATTTCTCTACCCTTTTGGCCTCTTCTTCTTTTCTTTCTCAAGAGATACTCCCTACCTTGGTGGTTCTTTATCTGGGATGCTGAATTTCTCATCTGGGGGTTTTGGATCTAGTTCCTCCTTGACTTCTTTGGTTTGTTGCACCATTTCTACTGCTTTCAAGCATGGATTTAGAAGTCTTGGAGTTAACTCATTGACTGCCTCCTTCAAACTTTGATCTCTGGCCTTATCCTTTATAAAATCTTCTTTTTGAATAGGTTCATGCAAGGTTTTAAAAACATGGAATGCTAGATGCTCATCATGTACTCTTAGCAATAATTTCCCTTTTTCAACATCTATCAATGCTCTGCCTGTAGCTAGGAAAGGCCTCCCCAGGATGATGGGAGTGTTAGGGTCCTCTTTTATATCTGAGATAACAAAGTCAGCAGGGAGAAAGAATTTTCCCACTTTTACTAACACATTTTCCACAACTTCCAGTGCTTGCTTAGTGGATTTGTCAGCCATTTGGAGAACTATTCGTGTGGACTTCAGCTCAAAAATTTGAAGTTTCCTCATTAGAGACAAAGGCATCAAGTTTATGCTTGCACCGAGGTCACAGAATGACTTCTCTATTGTTATGTTTCCTATGGTGCAAGGTATGTAAAAACTCCCAGGATCATCTTTCTTCTCTGGCAACTCTCTTTGGAGGATAGCACTACATTCCTTTGTCATCTCAACAACCTGTCCTTCCTTCAGGGATCTTTTCTTTGTCAGTACTTCTTTCATAAATTTGGCATATAATGGCATCTGTTCAAGTGCTTCCAAGAAAGGAATATTGATGCTGAGAGTCTTGAATATATCCAGGAATTTTGAGTATTGCTTATCCCCGTTCTCTTTCTTGAATCTTTGAGGATATGGAAGTTCGAGGAATTATGGCTTCACCCCTTCCATCTTCTCTTGTAGTTGTGATTCAAGTGATTCAAGGATGTTCTTGTCTCCCTTTGAAATTTGTGCATTTTTGGTTTCTTGATCCTCTTTACTTCTCTCCTATGTCTCTTCTTGTGGAACTTTTTTGTTGTGTTTGTCCTGATTGATGGCTTCCTTTTTCATAGTCTTCTCACTTCCCACTGTGATTGCTTTGCACTCCTCCCATTTTGTGGCTTTTCCTTTGTTCCTTGGATAGTCTTCAGTGGTACTGGGGGATGCATTTTGTTGCTTCTCGCCCAACTCTGAACCTTGCTTAGCCATTTGCCCTATGTGTCTCTCAAGGTTTCTGATCGAGGTCTCTTGGTTTTTGAATGCCAGGGCCTGATCTTTCCTTGCAGCTTCCTGATCTTGTCTAGCCATCTCTTGATTTTTCATGAGTTTCTCCATCATTTTCTCTAAACTTGAGATTCTTTGAGAGTCTGGATTTGGTTGTGGTTGTGTGAAATGAGATGGTTGTTGCTGGAAGTTGTTTGAATTAATTATGGGGGTACTTTGTGGGTGGGATGTGGATGTGGAAAAGTTGTTCTGGTGATTTTGTGAGATGTTATGGGGTTAGTGATATGTGTTTTGTGAATTTTTGAATTGGTTAGTATTATTGGATAAATGGTTATGGTTGTTTGTGTTGCTGAGGCTGCCAAAGTTGAAGTCCCTTTGTCCTTGATTCTGATGCTCACCCCACCTTGAATTAGAATGAGTCTTCCAGGGTGTCTTATGTGCATCACCATAAAAATTGTGTTGAGATGTGTTATTCGTGCATTGCACCTACTCAGGGCTTTGTTGCTCATAATTGAATGTCCCAAACTTTCTTCAGATTGCTTCCACCCATGTGAGGTTTGAGATTGGCTTTGTGTATTTACTGCAGCGATTTGCAATCCATCAATTTTCTTAGCCATCTGTTCAAATTGTTGCTGAATTTGTTGATGCATCACTTTGAAGATGGTATCCACACCTTCCAGCTCCAGTACACCCCTTCTCTGGGTTGGTTGGC
>NC_029775.3:62885808-62916584 GCF_000817695.3 Arachis duranensis | reverse complement strand
TGAGCTTTCTGGGTCAACCCTTCATAGAAGTTTTGGAGTCTATCCCACTCACTAAACATTTCTGGGGGTCACTTCCTGATTAAGGCCTTGTATCTCTCCCAGGCATCATACAACGACTCTCCATCCACTTGAATAAATGTTTGCACCTCTATTTTCAATTTGATGACTCTCTGAGGTGGGTAGAACTTGGCTAGGAATTTGCTCACCAATTCATCCCAATTGTTGATGCTCTCTTTGGGAAAGGTTTCCAGCCATTGAGTAGCATTTCCCCTCAAAGAAAATGGGAACAGAAGTAATTTGTAAATGTCAGGATGAACTCCATTTGTCTTGACTATTTCACAAATCCTTAAGAAAACAGACAAATGTTGGTTGGGGTCTTCAAGAGGGCCACCTCCATAAGCACAATTGTTCTGCACCAAGGTGATTAGTTGAGGCTTCAACTCAAAGTCATTTGCCTGAATATTTGGGGTGAGGATGCTGCTCCCATAATATCTAGGATTGGGGATAGTGTAAGAGGCCAACACCCTTCTTTCAGGCTGGGCATTGTTGCTCACTCCCTCTTCACGCACCTCAGCCTCCATGACTTGCAAAAATCACAAACAAAGCAAATGAAACATGAACATTCTAGTGCTAGAATGTGGTCAGAGGGTTAGGTGACACAATGTGTCAAACAGTTAATGTGCTTATAAAAAAAATAAAGAAAAACAAAGAAAAAGTGCTTAATCTAGACCACCACCTTACTTAATCATTGTCAATCTATTTCAATCTCCGGCAACGGCGCCAAAAACTTGATGTGTGGAAAACGATCCAACACAAAACTCACCAGCAAGTGTACCGGGACGCATCAAGTAATAAAACTCACGAGAGTGAGGTCGATCCCACAGGGATTGAAGGATTGAGCAATTTTAGTTCAGTGGTTGATTTAGTCAAGCGAATCAAGTATTGGTTGAGTGATTTTGTATCCAACAGTAAGTAAATGGCAGAAAATGTAAAGGGAGAGGGATGAATTGCAGAAATTAAAGAGAACTGAAAGTAAAGATGCGGAATCTTAAAGAACAAGAAATTAAATGACTGAAACTTAAAATGCAAGAAATGTAAATTGCAGTAACTTAAAGTGCAAGAAATATAAATTGCTTGAATAGAAAAAAGGGATTTGAGGACTGGGAATTCAGAATTTAAGCAAGGGAAATTAAATTACAACAATTAACTAAACAAAAGATGAATTGAAATTGACTAGATCTCAAACAGCAAATGGAAATTCAAATTGCAGCAGTGGTTCATCAGAAGAACCAAAAGGAAAAGTGGATCTCAGAACTCCAGAGACTAGATAGAAAAGTCTAGACCTCAATTGCCTTCCCAGATCCAAGTTCACAAAGCAATTAACAAGAAATTAAAGATTGCAGCAGTGAGGAAATGAAATTTAGCTCAATTATAAACTAGGAAAAATCCAAGAGATCTTAAATGGAGAATGAGACATAAATTCCTCAATTCTTCACACCCAAGATTCAAACAAGAAAAGTAAAAATGCTCAAGCAAGAACAAGAAAGAAGAGAGATCAATTCTCCTTCCCAATTCTCTCAGATCTCAGTTCAAAGCTCTCAAAGATTATGAAGTCTCCAAGGGTAAGAATTTAAAACTCAAAAGAAGGGGTTCTAATTACTTCAAACTATCTCCTATTTATACACTTTCTATTCTTGGATTTTGGAATGTGGATGGGATTTTGGAATTTTGGAATGTGTGATGAAGCCTCGTGCATGCGTGTGCTGCGTCAGGATGTTGCCCTGCCCTTGTGGAGGGTGATGGTATTTTTGTGGAAAAATAAATTTCCAACACACAAATCCAACCGGCAAGTGTACCGGGTCGCATCAAGTAGTAATAACTCACAAGAGTGAGGTCGATCCCACAGGGATTGATGGATCAAGCAACTTTAGTGGGTGATTAGTTTAGTCAAGCTAACATTGAGGTGGAATTGAGTGAAATTGTAGCCAACATAAAGTAAATTTGCAGGAATTATAAAGTGCAGAAAGTAAATTGCATTGAAACTTAAATAACAAGAAAGTTAAATAGCTGAAACTTAAATTGCAAGAAAAGTAAATTGCATGAAAAGTAACGGGGCTGGGGTGCTGGAAATTAAAATTCAACAAGAAAATGTAAAGAGCATTCAAGCAGAGAGCTAGAATATGAAATGGGATGCAGCAGATTTCAAACAGAAAAGTAAAAATGCTTGAAGAATTAAAAATAGAAAGCGATGCTTAATTTGCAGCAATTTAAAAGAAAGTTGAATATCTCAGGGAATCAATGAGACTAGAGAACAAGTCTAGATCTGAAGCCCTTCCTTGATTCAACAGAAAACAAATTTGCAGAAGAAAGAAGAAATGAAGTAGCAAATGAAAACGCAAATTCAACTATCAATTCTCTGAAATTATGCAGAAGAACAACCAAGAGAGATCTTAGACCAAGAAGGAAACAGAATTCCTTCACTTCTCAATCCAAGATTCAGATTTAACAAGGAAAATTAAAAGAGAGAGGGCTATCTACTACTACTACTCCCTAATGGAGCCAGCCTCCTCATCGAGCCTCTATTGATGCCTTTATATAGGCTTTACTAAATGAAAAAGGAAAATGAAATTAAAACAAATTACAAAAATGAAAATCCTAATTTAATTGATCCATGTGCCTTTAAGTGATGATGTGGGCTTTGCTTGCTTTGGATTTGAGGAGAAATGGGTTTGGTTGGCCTTGATTCAATTTGGAGAGGAATTGAATTTAAATGGAATTTTGGTTGAATTTTGGCCCATGAGTGCTTGCTCCCAAGAGGCTGCCCTGCCCTTGTGGAGGGCAGAGCAGGAAATGGTGTGTGCGGCCCTCATTGCGTGCGTGCTTGGTGCGTCAGGATGCTGCCCTGCCCTTGGGGAGAGCAGGGCAGTGGTGGCATGGTGCGTGCCATGCTTCCCTGGGCCGTGTCAAAGTGATGCACGCAAGCTCCCTTGTGTGTAGCGCTCCCCACTTCCCCTTAGGTGCTTGTGTTCGAACCTTGGTGAAAGCACTTGAGGAGCAATTTTTCCTTGATTTTTCATGAAGAGAGCACGACATTGCCCTGCTCTCCAAGAGGGCAGGGCAGAAAATTGAGCGCTACTTTGTTTTGGAGTGAGGCTCCAGCTTCGAGCCTTGGTGGAAGCACTTTGGTTTATTTTCGCTTATTTTTTTCCCTTAAAGATGCCTTTCGTTCCTACCACAATTGTACGCTAAATATGAATTGCTATATATCGTTGGAAAGCTCTGAATGTCAGCTTTTCAACGCAAGTGGAAGCACATCAATTGGACATCTGTAGCTCAAGTTATAGCCCTTTGAAGGAGGCATGGTCATGTTGTGAGCGCCCAGATTTTACCTTAGCGAAAATTCTTGCTTCCAACCTCACTTTGCATCACGATTCTGCCCTACCCTTGGCAAGAGCAGGGCAGTGTGTGCTGATTGCCTATTCTTCATTAATTTGGTTATGGGCCACGCTTTTAAAAGCGAGGCCTAAGCCTCCAAAGTGTGCTCCAACTTCAAAGTATGCTCCAAAGCTCTTTTTTTCCTCTTTTTTGTGCTTCTTTGCTTCTTTTTCTTCTTATTTCCTACAAGATTTATAAAATTAAAAGATCAAGGAAATCTTCCAATTAAGCACAAAAGAATGCAATATTTAAGCACTAATCATCAATTTCTTGTATGAAAAAGCATAGAAAAATAGGTATATGATGACTTGTCATCAGAGGGCAGGGCAGTGTTGCCATGGTACCCCTTGCCTTGCTGCCCGTGCGTCCATGTTGCACACCAAGTGCTCAAGCCCGTGCCAATTTGTGCGCTGGCCATGCACCAAGAAATGCTACCCTGCCCTTGTGGAAGGCAGGGCAATGTTGCCAATGGGTGAAGTCCCAAGTTCAAAACTCGGTGGAGGCACACGCTGCTCCTTTTTCCTTGGTTTTCTTGGCACCAAAGTAACGCCTAGTTCCTTGCTTCCTCATGGTGCTGTGTTCAATTCTTGGAGATTGAAAACAAGCTAAGTTTTGCTTGTTTTCCTTGTATTTGAGCGCTACTCCTTTCCTCCTTGTTCTTGGGTTCGAAACCCATAGGAAACAGTAGGAAGCAATTTCCTTTGAATTATTTTTCATGAAAGCCTGATATTGCTCTTGAGGAGGGCAGGGCAGAGTTTTTGCTTCCTTTGGTCCTTGGCATAGAATTGTGCTCCGCCCTTATTGTGGGCAGGGCAGTGATGCTTTTAAGGCTTGGTTCATTATGCTGCTTTCTTGGAGGGCAATGTGCTCTTGTGGAGGGCAGTGTTTGCTTCTTCCTTCTATGTTACACCACACTTCTCCTTCCATGGCCACACTTCTTAAACCACGTTTTTCTTCTTTTCTTCCTTTCTTCACCTACAAGAAATCAAAACAACCAATCAAAGTATCACTAAATTCACAAGGTTTATAAATCATCAAAAATTAATTAATTTTAGTTCAAACCTCATGATTTAGCATCAATTTAATGGTGGTTGTTTGATTTAAAGAAGTCATGCATTTTCATTCCAAATTACTTACTTAGGATGCAAGAAAGTGCATAAAGACTAGTGAAACAAGTGAAATTAGCTTGAAAATGGGTATATGATGACTTGTCATCACATGTGACAAGCTTCAAACTAACAAGGGTTGGGCATAGTGACAGACGCAAAAGGATCAATGGATCATATTCCAGCATGAGTGAGAACCGACAGATGATTAGTCGTGCGGTGACAGCGCACCTGGACCATTTTCACTGAGAGGATGGATGGTAGCCATTGACAATGGTGATCCACCAACATATAGCTTGCCATAGGGGGAACCTTGCGTACGTGAAGAAAAAGATAGGGGGAAAGCAGAGATTCAGAAGACAAAGCATCTCCAAAAATCCAACATATTCTCCATTACTGCATAACAAGTATTATTTAATTCATGCTCTCTTGTTCATTTGCAAGTCAACTGATAATTATAATTGATATCCTGACTAAGAGTTACAAGATAACCATAGTTTGCTTCAAGCCAACAATCTCCGTGGAATTCAACCCTTACTCACGTAAGGTATTACTTGGACGACCCAGTGCACTTGCTGGTTAGTGGTACGAATTGTGAAAAGTGTGATTTACAATATCGTGCACCAAGTTTTTGGCGCCGTTGCCAGGGATTGTTTATGTTTGAACAACTGACGGTGAATCTTGTTGCTTAGATTAGGAAAATTTTGTCTTTTGGGTCAGAGTCTTGTATTTTCTTTTCGAATTTTTTTTAAAAATATTATTTCTCTTTATCAATTTTTAGTTTTTCTGTGAGTTTAGTGTCATGTTTTAAGTTTGGTGTCAATTGCATGCTTTTCTTTGTCTTTCAATTTCGAATTGCATGTTCTTTGTTCTTCCTTGATCTTCAAGTTGTTCTTGTCAATTTTTTTGTTTGATCTTTAGTTTTTCTTGTTTTGTGTCTTTTCTTGTTTTTCTTGTGCATTTTCAATTTTTTAGTTTTCAAAAAAATTTTATTTATATTAAAAATACCTTTTTTAAAACACGTTAAATTTCTAGCTTAGTTGGTTAGAGCATTGTGCTTGTGCTCTTGGTAATTGGGCATCTTCTTTTTAAAACTTTTCCAAAAATAATTTTTCTTTGATTAAATCTTGTGCCAAATTTTAAGTTTGGTGTTTTCTTGTAAATTTTTCTTTCGTTTTCGAAAATTCTATTTTGGTTTTCTAAAAATTTTAAGTTTGGTGTTCTTTCTTTTGTTCTTGTTGTTCTTGAGTCTTCTTTGTGTTTTGATCTTAAAATTATTAAGTTTGGTGTACCTTGGTGTTTTCCCTCCAAAATTTTGGAAAACAATGAGCATTGGATCTAAAAATTTTAAGTCTTTTGTCTTTTGTGTGTTCTTCTTTTTCATAACAAAATTCAAAAATAAAAAAATATTTTTTCCTTTAATTTTTCATAATTTTCGAATTGCTTGGTTTGACTTGGTCAAAATTTTTCAAATCATATCCTTTTAAGATTTTTAAAATCATATCTTTTTCAAAAATATCCTAACCACTTTCTCTGTCCTTACTTTTTCGAAAATCTTCATAAAATATTTTCAAATTTTTTTATTTTATTTATTTTTATTTTAGTTTTTATTTTATTTTATTTTATTATTTCAAAAATTTTTTTATATAATAAAATAAATCCACGTCATCTCCCTTTCTCCATTATGGACCTAAGTGGAAATGAACAGTCCAGAAGGACTCTAGGGTCATATGCTAACCCCACTACTGCTTCATATGGGAGTAGTATCTGTATACCCTCCATCGAAGTCAGTACTTTTGAGTTGAATCCTCAGCTCATTATCATGGTACAACAAAGTTGCCAGTATTCCGGTATTCTACAGGAAGAACTTATAGAGTTTCTGGCACAGTTTTTACAAATTGCTGACACAGTACATGATAAAGAAGTAGATCAGGATGTCTACAGATTGTTACTATTTCCATTTGCTGTAAAAGACCACGCTAAGAGGTGGTTAAATAACCAACCTAAGGCTAGCATAAGGACATGGAAACAGCTATCAGAAAAATTCCTGAATCAATATTTCCCTCTAAAATGAATAACACAGCTAAGGCTGAACATCCAAGGCTTTAAACAAGGAGATAATGAATCCCTTTATGATGCCTAGGAGAGATACAGAGAGATGCTAAGAAAATGCCCCTCTGAAATATTTTCAGAGTGGGTGCAGTTAGACATCTTCTATTATGGGCTTACAGAGAAAGCTCAGATGTCTTTGGACCACTCAGCTGGTGGATCTATACACATGAGAAAGACAATTGAAGAAGCTCAATAGCTCATTGATACAGTTGCCAGAAATCATCACTTGTACCTAAGTAGTGAACCTTCCAACAAAGAAGAGGCTAAAACAGTAACTGCTGAACTCAGTCCTGCAGAACAAGTTACTGAATTCAATCAGCAATTAGATTTTCTAACAAAATAGCTAGCCGAATTCAAGGAGATACTACAAGATACAAGAATGGCTAATATGAATATGGAAGTATAGTTGAAGCAAATAGAACAGTAGTTATCAAAACAAATAACAGAAGAGTGCCAAGCAGTTCAATTAACAAGTGGGAAGACATTAAATACCTCACTTCAAGGCAGCAGGAAACCAAGAAATGAACAAACTGCTACCCAAAATCCTTCTGAGGACAATAAGAGCCCAGAGAGGAATAATTCTGGTGCTCAAACGCCAGAAAAGGATGGAGAGCTGGCGTTAAACGCCCAACCCATGCTCAGTCCTGGCGTTCAAACGCCACAAACAGGCAAGTAGTTGGCGTTAAACGCCCAAGGGAAGCTCAGTTCTGGCGTTCAAACGCCAGAAATAGGTAAGGAGTTGGTGTTCCAACCCTGGCATTCAAACACCAATGAGGGATCAGACACATACAAGTGCTGATAGCAACCCCTCTAAAAAGGCTTCTCCAACCACATCTATAGGAAATAAACCTGCAGCAACTAAGGTTGAGGAATACAAAGCTAAAATGCCTTATCCTCAGAAACTCCGCCAAGTGAAACAGGATAAGCAATTTGCCCGCTTTGCAGACTATCTCAGGACTCTTGAAATAAAGATTCTGTTTGCAAAGGCACTTGAGCAAATACCCTCTTATGCTAAGTTCATGAAAGATATCTTAAGTCATAAGAAGGATTGGAGAGAAACTGAAAAAGTTTACCTCACTGAAGAATGCAGTGCAGTCATTTTGAAAAGCTTACCAGAGAAGCTTAAAGATACCAGAAGCTTCATGATACCATGCACATTAGAGGGTACTTATACCAAGAAAGCTCTATGTGATCTTGGAGCAAGTATCAACCTAATACCTACATCCACTATCAAGAAGCTTGGTTTAACTGAAGAAGTCAAACCAACCCGGATATGTCTCCAACTTGCTGATGGCTCCATTAAATACCCATCAAGCGTGATTGATGACATGATTGTCAAGGTTGGGCCATTCACCTTTCCCACTAACTTTGTGGTGCTGGAAATGGAGGAGCATAATAGTGCAACTCTCATTCTAGGAAGACCTTTTCTAGCAACTGGACACACCCTCATTGACATCCAAAAAGGAGAATTAACCCTGAGAGTCAATGAGGACGAGTTTAAGCTGAATGTTGTCAAAGCTATGCAGCATCCAGACACCCCAAACGACTGCATGAGCATTGATATTATTGACTCTCTGGTGGAAGAAGTCAATATGACTGAGAGTCTCAAATCAGAGCTAGAGGAACCAGAGAGAATAATAGAACCTCTGAAATTCCCTCAAGAAGGGGAGAAACCTCCTAAACCCGAGCTTAAACCATTACCACCATCCCTAAAATATGCATTTTTGGGAGAAGGTGACATTTTTCCTGTAATCATAAGCTCTACCTTAGAGCCACAGAAAGAGGAAGCACTAATTCAAGTGCTGAGGATACACAAGACAGCTCTTGGGTGGTCCATCAGTGATCTTAAGGGCATTAGCCCAGCCATATGCATGCACAAGATCCTATTGGAGGATGACGCTAAGCTAGTGGTTCAACCACAGAGGCGGCTGAATCCAGCCATGAAGGAGGTGGTGCAGAAGGAGGTCACTAAATAGCCCCTGGGTGAGCCCTGTCCAAGTTGTCCCTAAGAAGTGTGGCATGACAGTGGTTCATAATGAAAAAAAATGAACTGGTTCCTACAAGAACAGTTACAGGGTGGCGTATGTGTATTGATTATAGATGGCTCAATACAGCTACCAGAAAGGATCATTTTCCTTTACCATTCATAGACCAGATGCTAGAATGACTAGTAGGTCATGATTACTACTGCTTTCTGGATGGATATTCAGGTTATAATCAAATTGCAGTAGATCCCCAGGATCAAGAGAAAACAGCATTCACATGTCCATCAGGCGTATTTGCATACAGAAGGATGCCATTTGGTCTGTGCAATGCACTTGCAACCTTTCAAAGGTGCATGCTTTCTATTTTCTCTGATATGGTGGAAAAATTTCTGGAAGTCTTCATGGATAACTTTTCAGTATTTGGAGACTCATTCAGCTCCTGTCTTGACCATCTAGCACTTGTTCTAAAGAGGTGCCAAGAGACTAACCTGGTTTTAAACTGGGAGAAATGTCACTTTATGGTGACTGAAGGAATTGTCCTTGGGTACAAAATTTTGAACAAGGGAATAGAGGTGGATCAAGCTAAGGTAGAAGTAATTGAAAAGTTACCACCACCTGCCAACGTTAAAGCAATCAGAAGCTTTTTGGGGCATGCAGGATTCTATAGGAGGTTTATAAAAGATTTTTCAAAAATTGCAAAACCTCTGAGTAATCTGCTAGCTGCTGACACGCCATTTATCTTTAATAAGGAGTGTCTGAAGGCGTTTGAGACTCTGAAAGCTAAGCTGGTCACAACACCAGTTATTTCTGCATCAGACTGGACATTACCATTTGAACTAATGTGTGATGCCAGTGACCATGCCATTGGTGCAGTTTTGGGACAAAGCCATGACAAGCTTCTACACCTCATTCGTTATGCCAGTCGTGTTTTAAATGACACACAGAAAAACTACACAACCACAGAAAAAAGTTACTTGCAGTGGTTTACGCCATTGACAAGTTTAGATCTTATTTAGTAGGATCAAAGGTGATTGTGTACACTGACCATGCTGCTCTTAAATATTTACTCACAAAGCAGGATTCAAAACCCAGACTCATAAGATGGGTGTTGCTTCTGCAAGAGTTTGATATAGAAATAAAAGATAGAAAAGGGACAGAGAACCAAGTAGCAGATCACCTGTCCCGAATAGAACCAGTAGAAGGGGCGTCCCTCCCTCTTACTGAGATCTCTGAAAACTTTCTGGATGAGCAAATCTTTGTCATTCAGGAAGTACCATTGGTTTGCAGACATTGCAAACTACAAGGCTGTGAGATTCATACCCAAAGAGTATAGTAGGCAGCAATAAAAGAAATTGATCTCGGATGCAAAGTACTATATGTGGGATGAACCATATCTCTTCAAGTGATGTGCAGACGGAATAATCCATAGATGTGTGCCTAAAGAAGAAGCATAGAAGATCCTCTGGCATTGCCATGGATCACAGTATGAAGGACATTTTGGAAGTGAGCGAACAGCCACAAGAGTTCTCCAATGTGACTTCTACTGCCCTACTCTCTATAAAGACTCCCGAGAGTTTGTACGTAATTGTGACAGTTGCCAAAGATCTGGCAATCTGCCTCACGATTATGCCATGCCTCAACAAGGGATCTTGGAGATTGAGTTGTTTGATGCATGGGGTATTGTCTTCATGGGGCCTTTCCCACTATCATACTCAAACACTTATATTCTGGTAGCAGTGGATTATGTATCCAAATGGGTGGAGGCTATTGCAACACCCACTAATGATACTAAGACAATGCTGAAATTCCTCCAGAAACACATCTTCAATAGATTTGGTGTCCCTAGAGTACTAATCAGTGATGGGGGTGCTTATTTCTGCAATAAACAGCTTTACTCTGTTATGGTTCGATATGGAGTTAGCCACAGGATGGCAACTCCATATCATCCATAGACAAATGGGCAAGCTGAAGTCTCTAATAGAGAACTTAAAAGAATCCTGGAACGGACTATGATTAACCAGAGAAGAGATTGGGCAAGAAGCTTGGATTATGCTCTGTGGGTATACAGAACAGCATTCAAGACTCCTATAGGGACTTCTCCATACCAGCTTGTGTATGGAAAAGCCTGTCACTTACCAGTGGAACTGGAACACAAGGCCTACTAGGCAACCAGATTCCTAAACCTTGATACTAAGTTAGCTGGAGAAAAACGATTGCTCTAGTTAAATGAGCTAGAGGAATTCAGACTCAATACTTTTTAAAATGAAAAAATTTACAAAGAGAAAGCAAAAAGATGGCATGATAAGAAGCTGTCATCCAGAGTCTTTGAGCCAGGGCAGAAAGTTCTGCTGTTTAACTCTAGACTCAAATTATTTCCCAAAAAGTTGAAATCCCGGTGGAGAGGACCATATGTGATTACAGGTGTGTCACCATATGGATATGTAGAGCTTCAGGATAATGACTCTAACAAACAATTCATTGTTAATAGACAGAGAGTCAAACATTATCTTGAAAGCAATTTTGAGCAAGAATGCTCAACACTGAGACTTGATTAAAGCTCAGTAATAGTCCAGCTAAAGACAATAAAGAAGCGCCTGCTGGGAGGCAACCCAGCCATTAACAAAGCTTATTTGTCAATTAAATGATAATTTTATAGGTTCATATTAATTATCTTCAAGGTAAAATAGCAATTGATTGAGTTCACAAAGTTACAAAAGGATTCAGAGGATAAAACAGCAAAAAGAAGCTCATTGGTGCGAAAATGCCAGTAAAAGCTGTTTTGGGCGTTAAACGCCCAAAAGAAGCATCTACTGGGCGTTTAACGTCAGTAGGGATAGCCATTTTGGCGTTAAATGCCAGAATGGATACCATTCTGGGCGTTTAATGCCAGATTTGCAACATCCTGGGCGTTCAGAAAAATGTCCAGTGATAAAGGATTTTCTGGCATTTAACGCCAGCCAGAAGCTACAGTTGGGCGTTAAACACCCAAGAGAAGCAACAGATGGGCGTTAAACGCCCAAAACATGCAGCAGTTGGGCATTTAACGCCAGGATTGTGGGGAGAAGGTAACTTCGTTTTCACTTCAAATTTTTTCCATTTTTCATGTTTCAATTCATGATTTCTTGCATGAACATGTTACAAATTCTCACCTTTCAACTTCAAAATGCAAAAGCAAATCTTAATCCTAAAAATATTTCTTCATTCTTCTTCAATCTCTTTTCAAATCTTTTTCAACTCATCATATCATCTTTTTAAAATTAGATTTATCTTTTTCAAATCCTCATCATATCTTTTGAATTTTAAAATTATATCTCTTGCATATCATATTTATCTTTTGCAAATCATATCTTTTATCATATCTTTTTCAAAATTTTCGAACCCACCCACCTCTCCTCCACAATTCGAAATTGCCTCTCCTTCTATTCCTCTCTCTTCCTTTCTTTTGCTTGAGGACAAGCAAACCTCTAAGTTTGGCGTGATCTTCGTGATCACTGAGCTAAAACTCATCAAGATCATGGCACCTAAGGGAAATCAAACCACTTCAAGAGGCAAGAAAGAGAATGTTCCAAAACCACTTTGGAATCAAGAGAAGTTGTTAACCAAAGAACATGCAGACTATTACCACAAAATAATAGGTCTGAGATCAGTGATCCCAGAAGTTAAATTTGATCTGAAAGAAGATGAATATCTGGAGATCCAAGAGCAGCAGAATCAAGACAACATGATTTCCAAACTGCTTAAAGAATAAGAGAAGCAAGGGCGTGAACTGAAGGAACTGAAGCGTTAGAAGCTATCTCTTGAAGGGCCAAGCACCCCACAGACTAAAGGAGTATCCACCTCCCAAAATAAAGGTCGTTGAGTCCTAATCTTAGCCTTAACTCTGTGATAATTGTTCTTATTAGGAATTTACCTTAGAAGTTATATATGAGTAGTAGTAATTAATATCTCTATTTTGATTTTATCTCCAATTAAGCTATAATTTATTTTTCTCATCATCATCAAACATGAATAAAATAGCAGATTTTTAGAATAAGGAGGCAATATTTTTCGAGTTTTTAATAAGGAAAATTCTAATTATTTATATGTGGTGGCAATACTTTTTGTCTTCTGAATGAATGCCTGAACAGTGCATATTTTTTATATTGAATTTTATAAATGTTAAAATTGTTGGCTCTTGAAAGAATGATGAACAAGAGAAATGTTATTGATGATCTGAAAAATCATGAAATTGATTCTTGAAGCAAGAAAAAGCAATGAAAAAAAAGGGAGCAGCAGAAAAAGCCAATAGCCCTTTAAACCAAAAGGCAAGGGCAAAAAGGATCCAAGGCTTTGAGCATCAATGGAAAGGAGGGCCTAAAGGAATAAAATCCTGGCCTAAGCGGCTAAATCAAGCTGTCCCTAACCATGTGCTTGTGTTATGAAGGTCCAGGTAAAAAGCTTGAGACTGAATGGTTAAAGTCGTGATCCAAAGCAAAAGAGTGTGCTTAAGAACTCTGGACACCTCTATTTGGGGACTTTAGCAAAGCTAAGTCACAATTTAAAAAGGTTCACCCAGTTATGTGTCTATGGCATTTATATATCCGGTGGTAATACTGGAAAACAAAGTGCTTAGGGCCACGGCCAAGACTCATAAAGTAGTTGTGTTCAAGAATCAACATACTAAACTAGGAAAATGAATAATACTATCTGAATTCTGAGTTCCTATGGATGCCAATCATTTCTGAATTTCAAAGGATAAAGTGAGATGCCAAAACTTTTCGGAAGCAAAAAGCTACTAGTCTCGCTCATCTAATTAGAATCTGAGCTTCACTTAAAACTCTGAGATATTATTGCTTCTTGATTTCTTTTTTATCCTATTTTATTTATCTAGTTTCTTGGGGACAAGCAACAGTTTAAGTTTGGTGTTGTGATGAGCGGATATTTTATATGCTTTTTGGGGGTAATTTCATGTAATTTTTAGTATGTTTTAGTTAGTTTTTAGTATATTTTTATTAGTTTTTAGGCAAAATTTATATTTCTGGACTTTACTATGAGTTTGTGTGTTTTTCTGTGATTTCAGGTATTTTCTGGTTGAAATTGAGGGAGCTGAGCAAAAATCTGATTCAGGCTGAAGAAGGACTGCTGATGCTGTTGGATTCTGACCTCCCTGCACTTGGACTGAATTTTTTGGAGCTACAAGAGTCTAATTGGCTCGCTCTCGATTGAGTTGGAAAGTAGACATCCAGGACTTTCCAGAAATATATAATAGTTCATACTTTGCTCTAAGATAAACGACGTAAACTGGCGTTTAATGCCAGTTCCATGTTCCATTTTGGCGTTTAACGCCAGAAATATGTTGCAAATTGGAGTTAAAGGCCCAAAACAGGTTACAACCTGACGTTTAACTCCAGAAATAGCCAGGCACGTGAAAAGCTCAAGTTTCATCCCCAGCACACACCAAGTGGGCCCCAGAAGTGGATTTCTGCATTATCTATCTTAGTTTACTTATTTTTTGTATACCTAGGTTACTAGTTTAGTATTTAAACTTTTAGAGATTTATTCTATACCTGATGACATTTTAGATCTGAACTTTGTACTCTTTGATGGCATGAGTCTCTAAACTCCATTGTTGGGGCTGAGGAGCTCTGCTGTGTCTTGATGAATTAATGCAATTACTTCTATTTTCTATTCAAACACGCTTGTTTCTATCTAAGATTTTCATTCGCACTTCAATATGATGAATGTGATGATCCAGGACACTCATCACCATTCTCAACCTATGAACGCGTGCCTGACAACCATCTCCGTTCTACATTAGATTGAATGAGTATCTCTTGGATTCCTTAATCAGAGTCTTCGTGGTATAAGCTAGAATCCATTGGTAGCATTCTTAAGAATCAGGGATTGAATGAGGGCGTAGTGACAGATGCAAAAGGATCAATGGATCCTATTCCAGCATGAGTTAGAACCGACAGATGATTAGCCGTGCGGTGACAGCGCACCTGTACCATTTTCACTGAGAGGATAGATGGTAGCCATTGACAACAGTGATCCACCAACATATAGCTTGCCATAGGAGGAACCTTGTGTGCGTGAAGAAGAAGACAGGGGGAAAGCAGAGATTTAGAAGACAAAGCATCTCCAAAACTCCAACATATTCTCCATTACTGCATAACAAGTATTATTTAATTCATGCTCTCTTGTTCATTTGCAAGTCAACTGATAATTATAATTGATATCCTGACTAAGAGTTACAAGATAACCATAGTTTGCTTCAAGCCAACAATCTCCGTGGGATTCGACCCTTACTCACGTAAGGTATTACTTGGACGACCCGTGCAATTGATGGTTAGTGGTACGAATTGTGAAAAGTGTGATTTACAATTTCTTATTCTCTATTACTACATAACAAGTATTATTTAATTCAGGCTCTCTTATTCATTTGCAAGTCAACTGATAATTATAATTGATATCCTGACTAAGAGTTACAAGATAACCATAGTTTGCTTCAAGCCAACAATCTCCGTGGGATTTGACCCTTACTCACGTAAGGTATTACTTGGACGACCCAGTGCACTTACTGGTTAGTGGTATGAATTGTGAAAAGTGTGATTTACAATTTCGTGCACCAACCGTCTCAAGGACAGAAGCAAGTGGAGAAGACTTTCACACCTCCTTTGTCGTATCCTCAAAGCTTCAACAAAGAGACCAAAGGTCAACACTTCCCCAAATTCCTTGAAGTCTTCAAGAAATTGGAGATTAATATCCCTCTGGAAGAAGCATTAGAGCAGATGTCTCTTTTTGCAAAGTTCTTGAAAGTGCTTATCAATAAAAAGAGAAGTTGACAAGAGAAGGAGACAGTGCTTCTCACAGAGGAATGTAATGCCATGATTCAAGGGGGTATTCCACCAAAGCTTAAAGATCCAGGGAAGATGACCTTAGACAAAGCTCTCTATGATCTTGGTGCTAGTATCAATTTGATGCCCTTATCAATGATGAGAAAGCTTGCCATAGAGGAACTCAAGCCTACCAGGATGTCTTTGGTGATGGCCGACAGATCAATCAAGACACCCAATGGCATTGTGGAAAACTTATTGGTGAAGGTTGGAGAGTTTATCTTCCCTGCAGACTTTGTGATTTTGGATACAGAAGAGGAAGGAAATAATTCAATCATCCTGGGAAGGCCATTTCTAGCCACAGCAAGAGCTATTATTGATGTGGAAAAGGGAGAAATGATCTTCAGAATGCACAATGAGCAAATGGTCATCAATGTTTTCAAAGAAATGCAACACCTTCCTGAGCAAGAAGATTACATGAGAGTAGATATGATAGAGAGTTTGGTGGAGGAAATGTTGGAAGCCAACCATCATGAGAAACAAGAAAAAGGAGGGGAAGAAGATTAGGGAACAAGGGAAGCACAAGTAGCTGAAATTTCAATTAAGAGAGAGGTGAAACAAGACAAGAAGGAAGAAGTACCAAAACAAGAATTGAAGCCTCTCCATATTCATTTCAAATATGCATTCCTTGGCACAACAGATAGCTTTCCAGTGATCATAAACTATTCCTTGACTGAAGAAGAAGAAGGAAAGCTCCTCAATGTACTAAAGGCTCACAAAGATGCATTAGGATGAACCATTGATGACTTGAAGGGTATTAGCCATGTAGTTTGTATGCATAAGATCCTTTTGGAAGACAATTTCAAACCAGTGGTTCAACCACAAAGGAGGCTAAATCCCACAATGAAGGAAGTTATCCAGAAGGAAGTAATGAAGTTATGGAATGCAGGGATTATCTATCTTATCTCTGGCAGCTCATGGATAAGCCCAGTTCAAGTAGTACCAAAGAAAGATGGGATGATAGTTGTTGTTAATGAGAAGAATGAGCTCATTCCCATAAGAACTGTGATGGGATGGAGAATGTGTATTGACTATAGGAGGCTGAATGATGCCACACGCAAAGATCACTTTCCTCTCCCCTTCATTGACCAAATACTTGAGAGGCTAGCTGGTCATACGTACTACTGCTTCCTTGATGGATATTCTGGCTACAATCAAATAGTGGTTGACCCCATGGATCAAGAAAAGACATCCTTCACATGTTCCTTTGGAGTTTTTGCATACAGAAGGATACCATTTGGATTGTGTAATGCTCCAGCAACATTTCAAAGATGCATGCTATGAATCTTCTCAGATATGGTAGAAAAATTTATTGAAGTTTTCATGGGTGACTTCTCTGTTTTTGGTGACACTTTTATTGCTTGCTTGCATCACCTTACCCTTGTCTTGAAATGGTGCCAAGAAACTAATTTGGTTTTAAATTGGGAGAAATGCCATTTTATGGTGCCCGAAGGGATTGTTCTTAGTCACAAAGTTTCAAGAAAAGGGATAGAAGTTGACAAGGCAAAGGTAGAAATCATAGGGAAACTTCCCCCACCAACTAATGTGAAGGCTGTTAGAAGTTTCTTAGGACATGCTGGATTTTATAGAAGATTTATCAAGGACTTCTCAAAAATAGCCAAACCATTAAGCAATTTGTTGATGGTTGATAATCCTTTTGTTTTTTATGAAAACTGTCAGCATGCCTTTGACACTTTAAAAACCAGACTCACCACTGCACCAATTATCACATCCCCAGATTGGGGATCACCCTTTGAACTCATATGTGATGCAAGTGACATTGCAATTGGTGCTATGTTGGGACAAAGGAAGGGGAACTTGCATTATGTCATCTATTATGCAAGCAAAGTATTGAATGAAGCTCAAAAAAATTACACCATAATAGAGAAGAAATTGTTGGCTGTAGTTTATGCATTTGATAAGGTTAGATCATACTTGATTGGTTTTAAAATTGTAGTTTATACTGACCATGCTACCCTTAAGTATTTGATGTCAAAATAGGATGCTAAACCAAGACTTATCCAATGGATATTGCTTCTACAAGAGTTTGACATTGAAATAAAGAATAGGAAGGGTAGTAAAAGCCAAGTTGCTGATCATCTATCAAGATTGCCACAAGAAACAATCCAAGAAGCCTCAGATCCAGTGAATGAAAGCTTCCCAGATGAACACCTTTTACAGATTCAACAAGCCCCTTGGTTTGCAGACATTGCAAACTATAAGGTTGGAAGGAAGATTCCCAAGGAATTCACCAAGCAACAAGTGAAAAAGCTACTTAATGAAGAAAAGAAATTTCTATGGGATGAACCATTTTTATTCAGAAGATGTTCAGATTGGATGATAAGGAAATGTGTTCCTTAAGGTGGGATGAGAAGCATATTGTGGCACTGTTATGGTTTAGCCTATGGTGGACATTTTGAGCCAGAAAAAATAGTAGCCAAGGTACTTCAAAGCGGATTTTATTGGCCTACCATATTTAAAGATGCTAGAGAGATTGTTCATCAGTGCAATGAGTGCCAAAGGGGTGGAGGATTAACAAAAAGAAGTGAGATATCTCAGAACTCTATCTTGGAGGTAGAACTCTTTGATTTACGGGGCATTGACTTCATGAGCCCTTTTCCTCCTTCATACTCTTTCAAATACATACTTATAGCAGTGGAATATGTCCCAAAGTTGGTAGAAGCTATAGCCACAACCACATGTGATGCACAAGTTGTCCTTCAATTCCTAAAGAAGCACATATTCACTAGGTATGGAGTACCTAAGGGTCTAGTTAGTGATGGTGGCAGCCATTTCTGCAACAAGCAGATGGAAAAACTACTTCACAAATATGGGGTGATGCACAAAACAGCCACACCATATTACCGACAGAGCAATGGCTAAGCAGAGCTTGCTAATAGGGAATTGAAGAGGATTTTGGAGAAGACTGTCGGAGCAACCAAGAAAGATTGGGCCAGGAAGTTAGAAGATGCACTCTGGGCATATAGGACAGCATTCAAAACTCCTATTGGGAAGTCTCCTTTTCAGCTGTGGTATGGCAAGTCTTGTCACCTCCCTATAAAGCTTGAACATAAAGCTTTTTGGGCCACTAAACTCCTCAACCTTGATTCTCAAGCAGTAGGGGAGAAGAGGTTGCTACAACTAAATGAGTTGGATGAGTTTAGGCTAGAAGCTTATGAAAGTGCCAAGATATACAAAGAAAAAGCTAAGAGGTGGCATGACAAGAAGATTGCAAAGAAGGAGTTCAAACCAGGACAGCAAGTACTCTTATATAACTCCAGGCTTAAGTTTTCCCTGGTAGGCTCAAATCCAAATAGACTGGCCCATATTTGGTGACAAAGGTTTTTCCTTATGGAAGTGTTGAATTGCTAGATGAAGTAACAAAGAGTCATTTCACAGCAAATGGTCACAGGGCAAAGCATTACTTGGGAGGCCAATGGGACAAAGAAAAGGATGTCCAGAACCTTAATTGAGCAAGAATGAAAGATGTCAAGCTAATGACAATAAAGAAGCGCTTGTTAGGAGGCAACCCAACCTGAGGTAGTTTTCTTTTCCATCCATTTCAATAAAAAGGTTAATTAGTTTTATCTGTAGTGCAAGGAGCTAAGTTTGGTGTTGCACACCAAAACAATTTAATTTAAGGGAGAATGAAGGATGCTAAGTTTGGTGTTCCACCAAAAATCTCATTTGAAACATATTCTCATCTTCTGCATAAAGGTTTACTAGCTCTAAGCAAGCAGACAAACTATTTAACCATTGCCTGTTTCTATCTTAGCTTTATAACCTTTAGCAAAGACAAAAGAATTCATAAATGGTTAGCTTGTTGCATCAGAAACATTAGCAAAGAATTAAGTTGGATGTTCCCACACCAAAGTAATTCTAAAAGCCATACTCAATTCATGCATACTAACCATTTGTTTAAGGGATTAAGAAGCAAGCAACTTTTGAGGATTATGCAGGAAAATAACCAATAATTGAAGACAGAATGCATTATGACTCAAAAAGGGACACAACAGAAGGAAGAATGAAAAGCTGCAACCCAACAGGTTGTATTTGCATCTAATCCCTGTTGCTGAGAAATATTTAAAAAAATTGGGAATCCTTATATGTCTGACTAAAGTGTTCATTTGGTTGTATATGGAAATGCTTGCCATGAATGCTGATCTGCATAATGTTTGTCATCTATCATTAGCTTGAATTTTGTGTTATTTCCTTGCTGTTTGAAAAAAAGGAAAAGGTTTGAAATAGAAAGTGAATGTCCAATGTTGTAGAAATGTGAATGAAAGTTAGTGGTGGTATTTGCTTGATTTAATGAATAACTCATAAAATAAATACTGCATAATAATATGATTCCTTGAAGTATGAACTAGCTTGCTATTACAAAGTCTGCTATTAATGAAATTCCCTTGGGAAAGAATCAAAGCAAAAAAAGAAAAGAAAGAGAAAAGCCAAGGATTGGCAAAGAAACAAATAATAAGGCTAGACACCAATAGCTTGGACGCTAGGACATATGCCTGTGGTGTTTGTGTACTAGGATATACTTGGACAAGTAAGTTCTGAGGAGTATTTTGAAACTTGGCCACTTAGATCAACTGATTTGGGATTGCCAACTAAAAGTCCACTATCAAGAGTAACCTAGCTACAAAACACTTAGTGATCCAAAGAAATGCTAGGCATCAATGCTCCTAGGAAGAAAATGTGAGCGATGTGTTTGTGGTGAAGAGATGTTGAGCAAAATAAAGCCAAAGGATGCTGCAACATTTGCCACCAAGCTTTCAATGAGTAATAAGCTCTCTAAGCAAAATAAGAGAGGAAAAGTTAGCAAGGGATCAAGCAAATGAAAAGCATTGTATCAGCAATCTTAGTGAATCTTTGGGGAAAAAATTTTCTATATAGCAGCAAGTAATAAATGAGCTACCATTGATCTGCATAAAACCCCATGAACCAAGTTCAATTATCTGCTAAATAAGAACATGCATACTTTTCTGTTTCATTTTATCTTCTCTTATGTTTAGTGCTTGCTTGGGGACAAGCAAGGTTTAAGTTTGGTGTTGTGATGACAAGTCATCTTATGCTAGCTTTTCAAGCATTTTTTACTTATTTCATTAGGTTTCATGCATTTTCTTTCATTGTAAGTAAGTGGTTTGGAGTGGAATTGCATGGTTTTGTTGAATCAATCAACCATCCTTTATTTGACACTAAATCATGAGGTTTAAGCTAAAATTAATTAGGTTTTGAATGATTCACAAACCTTGTGAATTTGGTAATACTTTGATTGGTTATTTTGATTACTTGTAGGTGAAGAAGAGAAAGAAACAAGGAAAGTGTGGCCTAAGGAAGAAGAAAAGCGTGGGCTATGGAAGAAAGAAAGTGTGGTACATCAAAGGAGAAGCTATAGCACTCTCTCAAAGAGCTCAGCGCTCTCTATGAGAGTCCTACTCAAGGCCAAGAAAGCAAAGCAAGGAATGCTGTGCTCTCCTTGTTAACCGAGCACCAAAGAAGCAAGGCAAAAATCACAATGATCGGTTAACACAGTTAACTTTATCGGGCTCCATCCAAATTAAATCCAAGGTGTAATGTTTACTAGTGAAGGCCACAAGGTTTGAACCCATGAGCCAAGGGACCAAGAGAAGTGCTCCTTGCAAGGAAAATAAGCAAAAATTGGCTGAAATGCATTCACTGGGGTTCGAACCAAGGAGCTAAGGAGCGCTACCTTGGGTTATTCTCCAAAATTGGAGATGAAGTGCTCCCAGCAAGCCTCGAAGGGAGGCTTCCATCTCAAGCAAAGAGCGCTCAGCTCTCCCCACTCACCGAGCGCTGTTGACACGGACAAGGGGCTGGGAGCGCAACAAACTTAGCAATTTGACACAGCCAAAGGAGCTTGGTGCGCAAGACTTGGCAAGGCTTGGATGCTGCGCTCTTGCCATTAACCGAGCGCTACCCTGATGCATGTCCAAGGAGCTTGTCACACAAAATTTGAAGGCCAAGGCAAGGGGGATGCTGCGCTCACTCCACCAACGGAGCATTGCTCTGGGAGTGTGACCCATGGTCCAAATTCAACTAAAAAGTCAATTTAATTAAATTATTCACCAAATTAAAAAGCCCACTCCAAATTCTAAAACCCAAAAATAGGAAGTGTATAAATAGAAGTTAGTTTGATTTAGAAAAAAAAAACTTTTCTTTACCTTTTCTTACCTTTTAGGATTTTTAGACACTTTTAATTTTCATCGGAGAGCAGAATTTGAGATTTGAGCTTTGGGTTTGGGAATTGGAAGAGAGAATTGAGTTTTCTTCTTCTTTGTTCTTACTTCTACAGTCTTCATTCTTTTTTTTTTAATCTTGGATTGAGAATTGAAGGAATTCTGTTTCATTCTTGATCTGAGATCTTTCTTTGTTTACTTTCTACATAATTTCAACGAATTGTGATTTGGAGCTAAGTTTCCTTTACTGTTTTCATCTCTACTTCTTTTGCAATTGTTCTCTGTTGGATCAAGGAAGGAATTGAGTTCTAGACTTATTCTCTAGTCTCATTCAACCCCTGAGATCTTCAACTTCTCTCTTAGTTATTGCAATTGAACTTAATTTGCCTTCTGTTTTGCTTCTTCAAGCAATTCTTCTTTTCTGTTTAGATCTGCGGCATTTTAATTCACCCTTCACTTCTCTGTTGATTGTCATTTACTTTCTCTTAATTAATTTTTGAAATCCCAACTCCCAAAGCCCTTTATGATTCAAGCAATTTACATTTCTTGCACTCTAAGCTTCAGCTATTTACATTTCTTGCAATCTAAGATTCTGTCATTTATATTACTTGCACTTTAAGATTCAGCTTCTTTACTTCCTTTGCCCTTTAATTTACAGTCAGTTATCCCTCTCCCTTTAAATTTCATGCAATTTAGCTTCTGTTAGATACAAATCACTCAAATCAACACTTGTTTTCTTGACTAAATCAACCACCTAACTAAAATTGCTCAGTCCTTCAATCCCTGTAGGATCAACCTCACTCATGTGAGTAATTACTACTTGATGCGACCCGGTACACTTACCGGCTAGCTTTTGTGAATAGTGAATCGGGCTCCCTTGAGGATTATTCCCATTCACTATCACCACCAATCCGTGACCATCATTCTCCAATCAACAAGGAGACTTTATATTCATCTGTGGGGAGTACTAAATTCTCTTTGAGTGATTCAGGTGACACCGTTATGGCGGACCCACCTCGAAGGATCACCTTGAAGGAAGTTGGAGCTCCCGATCTTAATTTGATACCACCTCAAATTCTGTATCCGGCCTTGGATCCGAATTTTGAGCTTAAGTCTGGCACAATTAACTTGCTCCCCAAGTACAATGGACTGCCTGGGGAGGATCTTCTGAAGCAGCTTAAGGATTTCCAAGTTGCATGTGCAACTGCAAGAAGGCATGGCGCGGATGAAGCCGCAGTGTTGGTCTTCGCTTTCCATTTCTCTTTGGAGGGAAAAGAGAAGGAGTGGTTTTATACTTAGTCGGGTGAAGTTAGATCCAATTGGGACATGTTGCAAAAAGAATTTTTGGAGAAGTTCTACCCTCCCCAGAAAACAGACAAGCTGCGAAGAGAGATCTCTTGCATTGTGCAACGAGATGGGGAGACTTTGCATGAATATTGAGAGAGATTTAAGAAGTTTCTAGAGGCTTGCCCTCACCACCGGATTGATGAGTTGGTTCTGATAAGTTATTTCTGTCAAGGAATGCACCACCAAGACAAGCTTCTCCTAGATGCCGCGAGTGAAGGATCTTTGACCAAGAACAAGACCGCCACAAAAGCTTGGGAAGTTATATTGGACCTAGCAGACTCAACTCAACACTCAAGAGCAAGGAGCCCACAACCAAAAGCCTTGAGTGAGGTTTCTCCCTCCGAAGATGCAATTTTGACTAAGTCCCTCGGTGAGATGACAATTTTGTTGAGGCAAATCACCCAAGGGCAACAAATCCCTCAAGCGTTGATAAATGCTCCACCCCAACCTCCACGGATAGAAGGGCCATCAAGGATATGTGGTATTTATGCTTGCAATACTCATTACACCGATGAATGCCCTCAAATTCAAAAGGACACTACATTGGCGGTTGCTAACCCTTACCTGCAAAGACCCAATTACAACCAAGGATCTTACCCACAAGGATCTAATCAAAACCAAGGGTGGAGAGATAACTCAAATCAAAGGTGGAACCAAGCTCCCCAAGCTTAACCTAACCAAAATGCTCAATTCTACTACCATCAATACTGATGTGGCGGAAATTGGCCGATTAAGAATTTATAGAGAAAACAGCGTTGTAAGTACAGTTCTCAACCGACTAAAATCCGTTTATCAATTTAGAAGGGGTTATAAAAAAATTTGGAAATAAAATACTGGGAGTATGAATCCCAGGTCGTCTCCCAACGAGTTGCAGAAAGAGTGCTATTTTATTAATCATAGGTTTTCCAAGAACGTTTTGAGTTGAGAAACAGAGAAATAAATAATAGTAAATTCAGATAAAAGCCTTGACCAGGAGAAGATTAAATGGAAGTTCTATCCCTGTTGAACTTTCACAAGTGTAATAATAAAAGGGTTGTTATCCTACTTAGTTATCCCTTTTAGTTATCCCTTATATAATAAGGGAAAGTCAAGTAACTCTCAAACTAATCCTATCGCTTGCATTCTAATCCTTTCCTAAGAAAGGATTAAAGTCGAAAACAGGAGAATTAGCCAACAACTTCCAAATAATATTAACACTTGAGTATTCCAACTGAAGGTTTTCCTTTTAATCAACTCCCAATCAAGTTAGGGAACTACTCTATTATCATGAATATAACTTTCACAAAATTAAGAGAAGAATAAAAAGAAGACATGATAATTAATAACTAAAAATCAATTAAAAGTAAAAATGACTCTTTGCATTAATAAATCCCAAAATCATGAACATACTTATCTAAACATAATCAATGGGCAATAAAAGAGTAAAGGAATAGAGAAACAAACTAGAATGAGGAAGCTCAAACTAGAATGAATCTTTTCAATATCCAAAGTAAAGCAATAAAACTCTAGAACTATGAATATGAAGAAAACCTAGAGGAAGAAGTAGAATTCTCTCTCCAGATTCAAAACTAAACTAAACCTAGCCCGAAATCGCCCCCATCGATTTCTGCAATTTTTGCAGGTCATGCATGTCACGCGTGTGTGCCAGGTGCGCGCGCGCATCGATTGTGCTTTTTGCTTGTTACGCGTGCGCGCCAGGTGCGCGCCTGTGCCGCTCCTTGCTGGTCAGCTTCTTTATTTCCTTGCGTTCCTTCCATTTTTGCAGGCTTCCTTTCCATCCTCTAAGTCATTCCTGCCCTATAAAGCCTGAAAATACTTAACGCACAAATCACGGCATTGAATGGTATAAAGGGAAATTAAAAATATATAATTTAAATGTATAGGAAGCAAGTTTTCAACCATAGAATAAAATTAGGAAGGAATTGTAAAATCATGCAAATTATATGAATAAGTGAATAAAGAGTTGATAAAAACCACTCAAATTAGCACAAGATAAACCATAAAATAGTGGTTTATCAAATACCCACAAGGTCAACCACAATACCAACAACCATACCAGCAACCCTCACAACCTCAACCTCAAGTGAAGTATCAACATCCAAATAGTAGATCTAATCCTTCTCAAGTTAACCAAGCCCCTCCTTCCAATCAATCCAACATGAATGACACAATTCACACCTTCATGCAAGAATAAAGAGAGTTCCATAAGAAACAAGATGCTTACATGGTTACAATAGCCGAAGCCCTTACCCGTTTAACCCTCCCTCCTCAAACCACACAAAGAACCCAACAAGCTTCAACCTCAAGTAGTTTGCCCTCACAACCTCAACCCAATCCTAAAGGAAGCATAAATGCCATTACTCTTAGAAGTGGTACTAAGTTGGATAAGAATGTGGCTATACCTTCAAAGTTGAGTGAGAAGACAAACAATGAGAAGGTAAAAGATGAAGTGGAGGTGATGAAGGGTGAAGATGAAAATGTTGATAAGGGTAAGGAAGAACCACCAAAGGTCAAGGAGCCAAAGAGAAAGACCTTGCTTGAAGAGCCCTTACCCATTCCATTCCCAACTTTGCCCAAGAAAGCAAAGAAGCAAGAAGATCTTGACCCCACTTTGGTGGAAGTTTTTGAAAAAAATGAAGTTACCATCCCTCTCTTTCAAGCCATTCAACAAGTGCCAAAATATGCCAAGTTCCTCAAGGATGTGTGCACTCACAAAGACAAGCTTGGCAACCTCAACAAGAAGCCGGTAGATGATTCTATCTCCTCCTTACTTCCTGAAAAATGCAATGATCCCGGCCCATGTTTGGTGACTTGTTTGATTGGTGGGATTAAGTGATGCCAGGGCATCTTGGCCAGTTTCACTGACCTTTTCTTTATTATTTTAGGGTAATTTCATGCAATTTCTTAGTAAATAAGCAAGTTTTAGACTAAAATACAATGACACCTTGATTCAAGCACTTATTGTAAATTTTACATGATTTCATGAGGATTAGGCAGGAATTAAATGATATAATTGATGATGCATAATCTCATGACTTGGAACAGAGCTTTGATGCACTTTAATTGCTTGATTTTAGGACAAAGGAAGTAAGAAGGAGCCACGTTAGCAGCCACGTTAATCTAATTAACGTGACCACTAACGTGGAATGGGGACGAGCTTGTAGCGTTAATGGAAAAAGTGATCGCCAATAACGCCTTCGAAGCCATCATAGCCTACGTTAGTTGCCACGTTAACTACATTAACGTGGTAGCTAACGTAAAGGAGGAAGAGGAGCTCCAACGTTAGTGGTAAAAGTGAATTCCACTAACGTTCCACAAAGGTACAATTAAGCCATGTTAAGAGTCACGTTAATATAATTAACATGAACTCTAATGTGGGAGGAGGAAACAATTGCCAACGTTAGTGACACTCACCTTTGTCACTAACGTTGGACTAAGCCAAGAGTGCCCATGTTAGTGGTCACGTTAAGACCACTAACGTGAAGAGTAACATGGAGCTAAACATGATGGGCCAACATTAGTGACACTCACCTTTGTCACAAACGTTGGAGATGGCAATCACCACCACGTTAGTAGCCACGTTAATCCAACTAACGTGAGCTCTAACGTGGGAAGGAGGGGCGTTTGGAGCGTTAGTGACAAAGATAAGTGTCACTAACGCTCTCAAAGCTTAGGCATGCCCACGTTAAGGGTCACGTTAGTTATACTAACGTGAAATCTAACATAGGGAAAGAGGCAAAGAGCAACGTTATTGGAAAAGGTGAGTGCTAATAACGTTTGCGAAGGACCAAGAGGCAACGTTAGTGGTCACGTTATTGCCACTAACGTTGAAGTTAACGTGGATCATTTTGGGTTGGAACGTTAGTAAAAAAGGTGATCGTCACTAATGTTCTCGAACCCATATTTTCACTTAACGTTAACACCACTAATATCCTAACTAACGTCCATGCCTAACGCACACTTTTCTGCAAGCTGACCCCACTGAAGATTGTAACTGCTTCAACTCAAGATCAAAGGCCCAGATCCAAGACTTGAAGAACCAACTAGAAGATCAAGAAGAGTAGTATATATAGGAGTAGTTTTGAACTAGAGGAGAGCTTGGCACTTTTGGAGAACTACACTCTGTATATTTACTTTCTGCATTTTCTAGTTTTGTGAAGAATGTACTCTTCCCTATCACTTTCCATTTCCAGAGCTATGAACAACTAAACCCCTTTCATTGGGTTAGGGAGCTCGGTTGTAATTTGATGGATCAATTATAGTTTTCATTCTTCTTCCTCTTTCTTTTCTCTTGATTTGCTAGAAAGCTTTCGATCTTAATCCAATGGGTTAGTTGTCCTGGAAAAAAAAACTCTCCGTAATTGGATCTCCTCTAAGCCTTGGAAAAGGGATGAAGAGATCATGCTAGAAATACTTTCTTATGTTGGACCAAATTGGGGTTTGGGCGGATATAGTGACATGTAATCCTCCCAACACTTTGATTTGGAAATACATATGGTATAATCAGTGACCATACTTCATCTCTTCCCATGGGCAATTAAATCAAGGAATTGGGCAATTGTTCAAGCTTAGAGAGATTGGCTTGCCAAGGAATTGGGATCCAATCATCTAAGATTGCCAAGGAGATCAATGCATGCATTGATTGAGGAAGAGATGAGAATGAACTTGATCCGAAAGATGCAACATCTCCTAAGCCCAATGAATCCCCCATTTCTGATCTTACCCATTCTCTTTACTTTCTGCTATTTATCTTCATGCTTATTTCCCCAAATCTCCATTTAAGATTCTGCACTTTACTTTCTGCACTTTACTTTTCCGCCATTTAATTTTCTGCAATTCTCAACCAAATTTCTATTTAGCTCACCTAGCACATCTTTCCAACTAAAGTTGCTTGACCAATCAATCCTTGTGGGATTCGACCTTACTTTATTGTGAGATTTTACTTGACGATAATTCGGTATACTTGCCGAAGGGAAATTTGTTGAGAGACAAGTTTTCGTGCAACAAGTTTATGGCGCCGTTACCGGAGATTGATTTTGTATCGACAATGATTAATTTGAAAGTTCACTAGATTGAGCATTTTTCTTTTGTTTGTTTATTTTATCTAGTCATTTACCTTCAGTTCATTTAGTTTCTTCCTCATCCCCTCTCCCCTCGTTGTTTTCTTTTTTCTTTGTTATTATCTACAATTCTGCTCACTAACCCACTAACTGTTTGATAATTTGCACCACTCACACTAACAGCCACTCTAACAAGAATAATCTCTTCATTCTATTTCTTGCTTTGTGTTCTGTTAGTTGTATGACAGGGAGAAGAAGTGGAGCTTCAACTTCCTTTGATTCCAAATCAGAAAGGACCTTCCTTAGATTAAGGAGGGAAACAAGAGGAAAAAGAGTTGTTGGTGCTGAGGAAGAGGAAGAGTACTTTGATACAAACATTGAGGAGAACCTGGAAAACAACCATGAAGAAGAAGCTCACAACCATGCCAGAGAAGGCCCTGTGAATCATGCTGGGCAAGAAAGAAGAGTTCTAGGCTCTTACATCAATCCAAACCCAGGAAATTATGGAAGTAGCATCCAAAAGCCAACCATACATGCCAATAACTTTGAATTAAAACCCCAGCTCATCACCCTTGTTCAGAACAACTGCTCATTTGGAGAAAGTGCCCAAGAAGACCCCAATCAACATCTAACCACCTTCCTAAGAATATGTGACACTGTGAAGTCCAATGGTGTTCATCCGAATGTCTATAGTTCCCTTTTTCACTCAGGGACAAGGCATCTAAATGGTTGGAATCTTTCCCAAAGGAGAGTTTGACAAATTGAGAAGATGTGGTGAACAAATTTTTGGCAAGATTCACATGGGAGAGGTTTAAGGACTTAACAAGAAGGTGCCCACCAGACATCTTCAATGAATGGGTTCAATTGCATATTTTCTATGAAGGTCTTTCTTACGAGTCAAAGAATGCCGTAGACCATTCATCAGGGGGCTCTCTAAACAAGAAGAAAATCATTGAAGAAGCCATAGATGTCATTGAGACTGTCGCTGAGAATGACTACTTCTATGCTTCTGAAAGGAGCAATACTCGAGGAGTGATAGAGTTGAACCACATGGATGCACTGTTGGCTCAAAACAAGATGATCGCCAAGCAGTTAGCTGATCTTACCAAGAAGGTCTAAGAGAACCAAGTTGCAGCAGTCATCATTTCATCACCAGCTCAAGAAGGAGTGAATGCAGGAGAAGAAGGTGACTGGGAACAAGCCAATTATGTTGGAAACTCACCCAGACAGACCCATGACCAATACTCCAAAACTTACAATTTTGGTTGGAGAAACCACCCTAATTTTGGGTGGAGAAATCAATAAGACCAAGGCCAAGACCAGATATGCCACAACCAAAATCCCAACAACAATGTAACTCACCAACATCCCTCACAAAAATCCTATCAACACCCACCTAATCACCCTTCTCAACCACCTAACCTCAACCCACCATCACCAACCGAAGATAGACTTTCCAGAATTGAGACTCTACTTGAAGAAATATGTAAAGAAGTCCAAGACAACAGAGTGTTCAAGGATGAAGTGCGAGCCAATATAAAAAACCAGGGAGACACCATCAAGAGGCTGGAGTCCCAAGTGAGGTATCTATCTCAATAATTTCCCAAACCCACTGATAGTTTTCCAAGTGACACAGAGAAGAACCCAAGAGGAGAAACAAAGAAAATGAGATGGGAAGAATTGATGAGCGGATATTTTATACGCTTTTTGGGGGTAATTTCATGTAGATTTTAGTATGTTTTAATTAGTTTTTAGTAGAATATTATTAGTTTTTAGGCAAAAATCATATTTCTGGACTTTACTATGAGTTTGTGTGTTTTTCTGTGATTTTAGGTAATTTCTGGCTGAAATTGAGGGAGCTGAGAAAAAATTTGAGTTAGGCTGAAAAAGGACTGCTGATGCTGTTGGATCCTGACCTCCCTGCACTCGGAATAAATTTTTTGGAGCTACAGGAGTCCAATTGGCGCGCTCTCAACGGCGTTGGAAAGTAGACATCTAGGGCTTTCCAGCAATATATAATAGTTCATATTTTGTGCGAAGATAGACGACGTAACTTGGCGTTGAACGCCAAGTACATGCTGCTGTCAGGAGTTAAACGCCCGAAACACGTCATGATCCGGAGTTGAACGCCCAAAACACGTTATAACTTGGAGTTCAACTCCAAGAAAAGCCTCAGCACGTGGATAGCTTTAGTCTCAGCCCTAGCACACACCAAGTGGGCCCCAGAAGTGGATTTCTACATTATCTTAGTTTACTCATATTCTGTAAAACTAGGTTACTAGTTTACTATTTAAACAACTTTTAGAGATTTATCTTGTACCTCATGACATTTTCAGATCTGAATTATACACTCTTTTGCAGCATGAGTCTCTAAACTCCATTGTTGGGGGTGAGGAGCTCTGCAGCGTCTCGATGAATTAATGCAATTGTTTCTATTTCACTCAAACGTGTGTATGGTCCGATCTAAGATGTTTATTCGTGCTTAATTATGAAAGAGGTGATGATCCGTGACACTCATCACCTTCCTCAACTCATGAACGTGTGCCTGACAAACACCTCCGTTCTACATCAGACTGAATGAGTGTCTCTTAGATTCCTTAATCAGAATCTTCGTGGTATAAGCCGGATTGATGGCGGCATTCATGAGAATCCGGAA
>NC_029775.3:62885429-62885767 GCF_000817695.3 Arachis duranensis | reverse complement strand
GTCTAAACCTTGTCTGTGGTATTCTGAGTAGGATTCAAGGATTGAATGGCTGTGACGCGCTTCAAACTCGCGATTGCTGGGTGTGATGACAAACGCAAAAGGATCAATGGATCCTATTCCAACATGATCGAGAACCAACAGCTGATTAGCCGTGCTGTGACAGAGCACCTGGAACGTTTTCACTGAGAGGATGGGAAGTAGTCACTCACAATGGTGACACCCTACATACAGCTTGCCGTAGACGTGCTTTACAAACAATTGAGTTGAATATTACATTGCAGAAATTCAGAGGACAAAGCATCTCCAAAACCCCAACATATTCCCCATTACTGCAAAAC
>NC_029775.3:62885228-62885385 GCF_000817695.3 Arachis duranensis | reverse complement strand
GTAACGATTTTATTCTCTTTTATTTTTCCAATCTAATAATTCCAACTGATAATTTTGATTGACATCCTGACTAAGAATAAAAAAATAAATATAGTTTGCTTCAAACCAACAATCTCCGTGGGATTCGACCCTTACTCACGTAAGGTATTACTTGGAC
>NC_029775.3:62880003-62881110 GCF_000817695.3 Arachis duranensis | reverse complement strand
AACTTCTTTAAATCAAGCAACCACCATGAAATTAATGATATTAAGCTAATTTTAATTGAATTTTAATTGATTTATAAGCCTCTTGAATTTAGTGATACTTGGAGTGGTTGTTTTGGTTTATTATAGGTGAAGAAAAGAAAAGAAAAGGAAAAGCGTGGCCTAAGAAGTGTAGCCCAAGGAAAGGAAAGTGTGGTCAAAGCAAGAGGAAGTGTGCCGCATGCAAGGGGGAGGCAAACATTGCCCTCCACAAGGGCACACTGCCCTCTAGGAGGGCAACATAAGGGAACCAAACAAGGAAGGCAACTCTGCCCTGCCCACTACAAGGGCAGAGCACAAAAGTGTGCCTTGGAACCAAGAAGAAGAGAACCTTGCCCTGCCCTCCACAAGGGCAGTATCGGGCTCACCAAGGAAGAAAATCAAAGGAAAAATGTCACCCATGCATGCCACAAGAATCGAACACGGACCAAGGAAGAAGCAAGGAACTAAGGTTGAGTGCCGTGCCAAGAAACCAAGGAAATTAATTGAGCATGTGTCCCAGCCGTGTTTCGAACACGGGACATCAAAGTGGAAATACTGCCCTGCCCTCCGCGAGGGCAGGGCAGCATTTTGTTGATGCATGGAGCTGGCGCACCAAAACTCAAGTCTGGCGCACCGTGGCACATTCCTGGCAGCATCAGCACGCACCAAGCTCAATCCTGGCAGCACCAAATTTTCCTGCCCTGCCCTCCGCGAGGGCAGGGCAGCATCCTATGCACCAAGGAAATTTCTGGCGCACCAATTCTTGATTCTGGCGCACCAATTTTTCATTCTGGCGCACCAATTCTCGATTCTGGCAGCATTCAGCGCACCAACTTTTCCTGCCCTGCCCTTGGCACGGGCAGGGCAGCGTTTTGAGCACCAAAGTCGCACCAGACCGCACCAAGGCCGCACCAACATGCACCAAATCCTGCCCTGCCCTCCACAAGGGCAGGGCAGCCTCCTGGGAGCAACTTCTCATGGGCCGAAAATTCAAATTAATACCTCATTTTAATTCATTTCTTCACCAAATCAAAAGCCCATCCAAATCCCAAAATCCAAGAATAGAAAGTGTATAAATAGGAGCTAGTT
>NC_029775.3:62874422-62879083 GCF_000817695.3 Arachis duranensis | reverse complement strand
TGCTCTCTTAATTGTTGCAATTTACTTTCTCTCTGTTTAGATTCTGCAATCCCAGTCCTCAAATCCCTTTTACATTCAAGCAATTTACATTTCTTGTCATTTAAGTTACTGCAATTTACATTTCTTGCACTTTAAGTTTCAGTCATTTAATTTCTTGTTCTTTAAGATTCAGTCTATTTTACTTTCCTGTTCTTTAATTTCCTGCAATTTCCCCTCTCCCTTTACATTTCAAGCAATTTATCTTCTGTTAAATACAACCCACTCAACCAAAACTTGATTCGCTTGACTAAATCACCCACTAAACTAAAATTGCTCAATCCTTCAATCCCTGTGGGATCGACCTCACTCATGTGAGTTATTATTACTTGATGCGACCCGGTACACTTGCCAGTGAGTTTTGTGTTGGATCGTTTTCCACACATCAACGACCCAATGCACTTGCTGGTTAGTTGTGCGGATTGCAAAAATGTGTTATTGCAATTTCGTTGCACCAAGTTTTTGGCGTCGTTGCCGGGGATTGTTCGAGTTTGAACAACTAAAGGTTTATTTTATTTCTTAGATTAGGAAGATTTTAGCAATTGGGTCAGAGTCTTTTATTTTCTTTTCAAATATATTTTTTTTCTTTATTAATTTTTTTATTTTTCTTTGAGTCTAGTGTCTTGTTATAAGTTTGGTGTCAATTGCATATTTTATATTTTTCTTTAAAATTTTCGTATTAGTGTTCTTTGTTCTTCCTTGATCTTCAAGTTGTTCTTGTTTATTTTTCTTGTTTGATCTTGAGTTTTTCTTGTTTTGTGTCTTTTCTTGTTTTTCTTGTGCTTTTTCAAAACATTAACTTTCAAAAAAAATTTTATACTTTTATCCATAAATATAATACATCTTTAAAATCAACACTGAGGCTACTGCCCAATTGGCTGGAGCTTTAGTAGTTGTTCTTGATAATTGGGTATCCTCTTTGGAATCTTTTTCAAAAATAATTTTTCTTTGATTGAATCTTGTGCCAAACTCTAAGTTTGGTGTTTTCTTGTTAATTTTTCTTTAATTTTCGAAAATTTATCTTGGTTTTATAAAAAATTTTAAGTTTGGTGTTCTTTCTTTTGTTCTTGGTGTTCTTGTGAATCTTCAAGGTGTTCTTGAGTCTTTCTTGTGTTTTGATCTTAAAATTTTTAAGTTTGGTGTTCCTTGGTGTTTTCCCTCCAAAAATTTTCGAAAATTAAGGAGCATTAGATCTAAAAATTTTAAGTCTTGTGTCTTTTGTGTGTTTTTCTCTTTCATCATAAAATTCAAAATTCATTAAGTCTTGTATCTTTTGTGTGTTTTTCTCTTTCATCATAAAATTCAAAATTCAAAAATATATCTTTCCTAACTAATTTTAAACTACATTTTCGAAAATTTTATATAAAAATTCAGATTTCAATTTCAAAATATTTCCAATTTCTTTTATTTATTTCGTTTTTATTTTATTTTATAAAAAATTAATTTTTATAAAATAAATAATATCAACATACATATCATCTCCTTTATTCCATCATGGAATTAAGTGGAAATGAACAGTTCAGGAGGACTCTGGGGTCATGGTTAAATAACCAGCCTAAGAACAGCATAAAATCATGGAAACAGCTGTCAGAAAAATTCCTGAATCACTATTTCCCTCCAAAACGGATGACACAGCTAAGGCTAAGCATCCAAGGCTTCAAACAAGGAGATAATGAATCCCTTTATGATGTTTGGGAGAGATACAGAGAGATGCTAAGAAAATGCCCCTCTAAAATGTTTTCAGAGTGGGTGCAATTAGACATCTTCTACTATGGGCTTACAAAAAAAGCTCAGATTTCTCTAGACCACTCAGCTGGTGGATCTATTCATATGAGAAAAACAATTGAAGAAGCTCAAGAGCTTATTGATACAGTTGCCAGAAATCAGCATCTGTACCTAAGCAGTGAATCTTCCATGAATGAAGAAGCTAAAACAGTAACTACTGAACTCAGTCCTGTAGATCAGGCTAATAAATTCAATCAGCAATTAGACTTTTTAACCCAGCAGCTAGCCAAATTCAAAGAAATACTACAGGAAACAAGAATGGCTAACAGGAATATGGAAGTACAGTTAAAGCAAATAGAAAAGCAACTGTCAAAACAAATAGCAGAAGAATGCCAAGAGTTCAATTAAGAAGTGGGAAAACATTAAATACCCCACTTCAAAGCAGCAGGAAGCCAAGAAATGAACAAATGGCCAATCAAAATCCCTCTGAGGACAATCAGAGCCCAGAGAGGAACAATACTGGCGTTGAACTCCCAGACCATGCTCATTTCTGGTGTTCAACGCCAGAAACAAGCATGAATCCGGCGTTGAACGCCCAAAGGGAGCATAGTTCTGGCGTTCAGAGGCGTTGAACGCCCAAAGGGAACATGGTTCTGGCGTTCAAACGCCAGTAACAAATAAGGAAGTGGCGTCTAACGGCACTCCAGCTTCCACCCCTGGCATTCAAACGCCAGTGGGAAATCAGTCACATACAAGTGCTGATAACAACCCTTCTAAAAAGGCTTCCCAACCCATTTCTACAGGCAATAAACCTGCAGCAACTAAGGTTGAGGAATACAAAGCCAAAATGCCTTATCCTCAAAAACTCTGCCAAGCATAACAGGATAAGCAATTTGCCCGCTTTGCAGACTATCTCAGGACTCTTGAAATAAAGATTCCGTTTGCAGAAGCACTTGAGCAAATACCCTCTTATGCTAAGTTCATGAAAGAGATCTTAAGTCATAAGAAGGATGGGAGGGAGACTGAAAAAGTTTACCTCACTGAAGAATGCAGTGCAGTCATTCTGAAAAGCTTACCTAAGAAGCTTAAAGATTCCGGGAGCTTTATGATACCATGCACATTAGAGGGTACTTGTACCAAGCAAGCTTTATGTGATCTTGGGGCAAGTATCAACCTAATACCTGCATCTACTATCAGAAAGCTTGGTTTGACTGAAGAAATCAAACCAACCAGGATATGTCTTCAACTCGCTGATGGCTCCATTAAATACCCATCAGGTGTGATTGAAGACATGATTGTCAAGATTGGTCCATTTGCCTTTCCTACTGACTTTGTGGTGCTGGAAATGGAGGAGCACAAGAGTGCAACTCTCATTCTAGGAAGACCTTTCCTAGCAACTGGCCGAACCCTCATTGATATTATTGACTCTCTGGTAAGAGAGGTCAATATGGCTGAGAGTCTCGAATCAGAGCTAGAGGACATCTTTAAAGATGTTCAGCCTGATTTGGAAGAAACAGAGAAAATAATAGAACCTCTGAAAATCCCTCAAGAAGAGGAGAAACCTCCAAAACCCGAAATCAAACCATTACCACCATACCTGAAATATGCATTTCTGGGAGAAGGTGATACCTTCCCTATGATCATAAGCTCTACCTTAGAGCCACAGGAAGAGGAAGCACTAATTCAAGTGCTAAGGACACAGAAGACAACTCTTGGGTGGTCCATCAGTGATCTCAAGGGCATTAGCCCAGCCAGATGCATGCACAAGATCTTACTGGAGGATGACGCCAAGCCAGTGGTTCAACCACAAAGGCGGCTGAATCCAGCCGAAGGCTCAATACAGCTACCAGAAAGGATCATTTTTCTTTACCATTCATAGACCAAATGCTAGAAAGACTAGCAGGTCATGAATACTACTGCTTCCTGGATGGATATTCAGGTTATAATCAAATTGCAGTAGATCCCCAGGATCAGGAGAAAACGGCATTCACATGCCCATCTGGAGTGTTTGCATACAGAAGGATGCCATTTGGCCTGTGCAATGCACCTGCAACCTTTCAGAGGTGCATGCTCTCAATTTTCTCTGATATGGTGGAAAAATTCCTGGAAGTCTTCATGGATGACTTTTCAGTATTTGGAGACTCATTCAGCTCCTGCCTTAACCATCTAGCACTTGTTCTAAAGAGATGCCAAGAGACTAACCTGGTTTTAAACTGGGAAAAATGTCACTTTATGGTGACTGCAAGAATTATCCTTGGGCACAAAATCTCGAACAAGGGGATAGAGGTGGATCAAGCTAAGGTAGAGGTAATTGAAAAATTACCACCACCTGCCAATGTTAAGGCAATGAAAAATTACCACCACCTGCCAATGTTAAGGCAATCAGAAGCTTTCTGGGGCATGCAGGATTCTATAGGAGGTTTATAAAGGATTTCTCAAAAATCGCCAAACCTCTGAGCAACCTGCTAGCTGCTGACACGCCATTTATCTTTGATAAAGAGTGTCTGCAGACATTTGAGACTCTGAAAGCTAAATTGGTTACAGCACCAATCATCTCTGCACCAGACTGGACATTACCATTTGAATTGATGTGTGATGCCAATGACCATGCCATTGGTGCAGTGTTGGGACAAAGGCATGACAAGCTTCTGCACGTCATCTACTATGCCAGCCGTGTTCTAAATGACGCACAAAATAATTACACAACCACAGAAAAAGAGCTACTTGCAGTGGTTTACGCCATGGACGAATTCAGATCCTATTTAGTAGGATCAAAAGTGATTGTGTACACTGATCATGCTGCTCTTAAATATCTACTCACAAAGCAGGATTCAAAACCCAGACTCATAAGATGGGTATTGCTTCTGCAAGAGTTTGATATAGAAATAAGAGACAGAAAA
>NC_029775.3:62874181-62874377 GCF_000817695.3 Arachis duranensis | reverse complement strand
AAATTGATCACAGATGCAAAGTACTATCTTTGGGATGAACCATATCTCTTCAAGAGATGTACAGACGGAGTAATCCGTAGATGTGTGCCTAAGGAAGAAGCGCAGAAAATTCTATGGCACTGCCATGGATCACAGTATGGAGGACATTTTGGAAGTGAGCGAACAGCCACAAGAGTCCTCCAATGTGGCTTCTACC
>NC_029775.3:62862187-62873915 GCF_000817695.3 Arachis duranensis | reverse complement strand
GCTATTGCAACACCCACTAATGACACTAAAATAGTGTTAAAATTCCTCCAGAAACACATCTTCAGCAGATTTGGTACCCCTAGAGTATTAATCAGTGATGGGGGCAGTCATTTCTGCAATAAACAACTTTACTATGCTTTGGTTCGTTATGGAGTTAGCCACAGGGTAGCCACTCCATACCATCCACAGACTAATGGGCAAGCTGAAGTCTCAAATAGAGAACTCAAAAGAATCCTGGAACGGACTGTAATTAACCGTAGAAGGGATTGGGCAATGAGCTTGGATGATGCTCTGTGGGCATACAGAACAGCATTCAAGACCCCTATAGGGACCTCTCCATACCAGCTTGTGTATGGAAAGGCATGTCACTTGCCAGTGGAACTGGAACACAAGGCCTACTGGGCAACTAGATTCCTGAACCTTGATGCCAAAATTTACAAAGAGAAAGCAAAAAGATGGCATGATAAGAAACTGTCATCCAGAGTCTTTGAGCCGGGGCAGAAAGTTCTGCTATTTAATTATAGGCTCAAATTATTCCCTGGGAAATTAAAATCCCGGTGGAGAGGTCCGTATGTGATTACAAGTGTATCACCATATGGATATGTAGAGCTTCAGGATAATGACTCTAACAAAAGGTTCATTGTTAATGGACAGAGAATTAAACATTATCTTGAAAGTAATTTTGAGCAAGAATGCTCAAAACTGAGACTTGATTAGAGCTCAGTAATAGTCCAGCTAATGACAATAAAGAAGCGCTTGCTGGGGGGCAACCCAGCCATTTACAAAGTTTATTTACTAATTAAATAAATTTCCTTTTCTTTATAGGTATGTGTCAAGTATCTTCAAAAGGTAAAATAACAATTGTTTGAGTTCACAGAGTTACAGGAGAATCTGGAAGCTCACTAGCATGGAAAAGCCAGTGAGAAACATTTTGGGCGTTGAACGCCCAAAAGAAGCATCCACTGGGCGTTCAACGCCAGTAAGGGTAGCCATCTGGGCGTTAAGGTATTACTTGGACGACCCAGTGCACTTGCTGGTTAGTTGTGCGGATTGCAAAAAGGTGTTATTGCAATTTCGTGCACCAAGAATGCAAGATGATCACTATAAGTGATGAGAGAAGTGTGGAAGAAGTACACAGACAAACAGAACACCTCCAAGACAATCCGAAGGAAAAGCAAGAAGAGAGAAATCACGCACCCCATCCCACACATAGGGAAGAGCTAAAGAAAAAGGAGGCTCTGAACCTATATGCACCTTATCCCCAAAGGCTTAAGGGTGGTGTGGCAAGGAGAGTATATTCACGGTTCTTCGACATGTTTGCATCCCTTCATGTGAATATACCGTTCATTAAGGCTCTGCAGCAGATGCCTGAAGAACTGAAGATTGATGGTTTAGAAGTTATAGTAAACTCTCGTTGTAAGTATAGTTACTAAACCAAGCAATCAACCTTTCTTACAAACGTTTTGGTTGTCACAAGTAACAAACTCATAAATAAATTGATAACCGAAGTATTTAAACCTCGGGTTATCTTCTCAAGGAACTGCAGAGAGGTATGTTCTTATTATCGGTTATGAAGATTGTAAATCGGGGTTTTAAAGATGAGGAACAAGTAATTTAAATGGCAAGTAAAATAGACAAATAACTGTAAAATAGACTTTTAGCAAGGTATGAGAAACTAGAATTCCTATCCTAGTTATCCTTATCAATTGTGATGAGAATTGGATTTTTCTCCCACTATGTTAACCTCTAACTATGAAGGTAAGTTAAGTGGATGAACTAATTTGAATCCTCAAATTCCAGTCTTTCCTTGGGAAAAGTTAGAATTATTGGATCTCAAATTAATCCTTGAAGGATTCCAATTTTCAATCAACAATGAGTTTAACAACTCAAGAGTTACCAATTAATCAACCAAAGCCAAAAGGTAGAAAAATCTAAATTATTTATATAAATAAAAGAAACAAATTATCACTGAAAATACCTCAATTTATATTAAATAGAAAATTAATCCAAACATAGAACATTGAAAATAAATAAATACAAAGAACATTGAACCTGTAATTTGAAGAAGATGAAAATATTCCTAAATCCTTTAAGAGGAATCCTAATCCTAAAACCTAAGAGAGAGGAGAGAACCTCTCTCTCTAAAAACTACATCTAAAACCTAAAATTGTGAATTATGAGAGCATGTTCATGAATGGATGCATTCTCCCACTTCATAGCCTCTAATCTGTGTTCTCTGAGCCGAAAACTAGGTCAGAAACAACTCAGAAGTCACTCCCAGTGCTTTCTGGTCCGTACAGGTCGCGGCCAAGTGACGCGGAGGCGTCATCCACGCGTCCGCGCGGATTGAAGTTCGCAGATGCGACGCGGGCGCGTCATTCACGCGTTCGCATTGCCTAACTTTGGGGCAGCTATGGCAGATTATATATCAAATCAAAGCCCCAGACATTAGCTTTCCAATGCAACTGGAACCGCGTCATTTAGACCTTTGTAGCTAAAGTTATAGTCGTTTGAGTGCGAAGAGGTCAGGCTGGACAGCTTAGCAATTTCTCCAACTTCTTGTATTCCTTCCACTTTTGCATGCTTCCTTTCCATCCTCTGAGCCATTCCTGTCCTGTAATCTCTGAAATCACTTAACACATATATCAAGGCATCTAATGGTAATAAGAGAGGATTAAACATAGGGAACTTAAGGCCAAAGAAGCATGTTTTCAATCAAAGCACATAATTAGGAAGGCAAATGTAAAACCATGCAAATAGTATGCATAAGTGGATAAAGAGTTGATAAAAACCACTCAATTGACATTAGCATGTCCTCATGCTAAGCTCAAGAGAAGCTATAAGAGAGTGAAGAGGAATGATACAATGTATGAAATGCAACCTATCTTTATGAATGCAACTACATACAGAATGTTTCTACCTACTTGGTTAAAGGTAAATAAGCTTTTCAAGACAAACATAAATCAGATTTCACTAATTCAAATTATACAATAAAAGACAAGTAAACTTATAAGAAGATAGCTCATGAAAGCAGGGAACATAGAATTAAGCATTGAACCCTCACTGGTAGTGTATATCGCTCTAGTCTCTCAAGTGTCTAGGGTTAATCACTCTACTCTTCCCTATTCATGCTTTCTAAACCTTGTTCTTTACCTAACCAATCAACAATATTTAATGTACCAATGCAAACATCATGAGGTCTTTTTCAAGGTTGTAATAGGGCTAAGGTGAAGGTAAGGGTATATATAAGGCTAAGTGAGCTAGCAAAGTGAATCCTTGAGTAGTCTAAGATCTCACCTAACAAATACATACTCTATACAAATTTTAAAATTATACTTAGCCTCCCATAATTCCCACTTTTGTATGATTCTCATACTCATGTACCATATTATTGATATTTCTTTACTTTTATCACATGTGCATTGATCTTTCAACTTGACATTGGGGTAATTCTATCCCCTTATTTGTTTACTTATTTATTGAATTTTTTTTTGAATCATAAAAGTAAACATAACTTATCAATGCACATGGATTTTCCATTATTTTTCTATTTTGGTTTTTCATGAGTAGGTTTCCAAATTCTCAATATTCAAATAAATTAGAAACATGATACATTCCCTTATTAACCCATGTTCCCACAGTTTCCCCACACTTAGTTGATGCGTAATTTCTATCTTAAGCTAACCAAAGATTCACTTGGGATTTTTAATTTGTTTTTCTGCTTAAGGCTAGTAATGTGGTTATAGAACAAGAGGGGATTTAAAAAGCTCAAGGGGGCTAACAAGGGTGATGTAAAAGGTAGGCCAATTTGGAATAAGTGAAGAATTTAAACAATGGCCTCAATCATATGTAGGCATATAAATACACTAAATAACGGACATAAAAATTATGGTTAAATAATGTAACCATATAAATAAGCTTAAAATCCCACGGGTTGTGTGTTCTTTGGCTCAAAAACCATGTTCCAAATACAACTTCAAACAAATTTAACAAAAAATTTTCAATTTAAATTAGTGAATATAAAAATTTCTTGATAAAGAAAATATTACTTCAACCAAGTGGTAAAATATGCACAAAAAATAAACATGCAATCAAACATGCAAATGCAACAATGAAAAACAAAAATTGATGTTGAGAAGGGACTAACTAACCCGTGGAGATCGGTATCTACCTCCCCACACTTAAAGATTGCACCGTCCTTGGTGCATGCTGAGATGTACAGGTGGGCGGGTGTTGTGGTTCCTCAGCTGTTGCTTGTTGTAGAAGCTTTCTCTTTACCTGTTCTGGTGGCTAGCCTGAAAAGGGAGAAGAGAGAGGGACATGAAGTCAAAGGGGTAGAGCAAGGAAGAGGGCAGTACTAGTAAGAATCATGCCAAAATAAAGAAGAATGTCAGTAACACATGGTCGTGACTCCATAAAATTAGGATAACAATAGAAACAGGGCATGATAAATTGAGGCAAGTAAATGCAAGATGTTTATTGGCATGCTGGCAAAGGCATGAGTAGCACAAATCAAGCATTAAAAGCCATAATGTATTATCAGTCATGAGAAACTAACAATAACGTTTGTATTGACAATTATATTAAATTAATAAAATAGTAAAGGGAATTTGTGAAAAGCAAGCATTGAATAGTAGAATAGAATAATGTAGAAAAGTGCATGATGCCATACGGGCTTTTTCACAAACACATAGCAAGCATGGTAAATAAGTCATTTGAAAGTATTAAATTGAACATGCAAGCAACCTTTTAAAAAGTTATATAATTGTCAAACAATTCTTTAAATCAACCACAAGCAAAATAAATAAATTTCTAACACCAATGAAAATAATGCAATAAATGGAACTATGCAAATAAATTAAAAAAATAGAATGAAGGTGAAAAAGAATGAGAAGTGAAAGAAATAAAGTAAGAAAGAAAGATGAAAAAATGAAGAAATTAGGATTAGAAAAGAAAAGATAAGATAATTGGCACTGATTTGGATAAGTTGTGCGTCGCATGTGACGCGGACGCATGAGTGACGCGATCGCATGGTGCGCGATAAGGTCAGGTGACGCGAACGCGTGGATCACGCGATCGCGTGACCTGATTTGTGCAATTGGGACGAGGGCAGCCGTGCGGTCGCACAACTCTCTGTTCAAAAATCTTTTTGCCAATTTTTTAGGGTGACGCGATGGGGTGAATGGCCTTATTTCCAATATGACGCGGATGCGTGGGTGATGCGTTCGCGTGGTAGGGCTTGTGCTGCTAGTATCATTCCAGCCCCGCTCCATCATAACTTTCTGCCATGCACCCTTTACGTCGATTTTACAGAGTCACGCGTTCGCGTGGGTGACACGGACGCGTGGGAGGCATTTTTCGCAACTAACGTAGATGCGTCAGCGATGCGGTTGCGTGGGGCAATTTGTGCCAAAGGCACGCCTCCAGCCACGCTCTCGCGTGACTCTCTGTTCACTTTTCTTTTCTTCCTAACGCACTTGTGACGCGGACGCGTCAGCGACGCTGTCGCGTCGCGTGCGAAATTTTTTTTTTGAATAAGATGCAAATGCAGATGCAATAAATGTTATGCAAAATTCCAGGTTCAATCAAAACTCAAAAATAGACTAAAATTTAAACTGAAAAAGGAACGATCATACCATGGTGGGTTGTCTCCCACCTAGCACTTTTAGTTAAAGTTCTTAAATTAGACATTCATGGTAAGCTCCTTGTTATGGTGGCTTGTACTTGTACTGATCCAGGAATCTCCACCAGTGTTTAGAATTCTAGTAGCCTCCGGGATCCCAAACTAGGCGCAAAAAGCCTTCAAGTAAGTTAAAGCAAGTGACAAGGCCCCAAGAGTATTGATTTCTAGATTGAATTCTGGGGTCCCAAATCTTGCTTTTGCACCCGTCTTCTTGTTGATCATTATGATTCCATCCGGGTAGCAAGCAATCTGAATTCTCACTAAAGCGGCCAAACAACTTCCTAGACCCATTCAGTTGAGCTTTACACCAACATTTGCGTTTAAACTTTGAGCTTCCAACCATAATGAACCTTGCAGGACAATTCTTACCACTGTCCATCTTCCCCTTACTCTTTATGCCACAAAGAGCTATAAGTTGACCATCCGTCTCCAGTAGCCCATATTCAATTGGAATTATAAAGCTAAGGGATATGAATTTTACCCACTCGAATGTTGTGAAGGATGATGGCAACTTAGGGGGAGGTGTTTCTAATGAACGTACAAGCTCCACTCCCTTGTGCTCTTCTGTGACAACTTCCACCTCTTTGCAAGCTTCCTCAATTTCAATCTCTTCCTCTTGGTAGCTTTCTTCTGATTCAATTTCTTCTTCATTGTTCACCAAGGGGTGGGGAGGTTGTGCTTCATCTTCTTTAAACTCCATATCAAGTCCAATGGAAGAGGATTCAAATGTAGATAGGAATTCATCAATGATTGAATCCATCTCTTGATCATCCCCTTCAAAGTCTTCAACCATGAGATGCCTTGGAGGTTGTACACCCTCCTCAACATCAGTTTCAAACGTCTTTGAAGGAGACTCTATAACTTGACTTTCCCATGGAGTTTCAGCATCTCCTAAATCTTCCACCACTACTTCCTCTTCCTTTTCAATAATTCTGGCTTCCTCCACTTGTTCCAGTACAAATTCATGCTTCTTACTATCCACCGGAGTTTCTAATGTCTCCTTCATGCTACGTTCTTCATTAGATTGTCCACATGAAGCCATGGGGGTTCCTTGAGTGTCCGAACATTGCGAAGCTAATTGATTTATCGCCTGCTCCAGTTGATGAAGGGTTGTATGAAATTGATCTACTGATTCCTTGAGGTGAGCCTGTGATTCTTGGATCGATCCAAAAATTGGCAGTGGTAGTTCTTGGGAGTAATTGGGGTGGAATTTAGGTGGTTCTACATATGGTTCATACGGTTCATAGGGTGGTTGGTATGGTGGATATGGGTTAGGGTCATATGGAGGTGAGTGGCGGAAAGGGGCTTGTGAGTATGGTGATCCAAAGTCATGTTGAGGAGAGGGTTCATAGGCATATGGTGATGGTTGTTGATAATCAATAGAGTGCTCACCATAGCCCTTGCCTTGATATGCATCCCAGAATGGTTGTTGATAGTCCATTGGAGGTGGTTGTTGCCATGAGGGTTGATCAAATCCTTGTGGCTCCTCCCATCTTTGATTGCTCCAACCTTGATGCCTGTTCTCATTGTAATATCCTCTACCTGCAACATAATTATAACCAGACTCATAGCCAAAGGGGTGAGAGTTCATAGTAGTGAGAGAAAATAAAAACAAAAACTAACAAAAAGAAAATATTTTGAAAAAGATATAATTTTTGAAAAAAAAATAAGATAGGATTTTGAAAAAGATATGATTTTTTTTAAAAAAGATAAGATAAGATAAAAAATTTTAAAATCTGAAATTTTTTTTTAAATATTTACAATAACCAATAATAATGCACACGTTTCCAATTCCTCGGCAACGGCGCCATTTTGAAGAACTGAAGATTGATGGTTTAGAAGTTATAGTAAACTCTCGTTGTAAGTATAGTTACTAAACCAAGCAATCAACCTTTCTTACAAACGTTTTGGTTGTCACAAGTAACAAACCCCTTAATAAATTGATTACCGAAGTATTTAAACCTCGGGTCGTCTTCTCAAGGAATTGTAGGGAGGTATGTTCTTATTATCGGTTATGAAGATTGTAAATCGGGATTTTAAAGATAAGGAACAAGTAATTTAAATGGCAAGTAAAATAAACAAATAACTGTAAAATAGACTTTTAGCAAGGTATGAGAAACTGGAATTCCTATCCTAGTTATCCTTATCAATTGTGATGAGAATTGGATTTTTCTCCCACTATGTTAACCTCTAACTATGAAGGTAAGTTAAGTGGATGAACTAATTTGAATCCTCAAATTCCAGTCTTTCCTTGGGAAAAGTTAGAATTATTGGATCTCGAATTAATCCTTGAAGAATTCTAATTTTTAATCAACAATGAGTTTGACAACTCAAGAGTTACCAATTAATCAACCAAAGCCAAAAGGTAGAAAAATCTAAATTATTTATATAAATAAAAGAAACAAATCATCATTGAAAATACCTCAATTTATATTAAATAGAAAATCAATCCAAACATAGAACATTAAAAATAAATAAATACAAAGAACATTGAATATGTAATTTGAAGAAGATGAAAATATTCCTAAATCCTTTAAGAGGAATCCTAATCCTAAAACCTAAGAGAGAGGAGAGAACCACTCTCTCTAAAAACTACATCTAAAACCTAAAATTGTGAATTATGAGAGCATGTTCATGAATGGATGCATTCCCCCACTTTATAGCCTCTAATCTGTGTTCTCCGGGTCAAAAACTGGATCAGAAACAACCCAGAAGTCACTTCCAGTGCTTTCTGGTCCGTATAGGTCGCGGCCAAGTGACGCGGAGGCGTCATTCACGCGTCCGCGCGGATTGAAGTTCGCAGATGCAACGCGTGCGCGTCATTCACGCGTTTGCGTCGCCTAACCTCGGGGCAGCTATGGCAAATTATATATCAAATCGAAGCCCCAGACGTTAGCTTTCCAATGTAACTGGAACCGTGTCATTTGGACCTCTATAGCTAAAGCTATAGCCGTTTGAGTTCGAAGAGGTCAGGCTGGACAGCTTAGCAATTTCTCCAACTTCTTGTATTCCTTCCACTTTTGCATGCTTCCTTTCCATCCTCTGAGCCATTCCTGCCCTGTAATCTCTGAAATCACTTAACACACATATCAAGACATCTAATGGTAATAAGAGAGGATTAAGCATAGGGAACTTAAGGCCAAAGAAGCATGTTTTCAATCAAAGCACATAATTAGGAAGGCAAATGTAAAACCATGCAAATAGTATGAATAAGTGGATAAAGAGTTGATAAAAATCACTCAATTGAGCACAAGATAAACCATAAAATAGTGGTTTATCAATGCCTTCGTACATCAAGTACATAAAGGAACTGCTGACCAAAAAGAGTTCACTGAAGGGTGGGCAAACAATAGTGATGAATAGGGAGTGCAATGCTCTCTTTCAAGCAGAGCCACCCACAAAGAAGAAAGGCCCAGGGAGTTTTCACATCCCATGTGCTATAGGAGATGCAATGATTGACCAGGGACTTTGTGATCTCGGAGCAAGCATTAACTTAATGCCTCTATCCCTCGTGAAAAAGCTTCAAATCAATGAGCTAACACCCATAGACGTAATCATCAAATTGGCTGACAAAACTCAAAAATAGGTGATAAGAATGGTTGAAAACGTGTTAGTGAAGGTCGGGAAATACTTCCTTCCCACAGACTTTATTATCTTAGAGATGGAAGAGAATCACATCCATCCCATCATCCTGGGGAGACCATTCTTAGCCTCAGCCAAGGCACTTATAGATGTGGAGCGAGGAGAACTAATATTGAGGATACATGATGAACAACTCACCTTCAATGTTTTCAAACCCTTACAAGAAGCAGATCATGAAAACAAAGAGTCAAGGGAAGAGCACAATAAGGAAATTATGGAAAAGGCAAGCATGGGAGCACAAGCACAACACCTAAGAACTCCTATAGTTAATAAGCAACGTGGTCAGAAGGAACAACAGCCAAGTGTGACCCAAGAGGAGCTAGACTCACCAGAGTCATATGAGACAAGCAACAAAACCCTCCTGAAAGAAGGAACCACAAGGAGCAAAGTAACATCAAGGGAAACAAAGAAGAAGGCCCCAAGGGGATGGAGGAAGAAGAATATTCCTACAGAGGGTTTCTCTCCTGGAGATGAAGTGGTCTCTGCTTATCTTCCGCCTATTCCTCTTCATCTCCCCACCATTCCATCTCAGCTGCCTTAAGTATACACTATCAGCAAAATTCTGTCCTTAGAACATGTGGAGCTTCTTAATAGAGCCAATGGAGATAAATTCACTGCAAGAGGGGAAGACTTGAAGCACTACCAACCACCCTGACAAAGGCCAAACGTCAAGCTAATGACGCTAAAGAAGCACTTCATGGGAGACAACCCATGTTTCATACCGTTTCCTTTTTATCTTTAATAGTAGTTAATAAAGCAAGGTTCATGAATTCTAGATCAACTTTGACAAACACCTATAAAAATCTCTACATGCAGCATATAGTAAATGATAAGTTTAGTATTCAAGGCACACTAAGAGGGCTTGAACATAATCCATATTATGTCAATTTCAGAGTTTCAATCAAATCTTGTTGCACAATATGATCACAAACTAAGTTTGGTGTCACCAACATTGCATGCATGGGCATTTGATTGGTCGGTTGGTTTGCATTCATGAATGGCTCTTAGTTAGTCAAAAGCAAAAACAAAAAAGGGGGTGGCTAGCCTCCAAAGTCTTTTTTTACCGCCACAATTCAAACTAACCTCTCTTTTCTTTTGTTTTGCAAGGAATTTGAAGGGAATGTTGGAGGAACTTGATGGGACAACCATTTGAAGGGGGTTTCGGCCACTTCACCCACGGAACTACACACTTGTCTTTAAGGGGAGTACCTTGGGAAGTGTTGCCATGCAACATTGGGAGTAGGATAGCCTTGGAGACCAAACCAATCAATTCATAAAAGTAGTGATCCTTGTGCCCATCTAATGCTAAACCCCAACCGTCCACTGATGTGTGGAAAGCGATCCAACACAAAACTTACCGGCAAGTGTACCAGGTCGCATCAAGTAATAATAACTCACATGAGTGAGGTCGATCCCACAGGGATTGAAGGATTGAGCAATTTTAGTTTAGTGGTTGATTTAGTCAAGCGAATCAAGTTTTGGTTGAGTGGGTTGTATTTAACAGAATATAAATTGCTTGGAATGTAAAAGGGGGAAGGGGAAATTGCAGTAAATTAAAGAACAGGAAAGTAAACTTGCTGAATCTTAAAGAACAAGAAAGTAAATGACTGAAACTTAAAGTGCAAGAAATGTAAATTGCAGTAACTTAAATGGCAAGGAATGTAAATTGCTTGAATGTAAAAGGGATTCGAGGACTGGGATTGCAGAATCTAAACAAAGAGAAATTGAATTGCCACCATTGATAGAGCAGAAATTGAATTGGAAGCAATGAGAATTCAAACAGAAATTGAAAGTAAATTGCAGCAGGGTTCACAGAAGAACCAAAAAAAGGAAAATGGGTTCTCAGGTCTCAAGAGACTAGAAAGCAAAGTCTAGATCTCTATTCGCCTTCCCAGATCCAAGTTCACAAAGCAATTGACAAGGAATTGAAGAAGAAGCAGTAAAGAGAATGTAAATTGATTTAATTATGCAGAAAAGAAACTAAAGAGTTCTTGAGTGGAGATTGAGACAGAATTTCCTCAATTCTTAACACCTAAGAATCAAAACAAGGAAATTAAAAAGACCCAAGCAGGAACGAGGAAGAAGAGAGATCAATTCTCCTCCCTAATTCTCTGAATTCTCAGTGAAGTCACCAAGAGAAGTTCCCAAGTGCAAAAATAAAATTCAAAGCTCAAAAGAAAGTGCAAAATTCAAAAGCAAAGCTAAAGGTCCTAATTACATCAAACTAGCTCCTATTTATACACTTTCTATTCTTGGATTTTGGGATTTGGATGGGCTTTTGATTTGGTGAAGAAATGAATTAAAATGGGGTTTTAATTTGAATTTTCGGCCCACGAGAAGTTGCTCCCAGGAGGCTGCCCTGCCCTTGCGGAGGGCAGGGCAGGATTTGGTGCATGTTGGTGC
>NC_029775.3:62861907-62862147 GCF_000817695.3 Arachis duranensis | reverse complement strand
TGCTTGCTTGGTGCGGCTTGGTGCGGCTTGGTGCGGTCTGGTGCGCAGAACGCTGCCCTGCCCTCGCGGAGGGCAGGGCAGAAAAAATTGGTGCGCCAGAAATGTGCCACGGTGCGTGCTGATGCTGCCAGAATCATGCCATGGTGCGCCAGAATGGTGCCTTGGTGCACAGGATGCTGCCCTGCCCTCGCGGAGGGCAGGGCAGAAAAAATTGGTGCTGCCAGGATCGTGCTGTAGTGT
>NC_029775.3:62860379-62860723 GCF_000817695.3 Arachis duranensis | reverse complement strand
TATTTCATGAGTTATGCATTTAATCAAACACATATACCACCACCAACTTCCATTCATACTTATGCAACATTGGATATTTCACTTTTCAATTCAAACCAAACTCTTTTATTTAAGCATATGGGAAACAAAACAATATTTAAAGCTAAGTGATGGATAACAAGCATTATGCAGATTTAGCATTTTTCTAGCTATTTATTAACTAACTAAAATGAAAAGCAAAGAACAAAAATTGCATGAAGTAAAAGAAATAAATGATGGAGGCATATCATGTTTCAGACATGCATCTCCTTATTAAAGACATGAAAGAGGAAATATGAAAGAACTTTGCCACCTTCTAATGGTCA
>NC_029775.3:62858789-62860154 GCF_000817695.3 Arachis duranensis | reverse complement strand
AGGGCATTGCTCAAATGGCTTGATCTCAGGATTGAGTGTTGGCAAATTGTGGGTCAAGTACTCCAACCTTGCTTGCATGTTTTCATCATTCTCCATTCTTTGTGCGTATCTAACTTCTCCCATGATGTGATGAACATTCTTCCATTGATACAGGTTGTGACTATATTCCCCTGCTTTAGCTTGACTAAAATACAGCTTATCATATGATTCTTTGAATTCTTTGTATTGCTCTTTTTGTCCTTCAAGAATCTGTGCTTGAAATTCTTGCTGCTGAGTCATCATTTGTTGTTGCCATCTCTCTTGTTTCTCCTCCATTTGATGCTACCAAGCTTCTCGTTCCTCTTTTTCTTTCAAAAATTGCTCCATAAATTCTGGATGGGGCTCTAGATATTTCTCTTGGCACCCCTGATTCTGACCTTGTTGAGCCTGCATGAGTTGCTGAGATAGTTCTTCAATTGATCTTTGTAACTGGCTCATGTCTATGGCATCATGAGCTTGATTTCGTCCTTCCTCTCTTTGTGATCTCCTTTGTCTAGGAGCTACCACCCCTTCTTGATCTTCTTCTTCATTTATTGCCTCCATACTCTTCTTGGTGATTCCTTTTCCCTTTTTCACTTTTTCTGTATCCTCATCTTCAAAGATTACTTTAGCTTTCTCACATAGTCTGAGGATGGTACTTGGATGTCCAAGACTACTTGATTTACTTGTACTGTTGGTCATATCTTGAATACTATCAGCTATGAGTTGTGCGAGGTTGATTTCACCTCCATGTAAGATGCAGTACGTCAAGAGTGCCCGTTTGATTGTGACCCAAGAGGCGTTTTCAGTAGGAAAGATAGATCTTCTTACTATTTCATACCATCCCTTGGCTACAGGAGTAAGATTTATCCTTCTTAAGTGGCTTGGAACTCCCTTTGAATCTCTTTCCCAATCTGTATTTTCCACACATAACCCCTGCAGGATCTCATCAGGATTATTTTCCATTTGCAATCTAGCCTCATAACTAGGCTCTGCATAAGTTATGGTTCTCAACTTTAGAGCCCTAGTGATGGCTGCTGGACTGAAGCTCACTTCAACTCCTCTGACATAACTTGTGTAAGGAGCACTATCTTTGTTTTCTTTTACAGCATTTGCATAGAACTCCCTGATCATGACTGCACTGATGTCAACGAGAGGAGCACATAAGAGTTCCCACCTTCTTTCTTTAGTGATTTGCCTCATGATGGGGTATTCCCCGTCCTTCAACTCAAGGCCTTTCTCATAAATAACATTCTTTGTCTTCATGAATCTATGATATCTCCCTTCATGGAACTGGGACCTAAATTTTCTTGTATCATATGATGGAGGCTCGGTCACCATTGGTTC
>NC_029775.3:62854161-62858444 GCF_000817695.3 Arachis duranensis | reverse complement strand
GATCTAAATTTGTTTGCATCAAATGATGGGGGTTCGGCTACCATAGGTTCCTTTCCCGGCCTTCTTTTTGAACTTGAAGAGGCCATTGGATTTGAGGTGAAAAGAAAGGAAAAGTGAGAAAAGAAGAAGTATGTGTTGTGTTTGGGATGCTTCTCGGTTCTGTTGTGTGAGATAAGGGAATTATGTTGGTTTTGGGAGTAGAGGAGATTATGGTTTTCATATGAAAGTGGCTTGAATGAGTGTGTGAACCGTTTAGTGCTACGGCTATTTAATAGGCAAATTCTTCAAGTTTTTCAACAAAAACCACAATGAATGAAGAAGGAACTCGTTAGTGCTCATGTAGGGTTGAGATTGAGTTGTTCATCTAAAGGATTCATGGAATGGACGGTCTGCATGCATTGTTGAGGCTTGACGAGGATCCTCCTCCCATTGGCTGCATGCATTTAGGAGTTCAATGATGCATGCATGCATACAAATTCTGCTTCCCCATGAGCGCATTCTTCTAGGCACATGTGACCATCCTCACATAGCTTCTCCTAGCCGTGGCCCCTCCTAGCTTTTGTCTTAATCTTTTTCTCCCACCTGAACTAAAATAGCTAGCTTAGAACATTAATATAGTCGTTGGCAATTTATTTGCAATAAAAAAATTGTTTTGGTTTGTTTAATAGTTATTTGAAGTTTTTTGTGATCAATTGTGTCCCTAAATAAAAATGCTAAAATTTGGTGAACACCAAACTTATCTTTTATTGAGGGGACGGCTTAACATTGCATACCGTTCTTCACAATTGATGCATTTAAAAAAAAAATTTGATGTATGATCCCTTTTTTTGTATGGTTTTGAGTTCATGATTGGGAAATGATCTTCTGAACATTGTTACACCTGCAGACACCAAACTTAGTGTTTGGTCACATGCTTCATCAAAAGAATTATGCATATGTTCTAAGAATAATCCCTTTTTTGAAAAATTAACATGGGTGTGCCTTAAGGTACACCAAACTTAGAAGTTTGACATGTGCTTCAAAACAATGTATGCATTTATCAGGCATGAAAGTTCAAAATCATATTTAGAGGAATCATAGCTTATTAAATGAAAGAGAGGACAGAAATCTTAGATCATGGGTTGCCTCCCATGAAGCGCTCTTTTATTGTCACTAGCTTGACATTGAACTCCCATTAGGGTGGTTGATGTTGGTGATGTCTCAACTTGTCACCTCTCACTGTCAGCTTTCTCTGTGTGCCTTGATGTTTAATTTCCATATGCTCAAGAGAAACTATTTGGTTGACAGTGTAATAATCTTCTGTTCCTAGTTGTTGATATACTAATTGTACTTTGTCACCTTTGGAAAATCCCTCAGTTGGAATTTTCTTGTTCTTCCACCCTTTGTGAGCCTTGTTCTTGCTCTTCATCTTTTTCTTTCTTGTTGATCTTTCTTTCTTGTCAGTGATTTGGGTTGTGATACCTTCCTTCTTGTTTATCACCCCTGCTTCCTTTTGAATTCCTTTTTCTTCTTGTACAAGCTTGTTTTTCTGTTCTACTGCCTTGTCGGTTGCTTGCTTTGGAAGGAGATCACCACTTGTTTTGCTTGTTTCTTCATTCCTTTGTAATTCTGGAAAGACTTTCAAGATGATGCTCTCCTCATGCATCCTGAGGGTTAACTCTCCATGCTCTATATCCACAATGGCTCTAGCAGTGACCAAAAATGGTTGACCAAGTATTATGGAGTCATTTCCATTTTCTGAAGAATCCAGGACCACAAAATCCGCAGGATATATGAACTTGTCAACCTTAACTAACAGGTTCTCAATCAGCCTTTTAGGATATACTATTGATTGATCCACCAACTCCAAGGACATCTGTATTGGCTTCACCTCCTCTATGCCAAGCTTTTTCACTAAAGCAGATGGGATTAGATTTATGCTTGCTCCTAAATCACACATTCCCTTGTTGATGAATAGGCTTCTAATAGTGCAGGGTAGGAAGAAACCTCCAGGATCTTCAAGCTTGGGAGGGAGTCCCTTTTTAATGATTGCACTGCATTCTTCACTAAGCATTACAGTCTCTTTTTCACTCCAACTTCTCTTCCTGTTGATGAGCTCTTTCAAGAACTTGGCATACAGAGGCATTTGCTCCAATGCCTCAGCTAAAGGTATGTTGATTTCCAGCTTCTTGAAAGTCTCAAGGAATTTGTGAAAATGCTGATCCTTTGTCTCTTTATGGAATCTTTGTGGATATGGTAGTGGTGGTGTTGAGCTCTTCTCCACTTGATGTTGTCTTGGACTTGGTTCTTCCATGATTTGCTTCCTTTTCTTCAAATTCTGTGGTTTGTTGTCTTCCTCTGTGAGTTTTTCTGGGACATTCTTGCTTAACATGTCCTTGTTGATGGCTTCATCATTCTTTGTTGGCTCATTGTCATTGTCCTTGGTTGCTCCTTGGTTACCATCCAATAACACTTTTCCACTTCTTAGTTGCACGACCTTGCATTCTTCTTTTGGGTTGGGAATGGTGTCACTAGGTAGTGAACTTGATGGTTTTTCAACAGAGATTTGTTTGGAGATTTGCCCAATTCGCCTTTCTAAGTTCTTCCTGGAAGCTTCTTGGTTCTTTGTTGTCAATTCTTGGTTCTTCATCATCTTTTCCATGAGCAGCTCTAGATTAGTGATCCTCTGGGATTCTTATGAAATTGGTTGGTTTTGGGGTGTTGATGGATGATGATAGGTGTTTTGATTTGTTGGGTGGTTATTGGGTGGATAATGGTTAGAGTTGGGGTAGTTATTTTGTGGTTTTCTGTATGTATTTTGGTTAGTATTTGGCTGGGGGTTGTGGTTTGTGCTTTTCCAATTATTCTGATTTGTGCATGGTTGTTGGTTTTGATTATGGTTGTCTCCCCATCTGAGGTTGGGATGGTTCTTCCAAGATGGATTGTAAATATCACCATAGACTTCATTTGTTCCAGGATTTTGGTTGTGCATGTATTGGACTTGCTCTTGCTGTTGCTCCTCTTGAGTTTCTTCACTTTGCACCCAAGTAGTTGGTGGTTGGCTTGTGGCACTCACTGATGCAACTTGCAAGCCATCAATTCTTTTGTCCATTTGCTCAAACTGTTGTTGAATCTGCAGCTGCATTATCTTGTTCTGAGCTAGAATTGAATCCACTCCTTCCAACTCCATTACTCCTCTTCTTTGTGATGGTTGGCATTGTCTTTGATGAGCAAAGAAATATTGGTTATTGGCCACCATATCAATGAGGTTTTGAGCTTCCTCTGTGGTTTTCATGAGTTGCAAAGAGCCTCCAGCTGAATGATCAAGTGCTTCCTGAGCTTTAAGAGTGAGTCCCTCATAGAAGTTTTGCAACTTGTCCCACTCAGTGAACATCTCTGGTGGACATTTCCTCAATAGAGCCTTATATCTTTCCCATGCTTCATATAAGTTTTCAGCCTCCATTTGAGTGAATGTCTGCACCTCTGTCTTCAATCTTAGGATTCTTTGAGGGGGATAAAATTTGGCAAGGAACTTGCTTACCAAGTCATCCCAGGTGTTGATGCTTTTTTTTGGAAAGGTCTCTAGCCATTGAGTGGCTTTATCTCTGAGAGAAGATGGAAAGAGCAGCAACTTGTAGCTATCAGGAGGTACACCATTGGTTTTCACCGTGTCACAGATTCTCAAGAAGGTAGATAAATGTTGATTTGGGTCCTCCAATGGTCCTCCTCCAAAAGAGCAGTTGTTTTGAACTAAAGTGATGAGTTGTGGCTTTAATTCAAAATTGTTTGCGTTGACATTAGGAGGAAGAATGCTACTTCCACAGTGTCTAGCATTTGCAAATGTGTATGAGGCCAAGACTCTTCGTTGTTTTTGGTTATTGTTTGCTCCTTCTCCTGGTTGATTGAGATCTCCTTCCATCTCTTGGAATTCCTCCTCAGATTCTTCCTCTCCAATAACGTTCTTCCCTCTTTCAGCTCTTCTTATTCTTCGAAGAGTTCTTTGGTCAATTTCAGAGAGGACAGGGGAAGATCTTCCTGTACCTGACATACAAACACACAACAATAAACACACAGATCCAGAAAACCAATGAATCTTCAATCTATAGCTAGAATGAAGTTTTAGTTAGTTTAAGCAAAAATTCAAACAGTTAGTGTGTTAGTCAAAATTAAAATAACAGAAAAGAAAAGGTGCTTAATCTAGACCTCCACTTCACTTAATCATTGTCAATCTATTTCAATCCCCGGCAACGGCGCCAAAAACTTGATGTGTGGAAAACGATCCAACACAAAACTCACCGGCAAGT
>NC_029775.3:62852779-62853087 GCF_000817695.3 Arachis duranensis | reverse complement strand
GGTGACCATAGCTTGCTTTATACCAACAATCTCTGTGGGATCGACCCTTACTCGCGTAAGGTTTATTACTTGGACGACCCAATACACTTGCTGGTTAGTTGTGTGAAGTTGTAGTAATCACAATTTCGTGCACCAAGTTTTTGGCGCTATTGCCGGGGATTGTTGAGTTTGGACAACTGACGGTTCATCTTGTTGCTTAGATTAGGTAATTTTTTTCAGAGTTCTTAAGAATGAATTCTAGTGTTTCATGATGATCTGTTGAAGTCTGGCTGGCTGTGAAGCCATGTCTAATTTTATTGGACCGAGAT
>NC_029775.3:62852420-62852652 GCF_000817695.3 Arachis duranensis | reverse complement strand
CATTAAGAATTTTGATACCTTTATTTTCTTTTTCCACTTAATTTTTGAAAAAATCCAAAAATATTTCTTGTTTGAGTCTAGTGTTTCATTTTAAGTTTCGTGTCAATTGCATGCATTCATTCATGTGTCCTAAGTGATTTTCAAAGTTATTCTTGATGATCTACTTGCTCTGATCTTTGAATTCTATTGACTTGAGTGTTTCGTGTGTCTCATATGCATTCTCATTTTGTTT
>NC_029775.3:62851974-62852314 GCF_000817695.3 Arachis duranensis | reverse complement strand
CAATCTTTTCAATCAAATCTTTTTCAAATTCAATTTCTTTCTATTTTCAAAAATACTTGCTATCAATTAATGATTTGATTCAACATTTCAAGTATGTTGCCTTTTCTGTTGAGAAAGGTTTAATGTTAGAATCATATCTTTTCTTGTTAGCCAAGTTTTTAATTTTCAAAATCAAATCTTTTTTTAAAAAAAAATGTTTTTCAAATCATATATTCTCAATCACATCTTTTTTAAAACTAATCATATCTTCTTAACCACATCTTTTTCAAAATAGTTTTCAATCAAATCTTTTTGATTTCTAATTTCAAAATCTTTTTCAAAAATCACTTGATTTCTTTTT
>NC_029775.3:62851653-62851853 GCF_000817695.3 Arachis duranensis | reverse complement strand
CTTCCCTTCTTCTCACATCCTTCTATTTATGGACTAACACTATCCCTTAATGCAAAATTTGAACTCCATCTTCTTTGATAAGTTCGAATTTTCTATTTCTGTCTTCTACTTTTCTTCTCCTCTGACACCTAAAGGAATCTCTATACTGTGACATAAAGGATTCCACATTTTATTGTTCCCTTCTCCTTCTTATGAGCAGA
>NC_029775.3:62848031-62848972 GCF_000817695.3 Arachis duranensis | reverse complement strand
TTTTTCTTCACCACTCACATCCATCCTTCATAAAACCCCACCTACCCCACCATTCAAATTCAAACCACTTTCCCACCCAAACCCACCCTCACTTGGCCGAACCTTACCCTTCCCCCTCTCCTATATAAACCCATCTTTACTCCTTCATTTTCACACAACCTAAACACCACTTCTTCCCCTTCTTGGCCGAAAACAAAAGCAATTCCCATCTCCTTCATTTCTTCTTCTTCTACTCTCTTCTTTTTTAATTTGCTCGAGGACGAGCAAACATTTTAAGTTTGGTGTGGTAAAAGCATTGCTTTTTGTTTTTAAACCATTTATGGCATCCAAGGCCGGAGAAACCTCTAGAAAGAGGAAAGGGAAGGCAAAAGCTTCCACCTTCGAGTCATGGGAGATGGAGAGATTCATCTCAAGGGTGCATCAAGACCATTTCTATGAAGTTGTGGCTTGAAGAAGGTGATCCCCGAGGTCCCTTTCTCACTCAAAAAGAGTGAATATCCGGAGATCCGACATGAGATCCGAAGAAGAAGTTGGGAAGTTCTTACCAACCCTATTTAACAAGTCGGAATCTTAATGGTTCAAGAGTTCTATGCCAATGCATGGATCACCAAGAACCATGATCAAAGTGTGAACCCGGATCCAAAGAATTATCTTACTATGGTTCGGGGGAAATACTTGGATTTTAGTCCGGAAAGTGTAAGGTTGGCATTCAATTTGCCCATGATTCAAAGAGATGAACACCCTTACACTAGAAGGGTCAACTTTGATCAAAGGTTGGACCAAGTCCTCACAGTCATATGTGAAGAGGGCGCCCAATGGAAGAGAGATTCAAGAGGGAAGCCGGTTCAATTGAGAAGGCATGACCTCAAACCCGTGGCTAGAGGATGGTTGGAGTTTATCCAACGTTCAATCATTCCCACTAGCAACCGTTCCGAAGTTAC
>NC_029775.3:62846616-62846888 GCF_000817695.3 Arachis duranensis | reverse complement strand
ATGAAAAATGTTCTTAATTGAAAAAGAGAAGAATTGCATGAATTTTGAATTTTATAACAGTTTAATTATTTTGATGTGGTGCCATTACTTTTGTCTTATGAATGTATGCTTAAACAGTGCATATGTCTTTTGAATTTGTGGTTCATGAATGTTGGCTCTTGAAAGAATGATGTAAAAGGAGACATGTTACTGAGGATCTGAAAAATCATAAAAATGATTCTTGAAGCAAGAAAAAGCAGTGAATATAAAAAAGAAAAAGAGAGAAAATTTCG
>NC_029775.3:62845249-62845590 GCF_000817695.3 Arachis duranensis | reverse complement strand
ATGAATGTGATGATCCGTGGCACTCATCATCATTCTCACCTATGAACGTGTGACTGACAACCACCTCCGTTCTACCTTCGACTGGGTGAATATCTCTTGGATTCCTGATACACGATGCATGGTTGATCGCCTGACAACCGAGTGCTCGCCTGACAAACGAGCCAGCCATTCCGTGAGATCAGAGTCTTCATGGTATAGGCTAGAACTGATGGCGGGATTCAAGAGAATCCGGAAGGTCTAACCTTGTCTGTGGTATTCTGAGTAGGATTCAATGATTGAATGACTCTGACGTGCTTCAAACTCCTGAGGGCGGGGCATTAGTGACAGACGCAAAAGAATCC
>NC_029775.3:62823259-62845087 GCF_000817695.3 Arachis duranensis | reverse complement strand
AGCTTGCCATGGAAAGGAGTAAGAAGGATTGGATGAAGACAGTAGGAAAGCAGAGAGACGGAAGGGAAGGCATCTTCATACGCTTATCTGAAATTCCTACCAATGAATTACATAAGTATCTCTATCTTTATCTTTATGTTTTATGCGTTTATCACCATACCCATTTGAGTTTTCCTGACTAAGATTTACAAGGTGACCATAGCTTGCTTCATACCAACAATCTCTGTAGGATCGACCCTTACTCGCGTAAGGTTTATTACTTGGACGACCCAGTACACTTGCTAGTTAGTTGTGCGAAGTTGTAGTGATCACAATTTTGTGCACCGGCACCAAAAACTTGATGTGTGGAAAGCGATCCAACACAAAACTTACCGGCAAGTGTACCGGGTCGCATCAAGTAATAATAACTCACATGAGTGAGGTCGATCCCACAGGGATTGAAGGATTGAGCAATTTTAGTTTAGTGGTTGATTTAGTCAAGCGAATCAAGTTTTGGTTGAGTGGGTTGTATTTAACAGAATATAAATTCAGTGAAATTAAAGTGCAGTAGGTTCACAGAAGAACCAAAAGTAAATTGTGGTCTCAGGTCTCAAGAGACTAGGTAGCAGAGCCTAGATCTCTATTCGCCTTCCCAGATCCAAGTTCACAAAGCAATTGACAAGGAATTGAAGAAGAAGCAGTAAAGAGAATGTAAATTGATTCAATTATGCAGAAAAGAAACTAAAGAGTTCTTGAGTGGACATTGAGACAGAATTTCCTCAATTCTTAACACCCAAGAATCAAAACAAGGAAATTAAAAAGACCTAAACAAGAACGAGGAAGAGGAGAGATCAATTCTCCTCCCTAATTTTCTGAATTCTCAGTGAAGTCACCAAGAGAAGTTCCCAAGTGCAAAAATAAAATTCAAAGCTTCTTGAGTGGAGATTGAGACAGAATTTCCTCAATTTCACACACCCAAAACTCAGAAAAATAAGAGTGGAATTGCCTGAGCAAACACGAGGAAGGAGATCAATCAATTCTCCCTTAATCCTCAGAACTCTCGGTCAAGTCTCTCAAGAACAATTGCAAGAAATTCAAAACTCAAGGAAAGTGTAAAATTCAAAAGTCAAGCTAAGGTAAGTGGTCAAAGGTCCTAATTACATCAAACTAGCTCCTATTTATACACTTTCTATTCTTGGATTTTGGGATTTGGATGGGCTTTTGATTTGGTGAAGAAATGAATTGAATTAGAATTTTAATTGAATTTTCGGCCCAAAAATAATAGCTCCCAAGAGGCTGCCCTGCCCTTGTGGAGGGCAGGGCAGGATTTGGTGCATGTTGGTGCTTGCTTGGTGCGGCTTGGTGCGGCTTGGTGCGGTCTGGTGCGCAGAACGCTGCCTTGCCCTCGCGGAGGGCAGGGCAGGAAAAATTGGTGCGCCAGAAATGTGCCACGGTGCGTGCTGATGCTGCCAGAATCATGCCATGGTGCGGCAGAATGGTGCCTTGGTGCACAGGATGCTGCCCTGCCCTCGCAGAGGGCAGGGCAGAAAAAATTGGTGCTGCCAGGATCGTGTTGTGGTGTGCGCTGGTGCTGCCAGGACAGTGATTTGGTGCGCCAAAAATGTCCCTTGGTGCGCCAGATTCATGCACCAACAAAATGCTGCCCTGCCCTCGCGGAGGGTAGGGCAATGTGCGTCATGGTGCGTTTAAAATATTTTGCGTGCCAAGTCTTGGACATCATCAAGGTAGCGCTCAAGTGGTGCAGCTTCCTTGCTTTCTTTGTGAAGGATCCGTGTTCGAGACTGGCTGGGAGCATTTTGGCCAATTTTTGGCTTAGCGCTCCCCCACTCCCCCTTGCTCATGAGTTCGAACCTTGTGGCAAGCATTGGTAGGCAGAATTTCTTTGGAAGCTTGTTTTATTATGTTGCCCTCCTGGAGGGCAGTGTGCCCTTGTGGAGGGCAATGCTTGCCTCCCCCATTGCATGCGGCACACTTTTCCTTCCTTTGACCACGCTTCCTTCTCCTTGGGTCACGCTTTCTTAGGCCACGTTTTTCTCTTTTATTCTTTTTTTCACCTGAAATAAACCAAAACAACCACTCCAAGTATCACTAAATTCATAAGGCTTATAAATCAATTAAAATTAGCTTAAACCTCGTGAGTTAACATTAATTTCATGGTGGTTGCTTGATTTAAATAAGTTATGCATTTTCACTCCAAATCACTTACTTAGGAAGCAAGAAAGTGCATAAAGACTAACAAAACAAGTGAAATTAGCTTGAAAAATGGGTATATGATGACTTGTCATCATCCACCATTGGATTTTTCTATCAATCCACACCCTTCAATCTCATCATCCTTCTATATAACCCCCACTTTAACCCATTCCATATGCAATTATCCTCCCAATCCATCTCTCTTCTTTCTTTCAAACACACACACTGAACATCTTCACACACCAATTCTTACTCATGGCATCATCAAGCTCCAAGAGGCAAAAGGGGAAAGAACCAGTGTAGAGCATTCCTTTCGATGGAGGGAGATTCAAGACCGCCTTCCATGAGCTCCAATTTGAATGGATAAGACATAAGAAGATATTGCCAAAGTTGACATTCTAGTTCAATGAGGATGAGTGCCCACAGATTAGAGAGAAGATTGAACAGAGGGGTTGGCAAAAGCTCACGAACCTAGAAACAAAGATAAATGCAAATCTCATCAAGGAGTTCTATGCCAATGTGGCCAGAGAAGAAACTACGAGGGCTCCCAACTTCAAAAGCTACGTGAGAGGAACATAGGTGGACCTCATCCATAATGCTATAACAAGGACACTTCAGCTGAGATCGCCACATTTTGATGAGCCCAGTTATCAAGTAAGAATAAGTAATTGCCCCGACAATGATGAACTTGAAGAAATTGTGAACGATATATGTGTTATAGGATCTGATTGGGAAAGGTACTTGGATAGAAGACCGTGGTTCATCAGGAGAGGAGACCTCATCCCGGAAGCCAAGGGATGGTTTGAACTTGTGAGGAGATTTATCCTCCCAGCCGCAAACAATTCTGAGGTCAACATTGCTCGAGCTATTGGTGCGCGTAAATTGTGATCATCAACAATGGCACCAATTGACTTGGAGCTCTCAAACGTGAATCACACTTTGTCACAACTTCGCACAACTAACCAACAAGTGCACTGGGTCGTCCAAGTAATACCTTACGTGAGTAAGGGTCGATCCCACGGAGATTGTTGGTATGATGCAAGCTATGGTCATCTTGTAAATCTCAGTTAGGCGGATTCAAATGGTTATAATGGTTTTCGAAAATAATAATAAATAAAGCATAAAATAGATAAAAGAGATACTTATGTAAATCCTTGGTGGAAATTTCATATAAGTGTATAGAGATCCTTTGTCCCTTCTAAATCTCTGCTTTCCTACTGCCTTCCTCCAATCATTCTTACTCCTTTCTATGGCAAGCTGTATGTAGGGCATCACCGTTGTCAATGGCTACTTTCCATCCTCTCAGTGAAAATGGTCTAAATGCTCTGTCACAGCACGGCTAATCATCTGTCGATTCTCGATCATGTCGGAAGAGAATCCATTAATCCCTGAATCCTACTCAGAATACCACAGTCAAGGTTTAGACTTTCCGAATTCTCAAGAATGGCCGCCAAAGGGGTTATAGCTAATACCACGAAGATTCTGATTAAGGAATCCAAGAGATAGATGCTCGGTTTAAGGTAAAACAGAAGTTGTTGTCAAGCACGCGTTCATAAGGATGGATGATGATGAGTGTCACAGATCATCACATCCATCAGGTTGAAGTGCAGCGAATATCGTAGAATAATAATAAGCTTGAATCGAATAGAAGAACAATAGTAATTGCATTAAGTCTCGAGGTACAACAGAGCTCCACACCTTAATCTCTGGTGTGTAGAAACTCCACCGTTGAAAATACATAAGTGATCAAGGTTCAAGCCTGGCCGAATGGCCAGCCCCCAAAGTCTAAGAACTAAATGTCCAAAGATAGATACCAAGATAAGACAGGACCAGATGTCTAATACAATAGTAAAAAGTTCTATTTATACTAAACTAGCTACTAGGGTTTACAAAAATAAGTCTAAATGCAGAAATCCACTTCTGGGGCCCACTTTGGTGTGTGCTTGGGCTGAGCTTGAGCTTTACATGTGCAGAGGCTTCTTTTGGAGTTAAACCTCAAGTTGTAACGTGTTTTTGGCATTTAACTCTGGTTTGTGACGTGTTTCTGGTGTTTTACTCCAGAATGCAGCATGGAACTAGTGTTGAACGCCAGTTTGCATCATCTAAACTCAAATAAAGTATGAACTATTATATATTTTTGGAAAGCTCTGGGTGTCTAATTTCCAACACCGTTGAGAGCGCGCCATTTGGAGTTCTATGGCTCCTAAAAATCCATTTCGAGTGCAGGGAGGTCAGAATCCAACAGCATCAGCAGTCCTTTTTCAGCCTGAATCAGATTTTTGCTCAGGTCCCTCAATTTCAGCCAGAAAATACCTGAAATCACAGAAAAACACACAAACTCGTATCCTCAATTTCAGCCAGAAAATACCTGAAATCACAGAAAAATAAACAAACTCGTAGTAAAGTCCAGAAATGTGAAATTTTCATAAAAAAACTAATGAAAACATCCCTAAAAGTAGCTAGATCCTACTAAAAACTACCTAAAAACAATGCCAAAAAGCGTATAAATTATCCGCTCATCACAACACCAAACTTAAATTGTTGCTTGTCCCCAAGCAACTGAAAATCAAATAGGATAAAAAGAAGAGAATATACTATCAATCTCAAAATATCAATGAATATTAGTTCTAATTAGATGAGTGGGACTTGTAGCTTTTTGCTTTTGAACAGTTTTGGCATCTCACTTTATCCTTTGAAGTTTAGAATGATTGGCATCCATAGGAACTTAGAACTCAGATAGTGTTATTGATTCTCCTAGTTAAGTACTTTATGAGTCTTGGCCGTGGCCCTAAGCACTTTGTTTTCCAGTATTACCACCGGATACATAAATGCCACAGACACATGGCTGGATGAACCTTTTCAGATTGTGACTCAGCTTTGCTAAAGTCCCCAGTTAGAGGTGTCCAGAGCTCTTAAGCACACTCTTTTTGCTTTGGATCATGACTTTAACCACTCAGTCTCAAGCTTTTCACTTGGACCTGCATGCCACAAGCATATAGTTAGGGACAGCTTGATTTAGCTACTTAGGCCTGTATTTTATTTCTTTGGGCCCTCCTATCCATTGATGGTCAAAGCCTTGGATCCTTTTTACCCTTGCCTTTTAGTTTTAAGGGCTATTGGCTTTTTCTGCTTGCTTTTTTTTCGCAAGCTTCCTCTTTTTCACTGCTTTTTCTTACTTCAAGAATCAATTTTATGATTTTTCAGATTATTAATAACATTTCTCTTGTTCATCATTCTTTCAAGAGCCAACAATTTTAACATTCATAAACTACAAGATAAAAAATATGCACTGTTCAAGCATTCATTCAGAAAACAAAAAGTATTGTCACCACATCAATATAATTAAACTAATTTCAAGGATGAATTCGAAACTCATGTACTTCTTGTTCTTTTGTATTAGAAACATTTTTCATTTAAGAGAGGTGAAGGATTCATGGAATTATTCATAGCCTTAAGAAATAGACACTAGACACTAATGATCATGTAGTAAAGATACAAACATAGACAAACATGAAGCTCAAAAACCGAAAAACAGAAAGATAAGAACAAGGAAGTTAAGGAATGAGTCCACCTTAGTGATGGTGGCGCCTTCTCCTTGAAGGACCAATGGTGTTCTTGAGCTCCTCTATGTCTCTTCCTTGTCTTTGTTGCTCCTCCCTCATAGCTCTTTGATCTTCTCTAATCTCATTGATAATGATGGAGTGCTCTTGGTGTTCCACCCTTAATTGGTTCATGTCATGACTCAATCCTTCTAGAGAAGTGTTGAGTTGTTCCCAATGGTTGTTTGGAGAAAAATGCATCCCTTGAGGCATCTCAAGAATTTCTTGATGATGAGTTTCTTCATGCGTCTCTTGAGATCCATGGATTGCTTCTCTTGTTTGCTCAATCCTCTTCTTAGTGATGGGCTTGTCCTCTTCAATGAGGATGTCTCCTTCTATGACAACTCCAGCTGAGTATCATAGATGGCAATGAGATGAGGAAAAGCTAGCCTTGCCAAGGTGGAAGGCTTTCTGGCTACTTTGTAGAGTTCTAGAGAGATGACTTCATGAACTTCTACTTCCTCTCCAATCATGATGCTATGGATCATGATGGCCCAATCCACAGTAACTTTGGATCGGTTGCTAGTGGGGATGATGGAGCATTGGATGAACTCCAACCATCCTCTAGCCACAGGCTTAAGGTCTAGTCTTCTTAATTGAACCGGCTTACCTTTTGAGTCTCTTTTCCATTGAGCTCCTTCCACACATATGTCCATGAGGACTTGGTCTAACCTTTGATCAAAGTTGACCCTTATAGTGTAGGAGTGTGCATCTTCTTGCATCACAGGCAAGTTGAATGCCAACCTTACTTTCTCTGGACTGAAATCTAAGCATTTCCCCCGAACCATTGTAAGATAATTCTTTGGGTTCGGGTTCATACTTTTATCATGGTTCCTAGTGATCCATGCATTAGCATAGAACTCTTGAACGATTAAGATTCTGACTTGTTGAATTGGGTTGGTAAGAACTTCCCAACCTCTTCTTTGGATCTCATGTCGGATCTCCAGATACTCATTTTTCTTGAGCATGAAAGGGACCTCGGGGATCACCTTCTTCTTGGCCACAACTTCATAGAAGTGGTCTTGATGGGCTTTTGAGATGAATCTCTCCATCTCCCATGACTCGGAGGTGGAAGCTTTTGTCTTCCCTTTCCTCTTTCTAGAGGTTTCTCCAGCGTTAGGTGCCATCAATGGTTATGGAAAAACAAAAAGGCTATGCTTTTACCATACCAAACTTAGAATGTTATTCGTCCTCGAGCAAAAGAAGAAAGAATAGATGAAGAAGAAGAAGAAATAGAGGAGAGGGAGAGAGATGTGTATTTGGCCAAGGGAGATAAGAGATGGTAGTGATGTGTGAAAATGAAGAAGGATAGAGGGGTTTATATAGTGGAGGGAGAGGGGTTAGGGTTCGGTCATTTAGGGTGGGTTTGTGTGGGAAAGAAATTTTGAATTTGAAGGTAGGTGGGGTTTATGGGGAAGAGTGGATGGATGTGTGTGGTAAAGAGGTGATGGGGAAGAGAGATTGAGGTGATTGGTGAAGGGTGTTTGGGGAAGAGTGTTATTGGATTATGTGAAGAGGAGAGAAGGTGAGTTGAGGTAGGTGGGGATCCTGTGGGGTCCACAGATCCTGAGGTGTCAAGGATAAATCATCCCTGCACCAGTTAGGCGTGTAAAACGCCCTCTGCCTACAATCCTAGTGTTTAACGTCAGACTGAAGCTTGTTTCTGGCGTTAAACGCCCAAATGTAGCATGTTTCTGGAGTTTAACGCCAGCCTTATACTTGTTGCTGGCGTTAAATGCCAGCTTTCCTTAAGGTGCAATCCTGGCGTTTAAACGCCAGACTGCTGCTTGTTTCTAGCGTTCAACACCAGATTCATGCTCTGTTCTGGTGTTAAATGCCAGCCAGATGCTCCTTACTGATGTTTAAACGCCAGTAAGCTCTTCCTCCAGGGTGTGCTGTTTCTTCTGCTATTTTTGATTGTTTTTAATTTTAGCAATTATTTTATGACTCCACATGATCATAAACCTAATAAAACATAAAAGAACAATAGAAATATAGATAAATAAAAATTGGATTGCCTTCCAATAAGTGCTTTTTTAATGTCAATAGCTTGACAGTGAGCTCTCATGGAGCTCACAGATCATCAGAGCATTGTTGGGACCTCCCAACACCAAACTTAGAGTTTGAATGTGGGGGTTCAATACCAAACTTAGAGTTTGGTTGTGGCCTCCCAACACCAAACTTAGAGTTTGATTGTGTGGGCTTTGTTTGACTCTGTATTGAGAGAAACTTTTCATGCTTCCTCTCCATGGTTGTAGAGGAAGATCCTTGAGCTTTAAACACAAGGTAGTCCCCATTCAATTGAAGGACTAATTCTCCTTTGTCAATATCAATCACAGCTCTTGTTATGGCTTGGAAGGGTCTTCCAAGAATAATGGATTCATTCTCATCCTTCCCAGTGTCTAAGATTATGAAATCAGCAGGGATGTAAAGGCCTTTAACCTTCACTAACACGTCATCTACCAATCCATAAGCTTGTCTTATTGACTTGTCTGCCATCTCTAATGAGAATGTGGCGGCCTGTACCTCAAAGATTCCCAACTTCTCCATTACAGAGAGTGGCATAAGATTTATACCTGACCCCAGGTCACACAGAGCCTTCTCAAAGGTCATGGTGCCTATGGTACAAGATATTAAGAATTTACTAGGATCTTGTTTCTTTTGAGGTAAAGTTTGCTGAACCCATGTATCTAGTTCACTAATGAACAAGGGAGGTGCATCTTCCCAAGTCTCATTACCAAACAACTTGGCATTCAGCTTCATGATGGCTCCTAGATATTGAGCAACTTACTCTTCAGTTACATCTTCATCCTCTTCAAAGGAAGAGTAGTTCTCAGAGCTCATGAATGGCAGAAGGAGGTTCAATGGAATCTCTATGGTTTCTATATGATCCTCAAATTCCTTTAGGTCCTCAATAGGAAACTCCTTTCTGTCTGGGGGACGTGTCTCATAAGGTCTTCCTCATTGGGATTCACGTCCTCCCCTTCCTCCTTGGATTCAGCCATATAGACAATATCAATGGCCTTGCACTCTCTTTTTGGATTCTCTTCTGTATTTCTTGGGAGAGTACTAGGAGGAGTTTCAGTGATTTTCTTACTCAGCTGGCCTACTTGTGCCTCCAAATTTCTAATGGAAGACCTTGTTTCACTCATGAAACTTAAAGTGGCCTTAGATAGATCAGAGACTATATTTGCTAAGCTAGAGGGGCTCTTCTCAGAATTCTCTGTCTGTTGCTGAGAAGATAATGGAAAAGGCTTGCTATTTCTAAGCCTGTTTCTTCCACCATTATTAAAGCCTTGTTGAGGCTTTTGTTGATCCTTCCATGAGAAATTTGGATGATTTCTCCATGAGGAATTATAGGTATTTTCATAGGGTTCACCCATGTAATTCACCTCTGCTCTTGCAGGGTTCTCAGGATCATAAGCTTCTTCTTCAGAAGATGCCTCTTTAATACTGTTGGATGCATTTTGCAATCCATTCAGACTCTGAGAAATCATGTTGACTTGCTGAGTCAACATTTTGTTCTGAGCCAATATGACATTTAGAGCATCAATTTCAAGAACTCCCTTCCTTTGAGGCATCCCATTACTCACAGGATTCCTCTCAGAAGTGTACATGAATTGGTTATTTGCAACCATGTCAATGAGTTCTTGAGCTTCTGCAGGCATTTTCTTTAGGTGCATGGATCCACCTGCAGAATGGTCTAGTGACATCTTAAAGAACTCAGATAGACCATAATAGAATATGTCCAAAATGATCCACTCTGAAAGCATGTCAGAAGGACATCTTTTGGTCATCTGCTTGTATCGTTCCCAAGCTTCATAGAGGGATTCACCATCTTTTTGTTTGAAGGTCTGAACATCTACTCTAAGCTTGCTCAGCTTTTGAGGAGGAAAGAACTTAGCCAAGAAGGCCGTGACCAACTTATCCCAAGAGTCCAGGCTATCTTTAGGTTGTGAGTCCAACCATGTTCTAGCTCTGTCTCTTACAGCAAAAGGGAAAAGCATGAGCCTGTAGACTTCAGGATCTACTCCATTAGTCTTAACAGTCTTACAGATTTGCAAGGACTCAGTTAAAAACTGATAGGGATCTTCTGATGGAAGTCCATGAAACTTGCAGTTCTGTTGCATTAGAGCAACTAGTTGAGGTTTCAGCTAAAAATTGTTTGCTCCAATGGCAGGGATTGAGATGCTTCTTCCATCAAATTTGGAAGTATGTGTAGTATAGTCACCAAGCATCCTCCTTGCGCCTACACCATTGTTATTGGGTTCGGCCATGTCTCTTTCTTTTTCGAGATTCTCTTTAAGGTTTTCTCTGGATTGTTGTGCTTTAGCTTCTCTTAGCTTCTTCTTCAGAGTCCTTTCAGGTTCATGATTTATTTCAAATAGAATGTCCTTGTCCTTACTCCTGCTCATATGAAAAAGAAGAGAACAGAAAAGGAAGAGGAATCCTCTATGTCACAGTATAGAGATTTCTTTATGTTAGAAGAAGAAGAAAAGAATAGAAGAAAGAGAAGAGGAAAATTCGAACACAGAGGAGAAGGGAGAGTTCAAATTTTTAGATGAAGAGAAGTGTTAGTAATTAAATAAAATAAATAGAAAGATATGAGAGGGAGAGAATTTCGAAAATTATTTTTGAAAAAAGGTTAGTGATTTTCGAAAATTAAGAGAAGAAATAAAATTAAAACTAAAATTTGAAACAATTAATTAATTAAAAGAATTTTGAAAAAGAGGGAGGTGATTTTAGAAAATTAGAGAGAGAAAATTAGTTAGGTGGTTTTGAAAAAGATAAGAATTAGTAAAACAAAAAAGTCAATTAGTTAGTTGAAAAATATTTGAAATTCAATTTTGAAAAGATATGATTGAAAAAGATATTTTGGAAAAAATTTGATCTTTTTAAAACTAAAATTGATTACTTGACTAACAACAAACTAAAAGATATGACTCTAGAATTTAAAGATTGAACCTTTCTTAATAAGAAAGTAACAAACTTCAAATTTTTGAATCAATCACATTAATTGTAAGTAAAGTTTTTGAAATTTTAAAATAAAGATGAGAAAAAGATTTTGAAATTCAAATAAGAAAAATTTCGAAAAATAATAAGAAAAATGAAAAAGATTTGATTTTTGAAAGAAATTTTGAAAAGATAGGATTTTTAAAAATAAAATCCTGACTTGACTAACAAGAAACAACTAATTTTAAAATTTTTTGACTAAGTCAACCCAAAGATTTCAAATTTTTGAATAAAATAAGTAAAAAATATTTTTTTTGATTTTTTGAATTTTTAATAAGGAGAGAGAAAATCACAAATATGACCCAAAATATGAAAATTTTGGATCAAAACCAATGATGCATGCAAGAACACTATGAATGTGAAGATGAACACCAAGAACACTTTGAAGATCAAGATGAACATCAAGACTTATTTTTGAAAAATTTTCAAGAAAAAAACACATGCAAGACACCAAACTTAGAAATTTTTCATGTTTAGACACTATGAATGCAAGAATGCATATGAAAAACAACTAAAGACACAAAACAAGAAAATATGAAGATCAAACAAGAGGACTTATCAAGAACAACTTGAAGATCATGAAGAACACATGTATGAATTTTCGAAAAAGATGCATAAATTTTAAAAACATGCAATTGACACCAAACTTAAAACTTGACACTAGACTCAAACAAGAAAGACAAAATATTTTTGATTTTTATGATTTTATTATTTTTTTGGATTTTTTTTATTTTTCGAAAATTATTTTTTTTGGAAAAATGAAAACAAAGAAAAATTTTTGTAAAATTTTTGAAAACTTTTTGAAAAGAAAATTACCTAATCTGAGCAACAAGATGAACCGTCAGTTGTCCAAACTCGAACAATCCCCGACAACGGTGCCAAAAACTTGGTGCGCGTAAATTGTGATCATCAACAATGGCGCCAATAGACTTGGAGCTCTCAAACGTGAATCACACTTTGTCACAACTTCGCATAACTAACCAACAAGTGCACTGGGTCGTCCAAGTAATACCTTACGTGAGTAAGGGTCGATCCCACAGAGATTGTTGGTATTTAGCAAGCTATGGTCATCTTGTAAATCTCAGTTAGGTGGATTCAAATGGTTATAATGGTTTTCGAAAATAATAATAAATAAAGCATAAAATAGATAAAAGAGATACTTATGTAAATCCTTGGTGGAAATTTCAGATGAGTGTCTGGAAATCCTTTGTCCTTTCTAAATCTCTGCTTTACTACTGCCTTCCTCCAATCATTCTTACTCCTTTCTATGGCAAGTTGTATGTAGGGTATCACCGTTATCAATGGCTACTTTCCATCCTCTCAGTGAAAATGGTCCAAATGCTCTGTCACAGCACGGCTACTTATCTATCGGTTCTCGATCAGGTCAGAATAGAATCCATTGATTCTTTTGCGTCTGTCACTACGCCCAACAATCGCGAGTTTGAAGCTCGTCACAGTCATTCAATCCCTGAATTCTACTCGGAATACCACATACAAGGTTTAGACTTTCTGGATTCTCAGGAATGGCCGCCAAAGGGGTCCAGGCTTATACCACGAAGATTTTGATTAAGGAATCCAAGAGATACACGCTCGGTTTAAGTTAAAATGGAAGTGGTTGTCAAGCACGCGTTCGTAAGGAATATCTTAGAATAAGAATAAGCTTGAATTGAATAGAAGAACAATAGTAATTGCATTAATTCTCGAGGTACAACAGAGCTCCACACCTTAATCTTTGGTGTGTAGAAACTCCACCGTTGAAAATACATAAGTGATCAAGGTTCAGGCATGGCCGAATGGCCAGCCCCCAAAGTCTAAGAACTAAACGTCCAAAGATAGATACCAAGATAAGACAGGACCAGATGTCTACTACAATATTAAAAAGTTCTATTTATACTAAACTAGCTACTAGGGTTTACAGAAATAAGTCTAAATGTAGAAATCCACTTCCGGGGCCCACTTTGTTGTGTGCTTGGGCTGAGCTTGAGCTTTACACATGCAGAGGCTTCTTTTGGAGTTAAACGTCAAGTTGTAATGTGTTTTTGACGTTTAACTCTGGTTTTCGACGTATTTCTGGCGTTTTACTCCAGAATGCAGCATGGAACTGGCATTGAATGCCAGTTTGCATTGTCTAAACTTGAATAAAGTATAGACTATTATATATTGCTGGAAAGCGCTGGATGTCTACTTTCCAACGGCATTAAAAGCGCTCCATTTGGAGTTCTGTAGCTCCTGAAAATCCATTTCAAATGCAGGGAGGTCAGAATCCAATAGCATCAACAGTCCTTTTTAAGCCTGAATCAGATTTTTGCTCAGGTCCCTCAATTTCAACCAGAAAATACATGAAATCACAGAAAAATACACAAACTCATAGTAAAATCCAGAAATATAAAATTTGCATAAAAAATAATGAAAACATCCCTAAAAGTAGCTAGATTCTACTAAAAACTACCTAAAAACAATGCCAAAAAGCGTATAAATTATCCGCTCATCAGCTACTATGGTATATTGCTTAATAAAGGGTGAAGGCATCAATGTGCATGAAGTTATAGCTGAAGGAATCCAAGATTTAGTCGAGAAGAATGATCCGGGTGCTAGACTTTGGTACCCTAGCAGCATCCTTAGACTATGTATAAAAGCCAAGGTAGTATTCAAAGACAACAATCCAAAATGGGTAAACCTTGGGAGGTTAGTTATGCTCCAGCATATAACCTATGTGGCACCCGCTCAACAACAAAGAAGGCCTTAGATAAGGAAAAGAACATCACAAGAAGAACCTCACCAAGAAGAACCTTACCAAGAGGAACTTCATCAAGAAGAATACTAGCAAGAAGAGTACTACGATCCAACTAACATAAACTTAAATCACATTCAAGGAGCCATTGAGGATCTAGCAAGGAGTTATATAGAGGGACAAGAACAACAACTGCACATTCAAGCCCAAAGGATGGATCGTTAAGAAGAACTCCTCTCTAATTGGATGGGTCAACAAAGGGAGTGGTAGAAGCAACAAATGGAGCAGCAACAGGAGCAATACGCCCAGCACACCCAAGCCATCAATCAAGTAACTGAAAGGCAAGAGCGCCAAGACAAATGCCTTCAAGAACTCAACCAACGTTAGTTGTCTCAGATGAAAGCATTCAACGAGTTCAGCGTGCTCAATGAAGGACGGCAGCTACATCGGGAAGAGTTTAACATAAACACTCAGGCCAAGTTGACTTATGTGGCTGGGCATATGCATAATTTGCACCCTGCCATCCCAAGATATGATGCAGTTCGCAAGGACCTGACAGAGCAAGAGGAAGGGAAGGTGAAACAACAAAAGAAAGCATTGAAGAAGAAGATGGAGGATGCTGGTTTCTGGAAAAAGCTGATCAGAAAGCGCAAAGGGAATGGGGATTCGAGCAATCAAGAGGGATCCCAAGACAAAGGAAACAAAGGGACATGACCATTCTAATAAGTAAAAGGTGGTGGAGTTCCTTCTTCGTTCTATCTTTTTCAAGCTTTGAATAAGGAAAATCATGTATGAAATAGAACATGCTTACATAGTAGCTTAGAAGTTTTCAAGTCTGCCTTTAAGATTTCAGTGTCTAATTCTAAGTGTGTTGGTCTAAGTCCCTAGTTTTCATTTTCATCTTGCTTATATGTATGCTTGTCCTTTTAAGTCAATTAAAAAGAAAATGTTATGAAAAACAAGAGTGGGTTTATCTTGTGAAGTGAATTCTGAATGTTTGTGGTATGGTGATTGATTAGCTAAGTTAGTTCACCAATAAGGTGTATAGGCAATTATATGCCCCAAAACACATGCTTGAAACATATCCTATGAGACTAACCAAACAATAAGATCCTAATAAGAAAAGAGAACAACAAGAGTTTGAAAAGGAAGGAAAAGTTATAAGAAATAAGGCTAGGCACCAGGGGTTTGAATATTGAGGCATGTGTCTGTGGTGTTCCTGTGCAAGCGATATGCTTGGATGAATAAGCTCTTAGGGGTGCCTTATCACCTGGTAACTTAGGTTAATTAATCCGGGATTATCAGCTGAAATTCCACTATCAAGAGCAACCTTTGCTACAGAGCACTTAGTAACCCAAAGAGGGGCTGGATACCAAGGTCTCAAGAAAGAAAATAACAAACAATGTGCCTGTGGTGTGTATGTATGGGGGAAAGAGATTTGAGGGATTAAGTCCTTAGGGGTGTCTTAACACCTAGCACCTTGAACCAACTGGTTCAGGAGTGTTGGCTGAAAGCTTATCATAAAGAGTCGCCTTCTCACAAAGCACTTAGCCTAATAAGAATGCAATAAAACTTGGAAAAGAAGGGAGGATCAATAAATAATAAGTCTCAAGGAATGCAATCAAGCAAGTGTTCAAGGGCATGATAAGGGCCTCAACACCAGTGAAGGAATGAACCTCAGTTGCTGTGCATGAAACCCCATAAACCAGGATTTGACTTCTATAACAATAGATTGTTTATCTTGTTCTTTCATTCATTCTTCCTATGTTTCAGTACTTGCTTAGGGACAAGCAAGCTTTAAGTTTGGTGTTCTGATGCCAGGGCATCTTGGCAAGTTTCACTGACCTTTTCTTTATTAGTTTAGGGTAGTTTCATGCAATTTCTTAGTAAATAAGCAAGTTTTGGACTAAAATACACTTACACCTTGTGAATTTTACATGATTTCATGAGGATTAGGCAGGAATTAAATGATATAATTGATGATGCATAATCTCATGACTTGGAACAGAGCTTTGATGCACTTTAGTTGCTTGATTTCAGGACAAAGGAAGCAAGAAGGAGCCACGTTAGCAGCCACGTAAATCTAATTAACGTGACCACTAACATGGAATGGGGACAAGCTTGTAGAGTTAATGGAAAAAGTGATCGCCAATAACGCCTTCGAAGCCATCATAGCCCACATTAGTTGCCACGTTAACTATATTAACGTGGTAGCTAACGTAGAGGAGGAAGACGAGCTCCAACGTTAGTGGTAAAAGCGAATGCCACTAACGTTCCACAAAGGCATAATTAAGCCACGTTAAGAGTCACGTTAATCTAATTAACGTGAACTCTAACATGGGAGGAGGAAGCAATCACCAACGTTAGTGACACTCACCTTTGTCACTAATGTTGGACTAAGCCAAGAGTGCCCACGTTAGTGGTCACGTAAAGATCACTAACGTGAAGAGTAACGTGGAGCTAAACATGATGGGCCAACGTTAGTGACACTTACCTTTGTCACTAACGTTGGAGATGGCAATCACCACCACGTTAGTAGCCACGTTAATCAAATTAACGTGAGCTCTAACGTAGGAAGGAGGGGCGTTTGGAGTGTTAGTGATAAAGGTAAGTGTCACTAACGCTCTTGAAGCTTAGGCATGCCCACGTTAAGGGTCACGTTAGTTATACTAACGTGAAATCTAACATAGGGAAAGGGGCAAAGAGCAACGTTATTGGAAAAGGTGAGTGTCAATAACGTTTGCGAAGGACCAAGAGGAACCATTAGTGGTCACATTATTGCCACTAACGTTGTAGTTAACATGGATCATTTTGGGTTGGAACGTTAGTGAAAAAGGTGATCGTCACTAATGTTCTCGAACCCACATTTTCACTTAACGTTAACACCACTAACGTCCTAACTAACGTCCATGCCTAACGCACACTTTTCTGCAAGCTAAGCCCACTGAAGATTGTAACTGCTTCAACTCAAGATCAAAGGCCCATATCCAAGACTTGAAGAACTAACTAGAAGATCAAGAAGAGTAGTATATATAGGAGTAATTTTGAACTAGAAGAGAGCTTGGCACTTTTGGAGAACTACACTCTGTATATTTACTTTCTGCATTTTCTAGTTTGTGAAGAATGTACTCTTCCCTACCACTTTCCATTTCCAGAGCTATGAACAACTAAACCCCTTTCATTGGGTTAGGGAGCTCTGTTGTAATTTGATGGATCAATTATAGTTTTCATTCTTCTTCCTCTTTCTTTTCTCTTGATTTGCTAGAAAGCTTTTGATCTTAATCCAATTGGTTAGTTGTCTTGGAAAAGAAACTCTCCATAATTGGATCTCTTCTGAGCCTTGGAAAAGGGATGAGGAGATCATGCTAGAAATGCTTTCTCATGTTGGACCAAATTGGGGTTTGGGCGGATATAGTGACATATAATCCTCCCAACACTTTGATTTGGAAATACATGTGGTATAATCAGTGACCATACTTCATCTCTTCCCATAAGCAATTAAATCAAGGAATTGGACAATTGTTCAAGCTTAGAGAGATTGGGTTGCCAAGGAATTGGGATCCAATCACCTAAGATTGCCAATGAGATCAATGAATGCATTAATTGAGAAGAGATGAGAATGAATTAGATTCGGAAGATACAACATCTCCTAAGCCCAATGAATCCCTCATTTCTGATCTTACCCATTCTCTTTACTTTCTGCCATTTATCTTCATGCTTATTTCTTCAAATCCCCGTTTAAGATTTTGCACTTTACTTTCTGCACTTTACTTTTCCGCCATTTAATTTTTTGCAATTCTCAACCAAATTTCTGTTTAGCTCAACTAGCACATCTTTCCAACTAAAGTTACTTGACCAATCAATCGCTGTGGGATTCGACTTTACTCTATTGTGAGTTTTTACTTGACGACAATTCAGTATACTTGCCGAAGGGAAATTTGTTGAGAGACAAGTTTTCGTGCATCAATAAGTTCATAGACTGTATGTGTAACTTGGGGGCGTGTGTGAGCATCATGCCACTCCCCATCTATGAAAGATTGAACTTATCTCTATTAAAGAGATCCGGGGTGAAATTTATGTTAGCCGACAAGAATATTGTGTTCGTTGTGGGGATTGCTGAGAATGTCATAGTGAATATTCAAGGATTGCTCTTTCCAGTTGATTTTCACATTTTGGATACCCCTCCCATTGGCTCAACCAAGCCATCAGCAATACTCCTTAGAAGACCATTCTTGAAGACGACTCGTTTCAAGCTAGACACACACTCGGGAGTCTATTCTTTTGAGTCGGATGGCAGGTTAGTCAAGTTCACTTTGGAGGAAACCAACAAGCCCATCGTTGAAGCCTACTCTATCTTTGGGTGTGACATATTTGAAGAGAAAGTGAGTGAAGATGGCAGGGAGCAAGCAAAAGAGGATAGTGCCAAGAAGTCAAATTCAAAGGATCATACTCAACCAAAACAAGCCAAGGAGTTAGAGATTTTCCTCCTTGGGGAAGTTTCCAAATGACCAATGAAGCCATGCAAGTCCAACTTAGGACTTTAAACCAAAGCGCTTGGTGGGAGACACCCCACCATGGTGACATTTTTCTAACTCTATCTCTTGTTTATATCTTTTTGGAACTATTTGTTTTCTTGTGATATAATGCTTAGCTTAGATTTAGTTGGTTAATTCTGAGTTGTATAGGTTAGAATTACTTGTGGACTATGATTTTGTGCTTGTTTGAATGATTTGGGGTTAGTATATTGTTATGCTAAGGTTGGGAACCTTAGTTTTGAAGAGAAAAGAAAATTCTGAAACAGGGCATCTGGGCGTGCGCACAGAACTGCATTTTTTGCCATCTGTGCAGACGCACAAACCTGTGCGTCCGCACACGCCCTGACATACTCTCTGGTCACAGCGCTAGCACAGTCTGTGTGTGCGCGTTGCTCCATTTCCCTCATCTATGCGCGTATACAGCTGCGTGCGTATGCAAAGGTCCCCTTTTGTGCTTCACCTGTGCAGCCACACAGACGCGTGCGTCCGCAGAGACACGTGCGTCCGCAGAGACACGTGCGTCTGCACACCAATTGACAGCCCCACTGGTGGGAGCGAGGGAACAACTTGTGCGTGTGAACAACGCCCCCAGTCTTGTCTTCTGTGCATGTGCACGGACCTGTGTGTGCACACACACTTGCTTTTGTCCACATAATTTCAGAAAAAAAAGTGAGAGAGCCCCTCTGTGCATGCGCACACTTTGTGCGCCCGCACGCTCTCTTGCAGCCTCTCTGGTCGCAGCGTTCGCACGTAGTGTGCATTTGCACTCTTCCAAATTTTTGCTTCTATGTATCCACACAGCCCCCTGTGCGTCCGCACAGGTTGCGTTCTGGGCAATAACAGGGCAACCTGCCCTGTTGAGTGGCAGCATTCTTTCTTTCTTCTTTTCTCCCAAGCTGCCCTGTCCCTCTCTTTTCTGCCCAGCGTCGCTGCCAGTCTACTGCCGTCAGCCCAGCGCCGGTGACCACCTTTTCTTTACGTTTCTCTTACTTCTCTTCTCTTCTCTTTCTTTCTTTCTTTTTCTTCTCTTTTCTCTATTCACCACCGGTGAGTTCTCTCCTCCGGTGCTCTTTCCAGCGAACCCAACCACCGTGATTTTGCAGTGGCTATGAGAAGTGCCATTATTTCTCCCTAGTTCTTGTTCTTTATACTTAATGTTCTTATTTTTCTATCTTTTCCTATCTATATTTTTATTTTTATTTTCATATCTTTTATGTTGCTTAGATTACATTTATTGCTTTCTTTGCTGTTTCTTTGTGTTGCAAATTGTTGTTGCTTGATTATTGGGTTGATTAGGATCAACTTTGAGCTTACTTGTGATGAAATTGTGCATTGCATACCACATGTTCGATAAAATGCCTCAATGAACATCTTGATTGATTCATATGACTTGGCCATTATATGCTTTCAATTTATCTTTTGTTAGGCATATTGTATGAATTGTACAACTTTATTTGTGAATTTTGATGTTGATCAAATTATTTTATCAATGCATTTCCTTGTTGGCATACTTTGAGTTCAACCACCCATGTTTTCCAAGAATTTTTATACTTTGTTAATGGGTGATTTTCATTGTAAATGCATTGTGCTGGTAGAATCTAAGTCTCAATGTTCATCTTAGAATTTAAATTGAGTAATCACTTTACAAATGCTCAAATTTTGGTGATGTCTTGATCAAACATCTTTTGGCTTTCAATTATGAGCATTGTATATGTGTTTACCACTTGTTGAGGATGAACAATTGACAATTGCTTTTTGGTGCTTTCTTGAAGTTGCTTGCATTTTTATATTTTATATTTGCAACTTGAGCACTTAGTTGTGAAGTCTTGAACTTTTAATTGCCTAGAGAGTGTGATTGCCGTTGTGTGCGGCCAGTGTGTGTGTTTCAACCGCGTGTACCATTGGAATATACACACCACCATTCTTATTAATCACACCATCTTCAAGCTCCCAACTAAGAATTTGATTTTCTTGACTTTATTAAGTGCTTCCTCATTATTCTTAATTGTTGTTGTCTTATAACCTTGATATTTTCTATTTTCTTTCAAGAAGCAAAAGAAGGGTAAGAAACTGGTCACTTTACCGGTTGTGCAACCTACAACCCGCGCATCAAGACCATATTTCTTGGATCGCCTGAACGATAACCCGGACATCTTGATCAACCAAAGAGCCAAGTTCCGATATGGCGATATTGAGGAAAGGCCAATCCATTGGGAATAGATGCTTAAGGTTCTGATCAAGTACAAAACATTCATCCATGAGCGGATTGCCTCACTTCATTGGGAATTTCTTGAGTAAGACCCAATTGAAGTCAATGAAACCATGGTGTGGGAATTCTACGCCAACTACCAAACCTGGGAAGTGGAGTGAGTAATCCTCCGAGGAAAAAGGTTGGATACTTCCAACCGAGCTATTGAAGCTATTTTGAAGATCCCCCACATTTTGCCCGAGAATGATGACTACTCAGGGATCAGGGCGAGTGTGTCCAAGGGGAGGATGTCTTTGACTCCCATACTTAAGCGAATTGGCCATTTCGGTGCTTCATAGGAGTATAGCAAACGGAGAAATTCTGTTCCCACAGCTATATCTTATCTAGATTTGAATGCCGAAGCTCGTATATGGCATCAAATTATGGCAGACTACATTATTCCCAGCACTTATGCTACCCATGTGAGATTCAAGACTGCCTACTTTAGGCTATCATTGAAGGAAAGAGTATAGCCATTGTACCTGTATTACGCACATCGATATGGAAACTAATTGAGAAGAAGAACATCAACATCCCTTTTCCATCGATGGTGATGCGTTTAGCAACAGCAGCAGGGGTAGAATGGCATCCAAGAGATATCATGTTCAGGGTTCCTAGAGGCAACAAGTTCATTCTGAAGGGAGATTTGAAAGATCAACAACTACAACCCCCTCCAAAAGGAAGACACCCACAGCACCACCACCAAGTCTACCAACATCGTCAGCTGCTTTACCCTTTCTCCGCCCTCTTCCAGAATTATTTGAAGACATTGGTGGATGAAATTGTGATCATCAATATTGTACTCTTTGTTGTTGTATGGAATAATTATAATGGCTCTTTGCTATGTGTGGACACAACTCCGTTCAACTAACCAGCAAGTGTACTGGGTCATCCAAGTAATAAACCTTACGTGAGTAAGGGTCGATCCCACAGAGATTGTTTGTATGAAGCAAGCTATGGTCATCTTGTAAATCTCAGTCAGACGGATTTAAATAAATTATGGAATTTGGAAAATCAAATAATAGTAAATAAACATAAAATAAAGATAAAGTTACTCATGTATTTCCATGATGGGAATTTCAGATAGGTGTGTGGAGATGTTGTGCTCCTCTTGAATCTCTGCTTTCCTACTGCTTCATCCAATCCTTCTTACTCCTTTCCATGGCAAGCTGTATGTAGGGCATCACCGTTGTCAATGGCTACATCCCATCCTCTTAGTGAAAAAAGTCCAAATGCTCTGTCACAGCACGGCTAATCATCTGTCGGTTCTCAATCAGGTTGGAGTAGAATCCCTTGATTCTTTTGCGTCTGTCACTAACGCCCAGCCTTCAGGAGTTTGAAGCTCATCACAGTCATTCAATTCCGGAATCCTACTCGGAATACCACAGACAAGGTTAGACCTTCCGGATTCCCACGAATGCCGCCATCAATTCTAGCTTATACCACGAAGATTCTGATTAAGGAATCCAAGAGATATGCGCCCGGTCTAGGGTAGAACGGAAGTGGTTG
>NC_029775.3:62818459-62823178 GCF_000817695.3 Arachis duranensis | reverse complement strand
CATGAGTAAGTAATTGATGCATAAATCCACTTCCGGGGCCCACTTGGTGTGTGTTTAGGCTGAGCTTGATCTATCCATGAGATGAGGCTTCTTTTGGAGTTGAACGCCAAGTTGTAACGTGTTTTGGGCGTTCAACTCCGGGTCGTGACGTGTTTCTGGCGTTTTACTCCAGACAGCAACATGGAACTGGCGTTGAGCGCCAGTTTACGTTGTCAATCCCGAATAAAGTATGGAGTATTATATATTGCTGGAAAGCTCTGGATGTCTACTTTCCAACGCCGTTGAAAGAGCCCCATTTGGAGTTCTGTAGCTCCAGAAAATCCATTTCGAGTGCAGGGAGGTCAGATTCTAACAGCATCAGCAGTCCTTTGTCAGCCTCCTATCAGAGTTTTGCTCAAGTCCCTCAATTTCAGCCAAAAATTATCTGAAATCACAGAAAAACACACAAACTCATAATAAAGTCCAGAAATGTGAATTTAACATAAAAACTAATGAAAACATCCTAAAAGTAGCTTGAACTTACTAAAAACTACCTAAAAACAATGCCAAAAAGCGTATAAATTATCCGCTCATCAGACATCTTACACGATATCCACCGCATGGAGCATTTGGAGCAAAGGTGTTTCGAGTGGATAGCGGCAAGGCTAGATGGAAGAAACCCCGACCCACCTCCTAGAGCTTCATCCGAGCTAGCTGGGGAGGAGTATGATGTTGTTGACCAATCCACTTCTAAGTCCACCAGCTGAAGGTGGCCCCTCTTCACTCTCCTGGAGAATGAGCATGCACAGAGGATCGTGCACAAGCTAAGTGTGAGGGATGATCGATGACTTCAAAAGGGGGTAAAATTTCTCTTTTCAAGGCACTTTGCAATGTTTCTTGTAGTACTTTTCCTTTATTTTGAGTAGTTTTAAGTATATATCATCTTGTTTGGTTTTTCTGTAAATATTTCTTTATTGTTTATGGATATGTAGTAGTTAGTATTTGCATGTTGCATGATAGAATGAATAAATTGGTGAAACACCAAGGAATTTCCATGAAATCCTTTTCTAGGGAATACCATTAATTGAATTGAAGGAGATATTATGTTTGCCAACTTGCTTGGAGTAAATTTTTTGCAGAACATGGAAAAGAGCTCGAACAACATACCTTGTGAGTCTTGAGCTTAATAGATTGTTGCATCTTTTTTAACCATAATGTTGTTTTTGTGTGTGATTATTACTCCTTTTTTATTGTGATCATTGATTTGCATGATTCTTTATATCCTGTTTTGTTTTTGGATGCATTTAGCATGATTGAGGCCATTTTTTATGATTAACTCACTAACCTATATGGCCAAACCTTGCATGAACCTTTGTTAACCCCTTTGAGCCTATGAATTCCCTTTTGTTTTGATGATTGATGCGCGTGCATCATTGCCTAATTTTAGTAGTCATTTCAGTAGATTTCTATTTAGTTTTCATACAAATATTGCCAATATATGAGTAATAGCATGAAAAATTTCTGCATGAAACAAAATCTCAAGCATAGGTGAATTTTAGCTAATATACAGGGTAAATATGATAAAATAGATCAAACTAAGTGAAGTTTTGATTTGGAGTATTATTAGCACACTTAGTATATAAAGATCATCTTGTATGTTACCTTGATGCACTTTGTTTGTTTAATTTTAGTCCAAAAGAAGCAGAGAAGAGCCACGTTAGTGCTACTAACGTGGGCACTAACGTGGAAGGAAGGAAAGTTGGAATGTTAATGGCATCAACTTTGAAGAAGGAGCAGTGTTAGTGGCAAAAGTGAGTGCCAATAACGCTAGCGAAGGGCAAGAAGACCCATGTTAGCTTCCACGATAGTTACATTAAAGTGGAAACTATCATGGAAGGAAAGGGAAATGCCAATGTTAGTGGAAAAGGTGAACGCCACTAACGTTTGCGAAGCAAAGAAGACCCACGTTAGCTTTCACGTTAGTTACATTAACGTGGGAACTAACGCGGAAGGAAAGGGAGATGCTAACGTTTGTGGAAAAGGTGAACGCCACTAACGCTAGCGAAGCAAAGGAAGACCCACGTTAATGGCCACGTTAGTTACACTAATGTGGACACTAACGTGGGCAAAAATCTTACACGGCAACCTGACCATGCCTTCTTCAAACAAGAATAACTTGAGCCACAAAGCTTCAAATGAGGTGATTTCAAAAGTATTGGAAAGTTGGACTCCAGAGCATTCCAAGCATATATGACACTACATGGTGGTCACTAAATTTGAGGGAGAAAACCTGCTATGAAAGTGCAAAGATGAACATGGTATCAACCTGTAGTAAGGCCAGCTAACCTCTTCACATTTCAAGAAGTGTAACTCGAGTTGTAGAGCTCCAAATGATGTGCTTCCAAAAGCGTTGGAAAGTCGACATCCAAGGCTTTCCAAAAATATATAATAGTATGGGGTAGATATTAAGTTTGAGCTCCAAAACCGGGCAATATTAAGCCCCTGATCGCTAGCGTTTTTGTGACTCACTTTTTCCAGTAACGCTAGCGACTATGCCAGCAACCTTGTCCACTTCAAAGGAGCATAACTTGGGTTACAGAGGTCCAATTAGGATAATTCTAGTTGCTTTAGAAAGTTGACATTCAGAGCTTTCCAAAAATATAAAATACTCTATAGTGAGCATGAAATTGGAGCACAAACAAGAGACATCTTTTAAGCCCCAAAAACACCAACTAGGTAGCAAGTGTAACGTTAGCCACAATAACTTCAACACTAACGCCATACTTGTAGGGTTAGTGTGGCTAACGGCAGCACTAACGCTAAGCAGCTGGACCTCAACTTGATTCACTTCTATCTCAAGTCCACTTCAAAGCTCAAGCAAGCAAGCCCACAATTGTCAACCAATCAAGGCCACAAGAAGCATCTAGAATAGGAATTTTCATTTAATTGTAATTTACTTTTAATTTCATTTTGTAATTTAGAGAGCCTATATAAAGGCATTATTTTTTACATTCAATTCATCCTGGAACAGAGAATTGAAGGAAGGGGGAGAGAGTGAAGACCAATTCAAACTTCTGTGAATTGCACACTCCAAGGGGAGTGGGTCTTCGGACCCCTCCCCTCAACCACTCTTCTTCCTTTTCTCTTCTTTTCTTCCTTAGGAGTAGTTTCCTTTCTTTGCACTTTTTATTTATGAATTTGGAAGTTTCAATGTTAGTTTTAGTCTTCATCTTTACTTTTCTGCACTTTCTTTCTTTTCTATTTTGGTAGAGCAATGATCAACTAATTCTTTCCATTGGGTTAGAGAGCTCTATTGTGATTCAATGGATCAATTGTAGTTCTTATTCTTCTTCTTCTTTCTTTTCTCTTGATTTTACTAGAGAATTTTTGATCTTCATCCAATTGGTTAGCTATCTTGGAAGAGAAGCTCTCCATAATTGGATCTCTTCGGAACCTTGGAAGAGGAATGAGGAGATCATGCTAGAAATGCTCTCTCACATTGGATTAGGTTGGGGGTTGGGCGTATATAATGACATGTAATCCTCCCAATACTTTGATATATGAATGTGTGTGGTATAATCAGTGACCAAACTTCATTTCCTCCCATGAGCAATTAAATCAATGAATTGGGATATTATTCAAGCTTAGAGAGATTGGATTGCCAAGGAATTGGGATCCAATCACTTAAGATTGCCAAGGAGATCAATAAATACATTGATTGGGGAAGAGATGAGAATGAACTTGATCCGGAGGATTGCAATATCTCTTGATCCCAATGTCTATTTTTAGTTCTTACATTTACTTTTGTTGCCATTTACATTTCCTTGTTACTTATCACTCCAATATAATTCGTCTAACTAGGATAATCAATTAACCATTGATTGTTTAATCCGTTAATCCCTGTGGATTCGACCTCACTCTATTGTGAGTTATTACTTGACGATAATTCGGTATACTTGCCGAAGCGAAATTTGTTGAGAGACAAGTTTCCGAGCATCAAGTTTATGGCACCGTTGCCGGGGATTAATTGTGATTAACAAACAACCGGTTGGTTGATTACCTAGATTAGACATTTTGCTTTGTTTTGTTTTGTTCATGTAATTGCTTTGGTTCTTTGTTTTCTATGCTCTCTAACTGTTTGTGTTAATGCTTGGTGGACGAAATTGTGATCTTTAATTAGTGGCCCTTTGGCATGAGCCAAAGAGAACTAATTTAACTAACTGATTACTTTCTTTTCACAACTTCGTTCAACTAACCAGCAAGTGCACTGGGTCGTCCAAGTAATACCTTACGTGAGTAAGGGTCGATCCCACGGAGATTATTGGTTTGAAGCAATCAATATTTATTTTATTAGTCTTAGTTAGGATGTCAACAAAGTTATTTGGATTAAAAGTGAAATTACTAGATTTGATTATAAAAATAACAGAGGGAACAATGTTACTTTGTTTTGCAGTACTGGGGAATATGTTGGAGTTTTGGAGATGCTTTGTCCTCTGACTTCAACTCTTCCTTGAAATCCTCTTCTCACACGCAGGTTCCTTCCATGGCAAGCTCTATGTAGGGTGTCACCGTTGTCAGTGGCTACTTCCCATCCTCTCAGTGAAAACGTTCCTATGCTCTGTCACAGCACGGCTAATCATCTGTCGGTTCTCAATCAGGTTGGAATAGAATCCATTGATTCTTTTGCGTCTGTCACTAACGCCCAGCCCTCAGGAGTTTGAAGCACGTCACAGTCATTCA
>NC_029775.3:62815867-62817714 GCF_000817695.3 Arachis duranensis | reverse complement strand
TAATGAAAACATCCCTAAAAGTAGCTTGAACTTACTAAAAACTACCTAAAAACAATGTCAAAAAGCGTATAAATTATCCGCTCATCACAACACCAAACTTAAACTGTTGCTTGTCCTCAAGCAACTAGATAAATAAAATAGGTTTTAACAGAAATAAAGAAGTAATAATATTCTCGAGTTTTAAATGAAGCTCAGATTCTTATTAGATGAGCGGGGCTTGTAGCTTTTTGTCTCTGAATAGTTTTGGCATCTCCTTGTATCTTTAAATTTTCAGAATGATTGGCATCCTTAGGAACTCAGAATTCAGATAGTATTATTGACTCTCCTAGTGTAGTATGTTGATTCTTGAACACGGTTATTTTATGAGTCTTGGCTGTGGCCCTAAGCACTTTGTCTTCCAGTATTACCACCGGATACATAAATGCCACAGACACATAACTGGGTGAACCTTTTCAGATTATGACTCAGCTTTGCTAGAGTCCCCAGTTAGTGGTGTCCATAGCTCTTAAGCACACTCTTTTGGATCATGACTTTAACCACTTAGTCTCAAGCTTTTCACTTGGACCTTCATGACACAAGCCATCAAATTCAAAGTACATATTATGCACTGTTCAAGCATTCATTCAGAAAACAAAAAGTATTGCCACCACATATAATTAATTATACTTTTTATTATTAAGAACTCGAAAAATATAAATCACTTCTTTATTCTAAAAAAAAATCTACTACTTTATTCATGCCTAATGATGATGAGAAAAATAAATTATAGCTTAATTGGAAATAAAATCAAAATAGACCTCCTAATTACTACTAAATATCTTCTAAGGTTAATTTCTAAAAGGAATAATCTCTACTAAGTTGGAACAGAGAAATTGGAACTCAGCAACCTGTTGTTTTGAGGAGTGGATGCTCCTCTGACTCTTTGGGGTGTTGTTCAAGGATTAATTTTTGGCGCTTCAGCTCCCTTAGATCGTGCCCTTGCTCCTCCTGTTCCTTGAGTAGTTTGCAAATCATGCTACCTTGATTATTCTGTTCTTCCTTTATTTGATCCATAGCTTCTTGCAATCTGGAAATAGAAGCCTCAAGCTGTTCCCAATATTCGAATTGGGGCAGTTCTGGGAGGGCTTCTTGTGCTTTCCTTCTGGCAGAATCCTCTTGTTGCTGTTGCCTGACCATTGATATTCCAGTAATGGGCTTTTCAATTAGAATATATTCAGTTATTCCCATCTTTACTCCAGCCTCTCTGCAAAGCATAGAAACTAGGCTTGGATAAGCCAATTTGGCGTCCTTTGAATTCCTGTTTGCTATTTTATATAGCTCACAGGAGATCAGCTGATGGACTTCCACTTCTTTTCCCAACATGATGCAGTGAATCATGACAGCTCTTTTGATGGTAACTTCAGAATGGTTGCTGGTGGGCAATATGGAACGACTAATAAAATCCAGCCAGCCTCTGGCTACTGGTTTTAGATCTTCTCTTTTGAGTTGAACTGGGATGCCAGTTGTACTGGTAGTCCACTTGGCTCCAGGGATGCATATATCCTCCAGAACCTTGTCCAACCCTTTATTGACCCTCATCATTCTCCTATTAAAGGAATCTGGGTCATCTTTCAGTTGAGGAATCTTGAATATCTCCCTGATCTTGTCAGAATTGGTATGAATGATCTTCCCTCTAACTAGGGTCTTATGGTCAAAGAGAGCAGCTCCAATGATTCTTTGCCTTTCTGTCTGCCATAGATTAGCATAAAATTCCTGAACCATGTTCTTCCCCACTTTCGTTTCAGGATTGGCCAGAATTTCCCAATTCCTATTCCGAATTTGCTCTTGGATCTCCGGATATTCATCTT
>NC_029775.3:62813986-62814545 GCF_000817695.3 Arachis duranensis | reverse complement strand
TCCTCTAGCTCATTTAACTGGAGCAATCGTTTTTCTCCAGCCAACTTGGCATCAAGGTTCAGGAATCTGGTTGCCCAATAGGCCTTGTGTTCCAGTTCCACTGGCAAGTGACATGCCTTTCCATACACCAGCTGGTACAGAGAGGTCCCTATAGGGGTCTTAAATGCTGATCTGTATGCCCATAGAGCATCATCCAAGCTTCTTGCCCAATCCTTTCTACGGTTAATTAGAGTCCGTTCCAGGATTCTTTTAAGTTCTCTATTTGAGACTTCAGCCTGCCCATTAGTTTGTGGGTGATATGGAGTAGCCACCCTGTGGTTGACTCCATAACGTACTAGAGCAGAGTAGAGCTGTTTATTCAGAAATGAGTGCCCCCATCACTGATTAACACTCTAGGGATACCAAATCTGCTGAAGATATGTTTCTGGAGGAATTTTAACACTGTTTTAGTGTCATTAGTGGGTGTTGCAATAGCCTCCACCCATTTGGATACATAATCCACTGCCACCAAGATATAAATGTTTGAGTATGATGGTGGGAAAGGTCCCATGAAGTCAAT
>NC_029775.3:62811123-62811535 GCF_000817695.3 Arachis duranensis | reverse complement strand
GTTTCTCCTCTTCTTGAGGGATTTTCAGAGGTTCTATTATCTTCTCTGATTCCTCCAAATCAGGCTGAACATCTTTAAAGAAGTCTTCCAGCTCTGATTCGAGACTCTCAGCCATATTGACCTCCCTTACCAGAGAGTCAATAATATCAACACTCATGCAGTCATTTGGGGTGTCTGGATGTTGCATGGCTTTAACAACATTTAACTTGAACTCCTCCTCATTGACTCTCAAGGTCACTTCCCCTTTTTGGACATCAATGAGGGTTCGGCCAGTTGCTAGGAAAGGTCTTCCTAGAATGAGAGTTGCACTCTTGTGCTCCTCCATTTCCAGCACCACAAAGTCAGTAGGAAAGGCAAATGGCCCAACCTTGACAATCATGTCTTCAATCACGCCTGATGGGTATTTAATGGA
>NC_029775.3:62809226-62810865 GCF_000817695.3 Arachis duranensis | reverse complement strand
AGTGGGTTGGGAAGCCTTTTTAGAAGGGTTGTTATCAGTACTTGTATGTGACTGATCACCCACTGGCGTTTGAATACTAGGGGTGGAAGCTGGGGTGGCGTTAAACGCCACCTCCTTGCTTGTCACTGGCGTTTGAACGCCAGAACCATGTTCCTTTTGGGCGTTCAACGCCAGGAAAGAGCATGGTTTGGGCGTTCAGCGCCAGCTTTATCCCTTTCTGGGCTCTGCCTGTCCTCAGAGGGATTTTGAGCAGCTATTTGTTCATTTCCTGTCTTCTTGCTGCTTTGAAGTGAGGTATTTAATGTTCTCCCACTTCTTAATTGAACTGCTTGGCATTCATCTGCTATTTGTTTTGACAGTTGCTTCTCTGTCTGTTTTAATTGCACTTCCATATTCCTGTTAGCCATTCTTGTTTCCTGTAATATTTCCTTGAATTCGGCTAGCTGCTGAGTTAGAAAGTCTAATTGCTGATTGAATTCATTAGCCTGATCCACCGGACTGAGTTCTGCAGTTACTGTTTTGGCTTCCTCTTTCATGGAAGATTCACTGTTCAGATACAGATGCTGATTTCTGGCAACTGTATCAATAAGCTCTTGAGCTTCTTCAATTGTTTTTCTCATGTGTATAGATCCACCAGCTGAGTGGTCTAGAGACATCTGAGCTTTTTCTGTAAGCCCAAAATAGAAGATGTCTAACTGCACCCACTCTGAAAACATTTCAGAGGGGCATTTTCTTAGCATCTCCCTGTATCTCTCCCAGGCATCATAAAGGGATTCATTATCTCCTTGTTTGAAGCCTTTGATGCTTAGCCTTAGCTGTGTCATCCGTTTGGGAGGGAAATAGTGATTCAGAAATTTTTCTGACAGCTGTTTCCATGTTTTTATGCTGTTTTTAGGCTGGTTATTTAACCACCTCTTAGCTTGATCTTTTACAGCAAATGGAAACAGTAGTAATCTGTAGACATCCTGATCCACTTCCTTATCATGTACTGTATCAGCAATTTACAGAAATTATGCCAGAAACTCTGCAGGTTCTTCATGTGGAAGACCAGAGTACTGGCAGTTTTGCTGCACCATGATAATGAGCCGAGGATTCAGCTCAAAGCTACTAACTCCAATGGAGGGTATACAGATACTACTCCCATATGAAGCAGTAGTGGGGTTAGCATATGACCCCAGAGTCCTCTTGGACTGTTCATTCCTACTTGCTTCCATGATGGAATACAAGTTGAGAATTTATATGTTGAGAATTATTTATTTTATAGTAATGGAATAAATAAAAATGGAATAAATAAAAGGAGTTAAAAATATTTTTTTTTTCAGAAATATTTTTTTCGAAAAAAATAAAATTAAAATCTAAAATTTTAAGAAAAATTTCGAAAAAGTAGTTAGAAAAAATAAAATTTTTTTTTGAATTTTGAATTTTATGATGAAAGAGAAAAGCACACAAAAGACACAAGACTTAAAATTTTTAGATCTAGTGCTCCTTATTTTCGAAAATTTTTGGAGGGAAAACACCAAGGAACACCAAACTTAAAAATTTTAAGATCAAGACACAAGAAAAACTCAAGAACACCTTGAAGATTCACAAGAACACCAAGAACAAAAGGAAGAACACCAAACTTAAAATTTTTAGAAAA
>NC_029775.3:62808338-62809135 GCF_000817695.3 Arachis duranensis | reverse complement strand
CAAGAAAACACCAAACTTAAAGTTTGGCACAAGATTCAATCCAAGAAAAATTATTTTTGAAAAAGGTTCCAAAGGGTATAATCAATTATCAAGAACAACTTAAAGATCAAGGAAGAACCAAGAACACTAACACGAAATTTTCAAAGAACATATAAAACATGCAATTAACACCAAACTTAGAATAAGACACTAAACTCACGAAAAATCAACACTTAATTAAGAAAAATAATATTTTTGAAAAGAAATTTTTGAAAATAAACTGTCCTATCAAAATTTGATGACTCTATAACAACAAAAATAAATTATTCCTAATCTAAGAAATAAAATAAGCCTTCAATTGTCCAAACTCAATAATCCCCGGCAACGGCGCCAAAAACTTGGTGGACGAAATTGTGATCCTTAATTAAAGGTTCCTTGGCATGTGCCAAAGAGAACTAATTTAACTAACTGATTACTTTCTTTTCACAATTCCGTTCAACTAACCAGCAAGTGTACTGGGTCGTCCAAGTAATACCTTACGTGAGTAAGGGTCGATCCCACGGAGATTATTGGTTTGAAGCAATCAATATTTATTTTATTAGTCTTAGTTAGGATGTCAACAAGGTTATTTGGATTAAAAGTGAAATTACTAGATTTGATTATAAAAATAACAGAGGGAACAATGTTACTTTGTTTTGCAGTACTGGGGAATATGTTGGAGTTTTGGAGATGCTTTGTCCTCTGACTTCAACTCCTCCTTGAAATCCTCTTCTCACACGCAAGTTCCTTCCATGGCAAGCTCTATGTAGGGTGTCACC
>NC_029775.3:62780753-62807630 GCF_000817695.3 Arachis duranensis | reverse complement strand
AGTCCTTTTTCAGCCTAAGTCAGATTTTTGCTCAGCTCCCTCAATTTCAGCCAGAAAATACCTGAAATCATAGAAAAACACACAAACTCATAGTAAAGTCCAGAAATATGATTTTTGCCTAAAAACTAATATTATTTTACTAAAAACTAACTAAAACATGCTAAAATCTACATGAAATTACCCCCAAAAAGCGTATAAAATATCCGCTCATCAATGCTTCACCAAGAAGCCCCTATTCGTGACAGCTCTGGCTCTTGGTGATTTTGTTATTAATACAACAGTTTCTTTTACTTAGCTTCTTTTCAAATAAAATTGGCATATGATCACATTCTAAGTTTGGTGTTGCCCTGCAACAATCTGTTTTCAATCTTTCTGGATACTTGCATCAATTCCAAGAGAAAGTGCCACAGTAAGTTTGGTGTGCCACTTATTTTTCTATGCAATGTATCCAGCAACACCACTAGTTTGTACAATCATAATGCCTTTGCTTCTTAGGCCTGTAGTGTCAATTTTAACCAAGCTTGCTTAATTTTATGCATTACTCATATCTTATTTCTCTTTTTTTTTGACATTCATGGTTGAATCACAATCTCAACACCATTGTTTCTACTTGTTGCTTGCCAGCAAAGCACTTATTCTAAGATGGTGATTGGAGGGAGAAAATCTGCAGGAAGGGACAACAAGGGCGAAGATGAGCTACAAAGGTTGTAAAGTTCCTTTCCTTCTTATTTACTCCCAGTAGACTTAATGGCAATCATGAATGTCTCTTGTTTTAAATTCTGTGGTCTACCTCTGTTCTGTTATGTTACATTTAGTAATAAGCATGGTTCACTGCTTATCATTGCACCTTCATCTTTAATCTGCTTGCACCCATTATACTTAAAAATGCATCGAAGAAATCATTCTTTTGAAAGGAAATTGTTGAGGAATTTTATCAACTTTGAGGCAAGCTAAAGATTAAGAGAAATGGATTGATTGTATGATTGTGTATTGAGGTTACATGTTTGTGAAAACTTGCATGGGAGCTCATAGACAGGAATTGAAATTTGGAGAAGTGTTATGGAAATTCTCAAAAATCAATTGAACCAAGAAGTAGTAAACAAACGAAAACAAAAGAAAAAGAAAAACAAGGAAAAAGCCCAAGGCTCTGAGCATCAATTACAAAGACGAAAAAGAAAGATACAAAAACTCAAAGAGTTATTGTCCTAGTTACATGCTTGTGGTGAATTTGTGTCAAAGAAAGAGGCCTGAGCAAGTAAATCCTAAGGGGTGCTTCATCACCTAATACCTTAACCCAACTGGGTTGGGAGTATTGATTGAAAACTTATCCTAAAGGGCCGCTTTGAGACATGACACCTAGAGTTGAGGCCAAGACAAATAAATACTGCTTCAAGGTGATAATCTATAAAGAGGACTCCATGATGCCATCCGAATGACACTCCTAAGATCTAATACTTCCAATATGTAAGGACTAATGAACACTGAAACCCTTGCATAAGCATATAATTGGAGTTGTCCTCCATTATCACTTAATCACTTCACTCACCAAGGCATCATAAGAAATTCTTCAGCACACTCCAATAAAAAGAATCCTTTGTGCATAATTCTTTCCTTGCTTGGGGACAAGCAAGATTTAAGTTTGGTGTTGTGATGCGCGTGCATCATTGCCTACTTTTAGTAGTCATTTCAGTAGATTTCTGTTTAGTTTTCATATAAATATTGCCAATATATGAGAAATAGCATGAAAAATCTCTACATGAAACAAAATCTCAAGCATAGGTGAATTTTATCTAATATACAGGGTAAATATGATAAAATACATCACACTAAGTGAAGTTTTGATTTTGAGTATTATTAGCACACTTAGTATATAAAGATCATCTTGTATGTTACCTTGATGCACTTTGTTTAATTTCAGGCCAAAAGAAGCAGAGAAGAGCCACGTTAGTGCTACTAACGTGGGCACTAACGTGGAAAGAAGAAAAGTTGGAACGTTAGCGGGAACGTTAATGGCATAAACTTTGAAGAAGGAGCAGCGTTAGTGGCAAAAGTGAGTGCCAATAATGCTAACGAAGAGCAAGAAGACACACGTTAGCTTCAACGATAGTTACATTAACATGGGAACTAACGTGGAAGGAAAGGGAAACGCCAATGTTAGTGGAAAAGGTGAACGCCACTAACGTTTGCGAAGCAAAGAAGACCCACGTTAGCTTTCACGTTAGTTACATTAACGTGGGAACTAACATGGAAGAAAAGGGAGACACCAACGTTAGCGGAAAAGGTAAACGCCACTAACGCTAGCGATGCAAAGGAAGTCCCACGTTAATGGCCACGTTAGTTACACTAATGTGGACACTAACGTGGGCAAAAATCTCACACGGCAGCCTGACCATGCCTTCTTCAAACAAGAATAACTTGAGCCACAAAGCTCCAAATGAGGTGATTCCAAAAGCTTTGGAAAGTAGGATTCCAAAGCGTTCCAAGAATATATTGCACAGCATGGTGGACACTAAATTTAAGGGAGAAAACCTGCCCCGAAAGGGCAAAGATGAACATGGTATCAACCTGTAGTAAGGCCAGCTAACCTCTTCACCTTCCAAGAAGTGTAACTCGAGCTGTAGAGCTCCAAATAATGCACTTTCAAAAGCGTTGCAAAGTAGACATCCAGGGCTTTCCAACAATATATAATAGTATGGGATGGACATTAAGTTTGAGCTCCCGAACCTGGCAATATTAAGCCCCTAATCGCTAACGTTATTGTGACTCACTTTTTCCAGTAACGCTAGCGACTATGCCAGCGACCTTGTCCACTTCAAAGGAGCATAACTTGGGTTACAGAGGTCCAATTGAGATAATTCTAGTTGCGTTAGAAAGCTAACATTCAGAGATTTCCAATAATATAAAATACTCTATAGTGGGCATGAAATTGGAGCACAAACAAGAGACATCTTTTAAGCCCCAAAAACACCAACTAGGTAGCAAGTGTAATGTTAGCCACAATAACTTCAGCACTAACGCCACACTTGTAGTGTTAGTGTGGCTAACGGCAGCACTAACACTAAGCACCTGGACCTCAACTTGATTCACTTCTATCTCAAGTCCACTTCAAAGCTCAAGCAAGCAAGCCCACAATTGTCAACCAATCAAGGCCACAAGAAGCATTTAGAATAGGAATTTTCATTTAATTGTAATTTTCTTTTAATTTCATTTTGTAATTTAGAGAGCCTATATAAAGGCATTAGTTTTTACATTCGATTCATCTTGGAACAGAGAATTGAAGGAAGGGGGAGAGATTGAAGACCAATTCGAACTTCTGTGAATTGGCATACTCCAAGGGGAGTGGGTCTTCGGACCCCTCCCCTCAACTATTCTTCTTCCTTTTCTCTTCTTTTCTTCCTTAGGAGTAGTTTCTATTCTTTGCACTTTTCATTTATGAATTTGAAAGTTTCAATGTTAGTTTTAATCTTCATCTTTACTTTTCTGCACTTTCTTTCTTTTCTATTTTGGTAGAGCAATGATCAACTAACTCTTTCCATTGGGTTAGAGAGCTCTATTGTGATTCAATGGATCAATTGTAGTTCTTATTCTTCTTCTTCTTTCTTTTTTCTCTTGATTTTACTAGAGAGCTTTCGATCTTCATCCAATTGGTTAGCTATCTTGGAAGAGAAGCTCTCTATAATTGGATCTCATCGGAATCTTGGAAGAGGAATGAGGATATCTTGCTAGAAATACTCTCTCACATTAGATTAGGTTGGGGTTGGGCAGATATAGTGACATGTAATCCTCCCAATACCTTGATCTATGAATGTGTGTGGTATAATCAGTGACCAAACTTCATCTCTTTCCATGAGCAATTAAATCAAGGAATTGGAAAATTGTTCAAGCTTAGAGAGATTGGATTGCCTAGGAATTGGGATCCAATCACTTAAGATTGCCAAGGAGATCAATGAATGCATTGATTGAGGAAGAGATGAGAATGAACTTGATCCGGAGGATTACAATATCTCTTGATCCCAATATTCATTTTATTTTTAGTTCTTACGTTTACTTTTTTGCACTTTATTGCATTTCTTTACTTTTATGCCATTTACATTTCCTTGTTACTTATCACTCCAATATAATTCGTCTAACTAGGATAATCAATTAACCATTGATTGTTTAATCCGTTAATCCCTGCGGATTCGACCTCACTCTATTGTGAGTTTTTACTTGACGACAATTCGGTATACTTGCCGAAGGGAAATTTGTTGAGAGACAAGTTTCCGAGCATCAATGATAGCACATTACTCCCTTTAAGCGGAAAACCATTGATGTCCATGAAATACTCTTTGATTAGCTTGGGTGGATTAATGTGTAAATTCTATGTATGGGAGAATTTTTAGGAAACATTGGTGATAGAGGCATGAATTCTTTGTGAAGAACTTGTGGCAATTAGGTAATCCTCATGCATTTCATTAATGAAGACATATGCATTCATAGTTAAAAAAAAAAATTTGTACACAACAATGTATGAAATAAAAAGCTAAATAAAGGATGCATATGCCATGTTTGAAAAAAAATGCATGAGTAAAGTGGGATAGAAAAGAAAAGAAATTGGGTAGATAGGTTATAATAATAGGTGTATATAGGTGATATAGGATTAGGTGGACACTCAAGCTAATCAAAGAACTAATTCTTTAAGTCCACTTAGCCATATTTCATCCAACCTAAACCCTAGCCCAATTACATCCCTCTAAAGACCTCATGATATTTGTTATTTATGCATTAAATACTAGTTGATTGTTATATGACTTGCAAATCTTTGAAGAGCATGAAAATGGGAGAATTGAGTGATTAAACCCTAAACATTGAGCAAATTGAGTAGATACACATCCGGTGAGGGGTTCGATCACTCAATTCTATGTTCTTACTCTTTATATTGTATCTTCTTGCAAGTTATTTGATTGGATAGTTTTGAAAATTTGAATTCAGTTCTTTGGACATTGATCTTAGTGCATGAACTCTTTTCATTGGCCCTAAAGCTCTCTGGTGATGGATTGGAATTTCATGGTTTGTTTCTACTAACTCTCATCATAGTATATAGTGGCAATTAGCCTTAGGATAGTTGCATGCATTTAAGTAGTTAGAGTATAAGTCATTTTCCCTTTCATCTATCTCCTTTGAGTGTGTTAGCATGAGGACATGCTAGTGTTTAAGTGTGGGAAAATTTGATGAATCCATATTTGATGATGATTTTTGGTTAGAATTTAATGGATTTCATCACATAAGCTTGCACTTATTCCCTTGAATAGCATGCTTTTGAACTTTCCTCCCAAATTGTGCTTGATTATGAAAACATGCTCTTTTGTGCCCAATTTGATATATTTTATTCCAATTGCCTTCAATTTGATGCCTTGATCTTGTTTGTGAGTGATTTCAGGTGTATAAGGTAGGAATGGGTTGGAGAGAATGGAAGAAGAGCATGCAAAGTGAAGGAAACATGAAGAATCAAAGGAGGTGAGTTCAGAGATGTGTGCGTGCGCACAGCCTCTTGTGTGTATGCACAGGAGCCCAAGAGGAGCGCGTGGATCATTCTGAGCGTGTCGCGCATCCAGCCAAGCATTGCCTAGTGTGTGTGCACACAGCTACTTGTGCGTACGCACAAGATGGGATTTTCGCAGAAGTGTGCGGATGCACACGCCTGTGCGTTCGCACAGGTTTCCACACATGACCTCATTAGAAAAGCACGTGGCTTGCGATTTGAGGGTTTTGGAGGCCCATTTATGAAGTCTTCTAGCTCATATTGGAAGGGAAATGGGAGACACAACATAGCATATCATTAGGATAGTTTTAGGAGTAGTAGTAGAGGTTTTTAGTTTTAGTTTTTCTCTAAGTTTTTCATCATCTCTATTAGGGTTTCTATTAGGGTTTTACATTCAAGTGCCATTTCCATTTTTGATCTTGGATTTTGCTAATCTCATTGTAAGTATTCTCTTGTTATTACTCTTTATAGTTACATTGTCATTACTCTTTCTTCTAATTCAAGTTATAGTTCAATTTCACTTCTCCTTTGCAATTTCAATTTCTTGTTGATGAATTTGATGCTTGATGTTTATTCTATGCTTTCTTTTGTTACTCTTGTTGATTGATGTCAATTGTTGCTTTTAATTTCAAGTCTTTTCTTATTTTCCTCATGTTCAAGCTTTTTGCCCACCAAGTGTTTGACAAAATGTCAAACATGGTTTTAGGCTAAATTTTTGCCTCTTGGCTTGGGTAACTGAGCAATTGGGTTCCTAGAGTTGGAATGTCCAACATTTAGTGTCAATTCTTGGATTGTTAATTGTTCTTGTTCCCACTAACGCTAATTTGTTGCTAAAGCAATTAGCTAGCAAGCAATTTAGGATTTGTGGATTAAGAACACTTATGCTCATTTAACTTACCTTCCGATGTGAGGGTTAATCAAGTGAGATTAATCCATCATAATTGTCATAGTTGTAGTTCCAACAAGGAAAGGACCCCTAACTCACCCCCAAGCCAAGACCCTTTTTATGCTTTTAATCTTTCATACATTGCTATGTTAATTTCCTTCATACTTTACTTGTCTATATTACATAGTCGGTCCCTTAATTTCTTTATTAGTTCAATCATTACAATTTTGCATGTTCTTTTATTGCTTTATATGTTCATTTTTTCATTGACAAATCCTTGATCACTACAACCAAAATTTGTACGCTCATTGCCCTCAAGTGATTCCTTGGGAGATGACTCGGGAGTCAAATACTTTCGGTTCCATATTTACTTTGATTTGTGACATGTTTAGGATTCAAATTTGATAGGGACCAATCGTGGTGTTTGTAACTATACTAGCAACGGGAATCCATTTTTGTGAAAATTCCGAACCCACCTTGGGTCTCACCGTCAATGTCTTTTGGGTTTTTTTCTCTTTTTTTATTAATTGAAAAAATAAAAATATATCTTTTCTATCTTTATTTAAAATTTTCGAAAATTTCAAAAAAGATTTCAAATTTTAATTTCAAAATCTTTATCTTATCTTAATTTCAAATATCAAATTTCAAATCTTATTTTTTTAAAATCATTTTTAAATCTTTTTTTTTAATTTGATTCTATCTTATCTTATCTTATCTTTTAAAATTTAAAATTCAAAACTTTTTCAAATCTTTATCTTATCTTTTGTTATCTTTTCATTAAATTTCAAATCTTTATCTTATCTTGTTTTAAATTTGAATTTCAAAATAAAATCTTTTCAAAAACCAAATCTTTTTAGAATCTTTTTTCTTATCTTGTTTCCAGTTCAAATTTCAAAATTTAAAATTCAATTTTCAAAATTCAAAATTGAAATTTCAAATCTTATCTTATCTTAATTTCAAATCTTTCTTAATTAGTTACTTGTTCTCTCTTTCTTCTTTTTCAAAACTTCCTAACTAATTCCTCTCTCTTCTATTTTCGAAAACCTCCCTTCTATTTTTCTCTCTTTTTTTTCGAAAATCAGACTTTAATTTTCAAATCTTTTTAATTAATTAGTTATCTTAACTCTTAATTTGTTCCATATTTTCAAGTTTTAAGTAATAAACAAAAAGAGAAACTAGAACTAAAATATCTTTGTTTCTTATTTCTCTTTTTGCTTCTTAATTTTCGAATTCCTATCACTCTCTTTCCAAATTCTTCTCCCCTATCTTCTTTTATTTTCATTCTTCTTTTCTTTTATTCTTTACATATCACTGGAAGTCCTCTATACTCAAGCATAGAAGCTTTCTTTCTTTCTTTCTTTGCTTTCTTTTCTTGTTTATGAGCAGGAACAGAGATAAAGAACTGATGCCTAGGCATCTTAGACTAGTTTTACAAGGCTTTTTCATTTGTTTTCATTTGGTTTCATGCACTTTCTTGAGCAATAAGTAAGTATTTGGATGGGAATTTCATGCATATCTTGATTCAATCAAACATGGTTAATTATGTGCATTTTCATGAGATTTATGCAAGATTTACTTGATGCTATGAATGAGGCAAAAATCTTGTGATTATAGCAAGACTTTGATGCATTTGTTTGGTTGTGATAGGTGAAAAAAGCAGAGGAATGGTAAGGAAGAAACAGAGAAAGCAACGTTGGTGGCCAAAGTTGGCTCACCAATGTTGCCTCAAACGTTGAGGGAAAAGGAAAATGCAATGTTGGTGGCCAAAGTTGGCTGACGAACGTTGCTAGACAACGTTCCAAGGCTCAGGTGCAACGCTGGTGGCCAAAGATGGCTCACCAACGTTGCTGGAAACGTTATGTAAAAAAGGGTGCAACATTGGAGGGAACATTGGTGAACCAACGTTACCCCCAACATCTTCGGTAAATCTCAAAATTGGAGCTGGAAGAACTACCTTGTGTGCGTTGCATAATGTTGTGTGCGTACGCACAAGAAGAAAAATTGCAAGTGTGCGCACGCATAAGGTATTGTGCATACGCACAAGAGTACCAACATTGGAGGGAATGTTGGTGAACCAACGTTACCCCCAATGTCTGTGATAAATCTCAAAGTTGGAGCTTGAAGAATTGCCTTGTGTGCTAATGATTGGATTTTTGACGGCTTAGAAATTCACTAATGAAATCTCGTTGTAAAGTATAGTTTCTAAACCAAGCAATAATCCTTTCATACAAAAGATTGTTTGTCACAAGTAACAAACCCCTAAATTTATAAACTGAAGTATTGAACCTCGGGTCGTTCTCCCTAGGAATTACAATAAAGTGTCTTGTTATTGGTTGTGAGTTATTTTGGGGTTTTTGATATTTTAGACAAGAATTATAAATGGCAAAGAAAATAAACTAACAACTAACAAAGCTCTTGGCAAGATATGAGAACTAGAAGTTCTATCATAGTTATCCTCCTCAATTGTGACAACAAATTGTCCATTGCTCCCACCTAGTTAACCTCTAACCATGGAGGAAAGTCAAGTGGATGAATTAATTTGATTCCTCAAGTCCTAATCAACTCCTAAAGGAAAGAATAGCTTTAGAGGCATTCAAATCAATTAGCAACTTCTAATTATCAATCAACAGTTTATTGAAAGGAATTAACAACAACAATCAAAAGAAACACAATTATTATGATTTACCTTGAATTGAATTGAAAGAGGAGAGAAAGAACAAGAGTAGATCTACAACAAAATATAGAAACAACATAAAGGAAATTACAACAACAGAATAGAGGAAGATGAATGTAACAACAAGGAATTGAAAGGTAGAAGTAGAAGAAAGAATGAATGAAAACCTAGATCTAAGAACTAAACCTAATCCTAATTCTAGAGAGAAGTGAGAGCTTCTCTCTCTAGAAACTAACTCTAACTACTAAACTAAGCTAAACAAAACTAATGGTAACTAACATGTCCATCCCTCTTCAATCTTTGGCTTAAATAGGATCAGAAATGAGTTGGATTGGGCCCACAAGGCTTGTGAATTCGGTAGCCACGAGTTTGCATGAAGTGAATCACGTGCACCAACGGCGCATACGCGTATAGTGTGCGTATGCGTCCTTATACGTATAGCAACTATGGCAAATCTTATATCATTCCAAAGCCCCGGATGTTAACTTTCCAACCCAACTAAAACCGCATCATTTGAACATCTATAGCTCAAGTTATGATTGATTAAGTGCGAAGAGGTCGCTTGACAGCTTTTGCGATTCCTTCATTTCTTCATGAGTTCTCCATTTTTACATGCTTTTCCTTTATTCCCTTTATCCAATCTTTGCCTCCTAAATCTGAAATCACTTAAGAAACATATCAAGGCATCTAATGGAATCAAGGAGAATTAGATTTATCTATTTTAAGTCCTAAAAAGCATGTTTTCACTCTTAAGCACAATTAAAGGAGAAGTTATAAAACCATGCTATTTCAATGGATAAATGTGGGTAAAAGGTTATAAAATCCCATAAATCAAGCATAAGATAAACCCTACAAATGGGGTTTATCATGTGCATACAGACAAGAAGAAAAATTGCAATTATGCGCACGCAAAAGGCAGTGTCCATACGCACAAGGAGGCAAACGTTGGTAGTAACGTTGGTGCACAAATGTTACCTCAAACATTCTTCAATGTTTAGAGAGAACGTTGGCCAACGTTAGTAGCCACCAAAGTTAGTGACTAACGTCCATTCTGAGCTCATTTCCAGTGATACGCATGCAAGATTTTGAACGTTGGTTAGCTCAAGCCCACGTCAACTTCACTCAAAGCCACTCTTAACTTGCTTCAACAACGGCAAATCCCAGTCCAAGGACTTGAAGACTGAATGGGGAAAGTGTATAAATAGCATAAAATTTGAGTTAGAAAAAAGGCTAGAAGCAGGGGACCCTAATTGGGAAGCCCTAGGAAAGATCTTCTTTGTACTTTTCTTTAGTTTACGTACTTTCTTTTCCTAAATCGCCCACTTCATTAGTGGGAGGAGCTCTATTATAATCATAATGAATCAATGAAATTCTTTTTCTTCTCAATCCGCTTGGGTAGCTATAGGATAACTTCTGTTTTGATTGTGAATCACTCACTCTGGAAGGGGGTTTGATTCAATTAAATGCTTGTGTGAGATTGGAAGGGGAATCACTTGCATTAGAATTGGAGCTCTATCCTTCACAATCCTCTTAACTAACACTATTCGGGAGGAATTGAGGGCTTGAGGATTTGTGTGGCTTATGGATAAGAGAGTGTGCTTAACCTCTTCTCATGACAATTAGATCAAGGAATTGGCAAGATTGATTGTGATAAGAGAGATTGGATTGCCAAGGAATTAGGATCTAATCACTTACAATCCGTCATAGGTCTACACATATGATTGAGAAAGAAATTGAGACCCATTTGATTCATGATGGATTATGATATCTCCAATCCCTGATGAATCATTCTCTTTAATTTTCTTCAATTTAGCTTACTATGCATTTACTTGAATTGCAATTGTTTACTGCTTTCTTGATTCCCAGTACCCAAGTCCCTATTTACTTTTCATGCAATTTAAATTCCAGTGCTATTACATTCCTGCCTTTTATTTCTTGTCATTTAAGATTCAAGTTATTTAAATTTCTTGCACTTTAAGCTTCTGTTCATTTACTTTCTAGCACCAAATTATCTAGTCCTTTTACTTTCCAGTATTTAAATTTCCAGTACTTTACAATTTTGCTCTACTTTCATAGTGAATTTACTTTCTCCTCATTTAATTTCACCAAAATCTTTTAATATTAGCTTGAATAGGCTTATCACCCAACTAAAATTGCTTGATCCATCAATCCCTGTGGGATCAACCTCACTCTTGTGAGTTTTACTGCTTGATGCGACCCAATATACTTGCCGGTAGTTTGAGCGAACACGTTTTCCGCCATCAAGTTTTTGGCGCCGTTGCCAGGGATTAAAATAGATTGGCAATGATTAAGTAGGTGACAGTCTAGATTAAGCATTTTTCTTTGTTTTCTTTAAAGCCTACTAACTGTTTGAAATTTTGTTTCTGCTAACTTTAACTCTAATCTAGCAATAGAGTGCTCTATTTTTTTTGGTCTATTTGCATTGTATGCCAGGAGAAAGATGAGGTGCATCCACCTCCTTTGATTATGAACCAAAGAGAACCTTCTTGAGGCTAAGAAGAGAAGCACGAGGGAAATGGGTAATTGGAGAAGAAGATTCAGAAGAGGGAGACCAAGAGATGAAGTATAACCTGCACAATCCACCAGAAGATGTGGCCAACAACAATGGCCAGCCTCCAAGCAGAGTACCAGCATCCTACACCATCCCCAACCCGAGAAATTATGGGAGTAGTATCTTAACTCCTGATGTCCATGCTAATAATTTTGAACTTAAACCCCAACTCATCACCCTAGTTCAGAATAACTACTAATATGGAGGAATGCTGCAGAGGATCCAAATCAACATCTTTGTGTGTTTTTAAGAATTTATGATACTATCAAAACCAATAGAGTGCATCCTGACATTTACAAGGTACTCTTCTTTCCATTTTCTCTCAAGGACAAATCCTCTCATTGGATAGAAACCTTCCCAAAAGAAAGCATTACCAATTGGGATGATTTGGTTAGCAAGTTCCTAGCCAAGCTCTACCCCCCTCAAAGAGTCATCAATCTCAAAACGGATGTACAGATTGTCAGACAGCTAGATAGAGAGTCACTCTATGAGGCTTGAGAAAGATACAAGGTCTTGATTAGGAGATGTCCAGAGGGCATGCTTAGTGAGTGGGTTGAGCTCCAAAACTTCTTTAAAGGTCTATCCATGAAGTCAAGGAAAGCATTGGACTACTCTTCAGGAGGGTCATTTCAAATGATGAAGACTGCACAAGAAGCACATGACCTCATAGACATGGTTGCCAACAATGAATATTTCTATTCATCTGAAAGACAAGCAGCTCCCAAAAAGGCATATTTGAGCTTGAAGGTGTTGATACAATACTGGCTCAAAATAAGATCATGCACCAGCAACTTCAACAACAAATAGAGATGATATCAAAGAGGATGGATGGATAGCAACTAGCAGCAGTGAGTACAACCAGCCAACCTCTAATTGTGTGGGGGCAAAATGAGGAGAGCTATGAAGCTTATAATGGTAAACAGCAGCATGAACAAGTTCAATACATGCATAACCAAGGATCTGGACCAAATGATTTTTATGGGGATACTTACAACCCCTCGTGAAGGAACCATCCCATTCTGAAGTGGGGAGAAAACCAGAATTCATGGCAGAGAAATTCCAACCCAAACAACTTTTGCAACACAAACCACCAAAACCACCAACCCACTAACCAAAATCCATATAGAAAACCACAGAACAACCACCCCACATCCACCTATTATCCACCTAATAACCCATCAACTAACCAAAATAACTTCTATCAACCATCAACATCCCACACTCAATTACAACTACCCCAAGAATCACTTAGAATCTCCAACTTGGAGATAATGATGGAGAAACTAGCAAAGAATCAAGAAATGGCCCACAAGAATTATGAGGCTTCAATGAGGAATTTGGAAAGGCAAATTGGGCAACTATCTAAGCAGCCAGTTGAAAGGCCAACCAATGCCTTCCCAAGTGATACCATTCCTAACCCTAAAGAGGAATGCAACGCAATACAGCTAAGAAGTGGAAGAACACTGGAGAATGACAAAGTTGACAACAAGAAACAAGTAGAGGTTGAGAAGAATGACCAGGAGGGTTCCAAGAAGAAAGAGGAACCACAAGCCTCAAAAAAGGGAAAGCAAGTCTTAGAGGAGCAACCACACGAGCAAAGGAAGGAGGTGAAGCCCTATATCCCTCCTTTGCCATACCCTCAGAAGCTACAAAAAGGAATCAAAGACCAATAATTTTCCAAGTTCCTAAAAATTTTCAAGAAGCTAGAAATCAACCTCCCACTGGCTGAGGCATTGGAGTAAATGCCATTATATGTGAAATTCCTCAAGGAGCTCATCAACGAGAAGAGAAGTTGAAAAGAAAAGAAACTGTGACCCTAACTCAAGAATGTAGTGCTGTGATTCAGAAAAGCCTACCACTAAAACTCAAGGATCCTAGGAGTTTCCTTATCCCAAGGACCATTGGCAGCATGTTAATTGATAAGGCCTTGTGTGATTTAGGCTCAAGCATCAACTTGATGCCACTATCTATGATGAGAAGGCTATTCATAGAGGAGGTGAAACCTACAAAAATGTCGTTACAACTAGCTGATAGGTCGCTCATCATACCCAATGGTGTGGTAGAAAATCTCCTAGTCAAGGTGGGCAAGTTCATCTTCCCAGCAGATTTTGTGATTCTAGATTTAGACGAAGAGGGAAATGATTCAATAATACTTGGAAGACCCTTTCTAGCCACAACAAGAGCCACCATAGATGTAGAAAAAAGAGAGATGATCTTAAGGGCACATGATGAACAAATAACTCTTAGTGTCTTCAAGGAAGTGCAACATCCTGTTGAAAAGAAAGACTGTATGAGAATTGAAGAGGAGGACCTAAATTGGAAGGAGAAGCCAAAGGAATCATCTCCAGGACTCACAACTTCACTATTGGAAAAGAAGCTTGGGTCAGAAGGAAAGCTGAATATCAAGAGAACAAAGAAATTGAGAAGGAGCTACAAGGAAAGACACCAGAAGGGGCAATGAAGAAGAAGGCCCCTGACATTGGAGAGTCATCAATAAGAGGGAAGAAGAACAAGAAAAAGGTTCCAAAAGGGTGGCAAAGTAAGAGAATTCCAACTGAAGGATTCTCAGAGGGAGACAAACTGAAGTTGATCTACCAACAGTTTGAAACACCTCCACGCTCTAATAAATATTACACTGTCAGTAGAATACTCTCACTGGAGCATGTAGAAATTGTACATCAAAACACAGGAAGAAGGCTTACAGTGAGAAGGGACAAGCTGAGGCACTATGACCATCAGCCACCCTAACAGAGAACTAATGTCAAGCTAGTGACAATAAACGAGCGCTCCATGGGAGGCAGCCCATGTTTAACATTTTCATTTACTGCTTTAATGTTAATAATCAATGGTTTTCTAGCTTGAGTTTAAGCTTTCGTAGACAAATTTGACAGCTGTATATAGCATCTTGAAGCATATGATTCATTTCTATGTTTGGTGTGTCTAAAGGCACCCTAAGATGGGATTTAAGCATGATGATCATATAGCCATCTTAGGATATATACTCAAGCATTCCCTTGAAGTGTATAGCCAAACACTAAGTTTGGTGTTCTGCATATGCTCTGAGTGCAATGGATGAAAGTCACATTTGCTCTAAGTCTTGAATTCCATGAAGGTTAAACCATGCTCTGCATTCTTTTTGAAGTTCATGTTTTGAAAAATAAAGTAGTTCTCATGATAATTAAATCAAAAGTGACAAGAATTTTATTGAAATTTCTTTTTTCATGAACCATTTGGTAGATAACAAGTTCAGTGTGCAAGGCACCTAGGATGAGGCATAAGATTCATGAGATGTACATCCTAGGAATTGAATTTAACCCTTTGAACCACATGACCAAACACTAAGTTTGGTGTCCACCAAGGTTGTATATATGCTTGAAAGAGTCATGGTTGGTTATTACTGCATGAGGAACACTTAGTTAAAATTTTTAGAAAATTTTTTAAAGATAGTTAGTACATTCCATTTGCTTTACCGCCAATTATTTTAATTCATTTTGTTTTGATGTGGTTAATAGGCATATAGAAGAAAATATTGATGGAGAGGACAAGGCAAGGGAATGCATGGGTATCCTAGAGCAAAAAACAATTCACATGTCCTTGGAAGTTGCTCATTGGGAAGCACAATTCTGCACATTGGTTGGAGAGGCATATCACCTAGATGACCGAACCTACATACCCAATGAGGAAGCAATCTTTGTCTTCATTCAATTCTACATGCACACCATCCATTTTCACCATCTCAAAAGCATCCTCACCATTCATTCTTCATCAATTTTTGCTGTAAATAACCCCCACTTGAACCGAGTTTCACACTTCAAAGTTGCACCCCCTTGCATTCATAATTTCACTTCTTGTATCCCTTTAAAGTTCAATTCATAACCGTGCTCTCTATTTGATTCAAACCACTCTTGTCTTACTTAATTAAACATCTTACTTCACCCTCAAGCCACACTCTCATCCTACTTTGCGCAAGATGCACTAGCCACTCCTCTTCACCACTTCTTTATCTTTTATTTGGCCAATTTTAGAGCAACCATGGCAGCCTCATCAAGCTCCAAAAGAAGAAAGGAAAAGGAGCCTGTTGAAGAAGAAATTTCCTATGATAAATGGAGATTCAAGTCGGTATTCCATGAGATACAAGCTGAATGGATGAGACCTAAAGGAATATTACCAGAGATCCCATTTTAACTTCCTGAAGATGAGTGTTAAGAGATCAAAAAGAAGATTAGAAAAAGAAAATGGGAGCTACTCACTACTCCAATCACAAGAATAAATGAAAACACTGTGAAAGAGTTCTACACCAACACAGTGAGGGTGGAAACAAGCATTGACACCTTTTACAAAAGTTATGTAAGATGTGTAGAGGTTGACTTCAGTCAGAATACCATCATGAAGGTTCTTGGCCTAAGAACAACACATTTTGATGAAGCTAGTTACCATGAGAGAGTAAGTGGCAACCCTGATATTGATGAGATTGCCAGTGACATTTGTGTAGTTGGAGCTGACTGGGTGAGGGATTCCAATGGAATGCCAAGGTTTCTAAAAAGAAGAGACCTCACCTCAGATGCCAAAGGATGGTATGAGATCATCAGGAGATCTATCTTACCCAGTATGAACACTTCAGTGGTCAACTGATGACTGCGCATCATGTACCCTTTTTCTTATCTAAAAGGACCATAAAAAGAGCATAATCTCATTTGTCAATGCAATTTCATGAACTAAATGATATATATTATAGTACATTGCTTTAAAATGGGTTTGTGTTAAATTTCAGGTGGAAAAAGAAACAAAAAAGCACCAAAAGAAGCAAAGAAAGCTGGTGTGCCACTTGGAGCTCTAGGCGTGGCATGCTAGGCCAATGAAATAAAGAAGGTTTGCTTAACACAACACAATGGGCATGCCACTTGGAGCTTTGGGCGTGGCACGCCAAGTTTGTGAAGCCAAGTCTCAAAAAGGGCATGCCACTTGGTGATATGGGCATGGCACACCAGGCTTAACTTACAGAGGAGTGATTTTGAGCGCCACTATGGGCGTGGCACGCCAAGCATTGGGCGTGGCACACCGGGGCATATGCCACCTGACCCCCTCTCATTCAAATGAAGATATCTTGAGCTACACAACTCCGAATGCAGTAATTCTAGTTCCATTAGAAAGTAGACATTCAGAGCTTTCTAACCATATATAACACTATATAATGTACACTGGAATTGTGGAAGATATTGACCCCAAAATTACAAGAACAAAAAGATGTCACTGCAGAGTTACCAGTCTGACCTTCTCTTCTTCAAAGGGACATAACTTGAATTATAGAGGTTCAAATGCTATGATCTTGGTGGCGCTGGAAAGCAGACATCAATAGCTTTCCATCGATATATAACACTCTAGGGTGGACATTAAAACCGAAGGTGAAAAAGGCTACTATTTCAGCATTGCAAAACTTGGGCGTGCCACTTGGTATCGAAGGCGTGGCACGCCAGCACAAGAATCTCACTATGGCGTGCCACTTGAAGCTTTGGGCGTGGCACGCCAGTTCTAATGGTCAGAGAGCATCATTTAAGGCGTGGCATGCCAAAGAGTGGGCGTGGCATGCCAGTTTCATAATATATGGGCGTGGCACGCCAAAGAGTGGGCGTGGCACGCCGGTCTACCTGACAGACTGACCTATCCATCTTCAAATGGGCATAACTTGAGTTACAGAGGTCCAAAGGAGTTGATTTCAAAGGCGTTGGAAAGCTAACATCCAGGGCTTTTCAAAAATATATAATAATGTATAGTGGAAATTAATTTTGAGGCCCAAAAAATTCTATACTTTCAACGTTACAAAGTGGGTCATACTCCAAAGGGCAAAAATCAAGTGGGAGTGGCACTTGGAACCACACGCCAACTTCTTCCTGCAGCCCCCAACCTTCAACCAAGACCACTCCAACTCTCATTCAAGCCATACTTACCAATCAATCAAGGCCACAAGAAGAGTCTAGAATATTTTATTTTCATTTCATTGTAATTTGCTTTTAATTTCATTTAAGTTTGTAATTTAGGAGAGCCTATATAAGGGCCTTAGTTTCATAGAATTACTCATGCTGGATTGGGGGAAGTCTTAGGACCCTCTCTGTTCACCATCAATTTCTCCTCTTTTCTTTCTTACTTTGTAAATAATTTAGTTATGAATTACTAACTCTTTCCATTGGGAAAGAGAGCTCTATTGTTTTTCAATGGATTGATTGTTTTTATTCTTCTTCTTCTATTCATCTCATTTTGATTTACTTGAAAGAATTTCGTTCTTCATTCTAGCATTCAATTATCTTGGAAAAGAGATTGAATGCAATTGGGTTTTATGGGAACCTTGGAAGAGGAAACATAAAACCATGCTTGAAATTCTTTCTCACACTTGAATAGATTTGGGTTTTGGTGATGGGGTACGTGACATATAATCCCCCTCTACTTGGATCTAGGAAAGTGTGTGGTATAATTAGGGACCATTCTTCATCTCTTCTCATGAGAAATTAGACCAAGAAATTGGCTTTTGATCAAGATTTGAGAAATTGAATCACCAAGGAATTGGGGTTCAATCAATCATGATTGCCAAGAGGTCAATAAGTTGCATGATTGAAGATGAGATGAAGTCAATTAATCTAGAGAATGCAATACCTCTTGATCCCAATGTTTTTTTTTCTTTCTTTTATTTACTTTATGGTTATTTACATTTTCTGTACTTTATATTTCCAGCACTTTACTTTCTTGTACATTACTTTCCTTGCCATTTACTTTCCTTGCACTTTATTGCTTTCATTTACTTTCATGTCATTTACATTTCTTGTTGCTTATCACCCAATTATGAATAGTCTAACTAGGATAATTAATCAACTATTTCTTGCTTGATCCAATAAATCTCTGTGGATACGATCCCACTCCATTGTGGGTTATTACTTGACGACAATTTTGGTGCGCTTGCCAAAAGAACGGATTCATTTTATATGTGGGTAGTGAATTCCGGTCATCATCAACATCAAGAGAGCTACTATGCTTCATTGCACCATGGTGGGGGGGAGAGATTAAAGTTCATGAGTGATGAGAAGATTTTTGACGGTTTAGAATTTCACTAATGAAATCTCGTTGTAAAGTATAGTTTCTAAACCAGCAATAATCTTTTCATACAAAAATTTGTTTGTCACAAGTAAAAACCCTTAAAATCTATAAACCAAAGTATTTAAATCTCAGGTCGTCTCTCAAAGGAATTGCAGGGTAGTGTCCTTGTTATTGCTTATGAATTGTATATTTTGGGGTTTTGAGGTGAGAAACAAGAAAAGTAAATGACAACGGAATTCAAATGATAAAACGGTCTTGGCATGGATTGGTGATCAAGGATCTCTATCCTAATTACTAACCACAACACGATAATTGCAAGGATCAATCCAAGTCCATAAGTGAGAACTAGAGGAAAGTCAAGTGAGCTATATCAATCCAAGTCCATAAGTCCTAGCTTTCCACTAGTTGAATTAGTGAGAACTAGAGTTAATGGCTATCAATCATCAATCACTTGGACATTAGTAACTCAAGAATTCCTAAGTTACCTTTCCAAGCCAAGAACACAAAATTCTATTCTAACATCCTTCCAAATATTTCATCAAACACTTGGAAGGCATAAAAGAAAAGCATAGTAATTCAACAACAAGAATGAATTCTAACAACAATTGAATGCAAGGAATTAACAACAACAATCAAGGAAATTACAATTGACATGAATTACCTCAAATTGCATTAAAAGAAAATAAGAGAGACAAATGTAGATCCACAATAAAGTATGAGAATTACAAGAATTAAAGCACAAAACTAGATAGAAGAAGAGTGGAAGAGCAAGAATTGATAAAGAAAAAGTAAATCAAAGCAAGAATTAAGCCTAGATCTAGGGAGGAATTAAACCTAATCCTAATCCTAATTCTAGAGAGAAGTGAGAGCTTCTCTCTCTAAAAACTAAACTAAAACTAGATCTAAAGTGAAATGTATGATCCAAGATGAGTGAATTATGCCTTCCCCTTCACTCCTTTGATATATTCCTAGCCGTATTCAATATGAAATCACTAACAAACACATCAAGGCATCTAGTGGAATCAAAGAGAGATTAAAATCATCGAGTTAAAGGCCTAAAAAGCATGTTTTCACATCTAAGCACAAATAAGGAGACAATCATAAAATCATGCTATTTTATTGAATAAATGTGAGGAAAAGTTATCAAAATTCTCTAAATTCAACACAAGATAAACCCTACAAATGGGGTTTATCAACCTCCCCACACTTATATCTTAGCATGTCCTCATGCTAAACCAAGAATGAAGTAAAGGGTATGGCATTTATTTAATGCAACTAAACTATCTAAATGCAAGCTATCTAAATGCAACTATTTATATGAATGCAAATACTTGGCCAAAACAAATCAACTTCCAAGGGAGCATATGCTAGCACAAGGGCTTAGAGCAATAAGAATTAAATCCAATCAAACCCACAATTGCATTGAACTATCAAAGAGGTTTACAAACTTGCATGAATAAGAATGATTATGGTGAATACATGTAATTGAGCAATCGAACTCTCACCGGATGTGTATCCACTCTATTAGCTCAAGTGTTTAGGGGTTGATTCACTCAATTCTCCCCTAATTATGCTTTCCAAAATTTGTTCCTCATCTAACAATCAACAATCATTCAATGCATGCATACAAATATCATGAGGTCTTTCTCAAAGGTTATAATGGGGCTAGGGTCAAGGTAGGATCACATATGGTTGAGTGGGTTAGAGATTTGCATCTTTGACTAACCTAGACTTTCCCACCTAACCTATATAATGACCTATACAAATTCAAAGATAACCTAACTACCCGTTCTTCACTTTTTCACATACTCATGTATTTCCTTTTCATTTCACAACACTTATGCATTGACCTTTTATTGAGCTTCACTTTGGGGCATTTTGTCCCCTTTTTATTGTTTTTCTTATTTTTCTTTCTTTTTCTATTTTTTTCTTTCCTCTTTCACATCTATATATTTTTTCTTTTCTCTTTCTTTTGTTTTTTTTCAAGCTACATACAAGAACATTAATGCATAAGGTTTACACATTTAATCAATACATGAGTGTGCACCCAATTCCCAATATTTACAACAACAAAAAAACAAAAACACTCATTTTATCCCCACCAATGTTCCCAAACCTCCCCAAACTTGAATAATAAATACTCTCACTAGCCAAAGCTAATCAAAGATCCAAACAAAGGACTTTTATTGTTTTTCACTTTAGGCTTGTAAAGTGCTAAAATAAAGAACAATTGGGTTAAGCGTAGGCTCAAAGTTGGTTAACAGTAGAGAGTAAAAGGTAGGCTATTTGAGTAAGTGAGTTAATGAAATAATGGCCTCAATCATATAAATACATGAATACAAGGAATAAGTGGATATATAGAATTAGGCAAATCAAGGATCACAATCATAGAAAGAGAACAATAATACACAAGAAAGGAAATAAGTGGTTATAAAATGTAACCACATTAATAGGCTCAAATCTCACTTGCTTGTGGTCTTAGCTCAAACATGATCCACAAAATATAGAATTCAAGTAAGTTCAACAAAAATTTTCCAATCAATTGGGGTGGTACCTTATAGGTAAAATCCTTGGAAAATTTCATCATTTTTTACTAAGCTTATTAATGCAATGTTGTGATTGAAAAATTCTACAAATTCCCTAGTTTATCCCTTTTCAATCAAAACCAATTTCTTGCGTAAAAAGGGTTAACTAGATCTCAACAATCCAAAGTATTTTCTCTAATCACAACCATAAGCTCAAAAGAAAATCCAACCGAAATATGCAATGTATCCAATCTAAGGTGCAAAATGCGATAACTAAAGTAAAAGAGTGCAACAACTAAGATAAAAGTAAGAAAGTATCCACAATACCAAATATATACAATAATCCCAAAAGAGTACAAAATAAAGCAAAATAAGATAACTAAGTGATAGTGTCAGGAAATGTTCACCAAATCCACCGACGGTGACGACGGTGACCTCCCCACACTTAAGATCAAGCATCGTCCTCGATGCTAGTGCTCAGGCTCAGAATGGGGGTCAACTGTCGCAACTGCCTGCGGCTGGGGCTCAGGCTGGGTTGCTGGCTCATCGCGAGGCTGTTGTGACTCCTGCTGAGCCGGTGTCTGTGAGGGTGCCTCCTGCTGAGCCGGCGTCTGTAAGGGTGCCTCCTGCTGAGCCGACTCCTCCACACGCTCCTCCTCATTGGATGCCGAAGATTCAGGAAGAAGTGGTAGCTCAATGCCTTAGGCTACGAATGCCTGGTCCACTCGGTCCAAGCGTCGCATAATACAGCGCTCACTGCGCTCCATGAAACAGAATAGACGCTGAACCAGAAGATAAGTTGGCTCGGGTGCTGGTGGTGGTAATGGTAAAGGTGCTACTGCTGCTGAGGAAGAAGCGGGTCCCGCTGTGGCTGCTGAAGAAGGAGGTCTAGCTGCCTCTACTGCTGCTCTAACTCGAGAGCAACTCCTGGATGGGGATTTCTCGTGCACCCATGAACCCCAAAGAATAGTATTCTCCTTATCGTCCTCGTCTAGGGGGTGGTGGTAACACAACGTCGTCACTCCATAGGGCACCTGCTAACTCAATCATCCGAGTGACCAAAGTAGGAAATGGTAGTAGGCCCCTGATTTGTGCTCACCACATACCTCTCCTGATCAACCAGGGGAAGTAGACCTCCTTCCCTTCCATGACACTGCTGATCAGGAGAAGCATATCCATTGGAATCTCAAAAAAGTGGGTAGTGGGCATGACATAATAGGCAAATATCTATTGCCAAGTCTTAGCTACTTCAGACAGATAAGCAAATAACATCCCCTTGGGCCTCTTGTTGTTAGCATCCATCACCCAAGTGGCATTTGGGGTGGCAATAACGCACTTCAGTGTCTCATAGTCAAAAGTCATATTATTAATCACTATCTCTGCCTGCTAATAGGCACATGTGTCACCGGTCATAGGTGGGCAGTGCAATGCATCCTCAATGGCGGCCTCAGTAACTAAAATCTGTCCGCCCCGTAGAAAAACTGAGTCTAGGGTCGCTCAAAAGAAGTTATAGTAAAACTCCTTTCCCATGAAGTTTTTATCCTTTCCAACTCCCTATCAAGAAAGTCTTGGCCCAATCCCTGAATACAGGCCTCAATAGGGCCTCTCAGGTCATCTGGAAGGACCAACTTCTTCTCAATATTCAGATTTGTTTTCTGATAGGTAGGAAAGCGAAGCTCACAATACAGATTAAGGAACTTGGCTGAGTCAGTAGGCGGTAGTTGCTGATTCTCCTTATCCACTTCATTTAGTGGGTTCCTGGCATAGTTGGCAAAAGGAGAAAGGGTAGGGGCTTAAGGTGCCTTCCTCTTTCTAGAGGCAGTTGCCTTGGCTTTTCCTTTGCCCGACATTCTGAAAAACATATATGATATGGGATAAACCCCTATTTTATGATTCATCTTGTGCTTAAATCGAGTGTTTTTATCAAATCTTTACCCATTTATTCATGTAAATTGCATGGTTTTTACTATTCCTTCCTTGTTTTATGATATATGAGAAAACATGTTTCCTATGCTTTAAAAATATTAAATTTAATTATCCTTTATTACCATTCGATGCCGTGATTTGTGTACTTTCAGGCTTTATAGGGCATGAATGACTTAGAGGATGGAAAGGAAACATACAAAATGGAAGGAAAGCACAAAATGGAGTTTTTGAAGAAACTGGAAGCGACGCAAACGCGTGGACGACGCGGACGCGTGCTTAGTGCAAAGAGCATCGACGCGAGCGCATGGATGACGCAAACGTGTGACTCGCGTGAAACACAACTGATGCGGACGCGTGACTGATGCGACCGCATGGAAGAGCAAAACTCCAGATGACGCGACCGCGTGACCCATGCAGACGCGTGACTTGCGCGATCTGCAGAAATTACAAAATGCACTAAAGGTGATTTTGGGCCATATTTTGATCCAGATCCAAGCCCGGAGAACACATATTAAAGGCTATAAATTGGGGAATCCATCCATTAATCAGGAGATCATCAGAATTTACATTCATACATAATTTTAGGATTAGATGTAGTTTTTAGAGAGAGAGGTTCTCTCCTCTCTCTTATGATTAGGATTTATCTTAGGAATTAGGATTTCTTTTAGTCATTAGGATTATTTCTTCATACCAGGTTCAATAATTTATGTTTCTCTTCTACTTTTATTTACTCTGATGCTTTTATGTGTATTTGATTTATGTTGCCCAATTGGTTTATGAACCATTCATGTTAGGATTTTCTTTGTTAATATAATTTGAGGTATTTCATACTCATTATTGTTTTGCTCTATTTATGATTTATTTTCCCTTTTGGCTTTGGTTAATTAATTGGTAACACTTGAGTTATCAAACTCAGCAGTGGTTGAAATTGGCAATTGCTAATTAATTTGGATCGCTCTAAAAGTTGACTGAAACTCGAGGATCAATTTAATTAGTCTACTTGACTTTCCTTTATTTAATAAGGGATAATTAAGTGGGATTAAAACCCAATACTCAGCACACCTGATAAAGATACTAGGATAGGAATTCTAATTTTCATACCTTGCCAAGAGATTTATAGTTATTGATTTATTAATTCCTGCAATTTATTTCTCTTGCTCAAACCCTTTTAAAACCCAAAAATACTATTTTCCAAAACCAGTAATAAAACACACTTCCCTGCAATTCCTTGAGAAGACGACCCGAGGTTTGAATACTTCGGTTATTTATTTTTATTGGGCTTGCTTAAGTGACAAACAAAACTTTTGTAAGAAAGGAATTTTTGTCGGTCTAGAAGCTATACTTACAACGGGAATTTATTTGTGAAAATTCTAGATCGCGGGAGAGTTTCGTTCTTCAAAATGGCGCTACCGGGGAATTGCAAACGTGTGCCTTATTATTGGTTATTGTAAATATTTTTCTTTTACTTGTTTATTTGTTTTTGTTTTCCCTTCTTATCTCTAATAGCTATGATGAGTTCTCACCCCTTTCGCTTTGAGTTTGGTTCTAATTTTGTTGAAAGGAATGGAAGCTATAACAGGAATATGCATCACGGTTTAAGCAACCAAAGATGGATAGAGCCAAGAGGATATGATTGATGAGCGGATAATTTATACGCTTTTTGGCACTGTCTTTAGTATGTTTTTAGTACATTTTAGTTAGTTTTTAGTATGTTTTTATTAGTTTTTATTTAAAATTCACTTTTCTGGGCTTTACTATGAGTTTGTGTGTTTTTCTGTGATTTCAGGTAATTTCTGGCTGAAATTGAGGGACCTGAGCAAAAATATGATTCAGAGGCTGAAAAATGACTGCAGATGCTGTTGGATTCTGACCTCCCTGCACTCACAGTGGATTTTCTAGAGCTACAGAAGCCCAATTGAGGCGCTCTCAAATGCGTTAAAAAGTAGACATCTTGGGCTTTCCAGCAATGTATAATAGTCTATACTTTGCCCGAAATTTGATGGCCCAAACCGGCGTTGCAAATCAGCTTCAGAATTCCCAGCGTTTAACGCTNTAAAAGCTGGCGTTTAACTCCAGAAAAAGTCTCTACACATGAAAGCTTCAATGCTCAGCCCAAGCACACACCAAGTAGACCTCAGAAGTGGATTTTTACGTCATTTACTCATTTCTGTATACCCTAGGTTACTTGTTCACTATTAATAGGACCTTTTGACATTGTATCTTTACCTCATGACACATTACACGTTTCTTATTGTATCTTCTACGGCATGAGTCTTTAAACCCCATGGTTGGGGGTGAGGAGCTCTGCTGTGTCTTGATGGATTAATGCAATTACTACCATTTTTCATTCAATCACACTTGCTTCTATTCTAAGATATCACTTGTTCCTCAACTTGATGAATGTGATGATCCGTGACACTCATCATCATTCTCACCTATGAACGTGTGCCTGACAACCACCTCCATTCTATTTTAGATTGAGTGAATATCTCTTGGATTCCTTAATCAGAATTTTCGTGGTATAAGCTAGAATTGATGGCGGCATTCAAGAGAATCCAGAAGGTCTAAACCTTGTCTGTGGTATTCTGAGTAGGATTCAAGGATTGAATGACTGTGATGAGCTTCAAACTCCTGAAGGCTGGGCATTAAAGACAGACGCAAAAGAATAACTGGATTCTATTCCTACCTGATTGAGAACCGACAGATGATTAGCCGTGCTGTGACAGAGTGCGTTGAACATTTTCACTGAGAGGATGGGAGGTAGCCATTGACAACGGCGAAACCCTACATACAGCTTGCCATGGAAGGAGCCTTGCGTGCATGAAGAAGAAGATAGTAGGAAAGCAGAGATTCAAAAGATAGAGCATCTCCAAAACCTCAACCTGTTCTCCATTTCTGCAAAACAAGTATTTATTTTATGTTCTTTTACTCTTCATAGTTAAACCTGAGAATTATTGATATCCTGACTAAGAGTTACAAGATAACCATAGCTTGCTTCAAGCCGACAATCTCCGTGGGATCGACCCTTACTCACGTAAGGTATTACTTGGATGACCCAGTGCACTTGCTGGTTAGTTGTGCGGAATTGCAAAAGTGTGATTGCAATTTCGTGCACCAAGTTTTTGGCGCCGTTGCCGGGGATTGTTCGAGTTTGGACAACTGACGGTGTATCTTGTTGCTTAGATTAGGACTGTTTTATTTTTGTTGGTTTAGAGTCTTTTATTTGAGTTTAGTTTCATACTTTAAGTTTGGTGTCTTCTTTGTGTTTTCCTTTAAATCTTCGGAATTTTGCATTAATTTTCAAAATCATATCTTTTCAATCATTATTTTCTTTTAGTTTTCGAAATTTTACTTTATTTTCTTTTCCATTTATTTTATTATTTTCGGTCATTTTTAATTAAAAATGAAAAGAAAATATAATAATATCCACATCATCTCCCTTTCTTCATCATGGACCTAAGTGGAATTGAGCAATCCAGAAGGACTCTGGGGTCATATGCTAACCCCATCACGGCTGCATATGGGAGTAGCATCTGTATACCTCCCATTAAAGCAAGCAGCTTTGAGCTAAACCCTCAACTCATTATCATGGTGCAGCAAACTGCCAGTATTCCAATCTTCCACAGGAAGAACCTGCTGAGTTTCTGGCACAGTTCTTACAAATTGCTGACACAGTACGTGATAAAGAGT
>NC_029775.3:62773125-62780680 GCF_000817695.3 Arachis duranensis | reverse complement strand
AGACAAATTCCTGAATCAATTTTACCCTCCAAAAAGGATGACACAGCTAAGGCTGGACATCCAAGGCTTTAAACAAGAGGATAATGAATCTCTTTATAATGCCTGGGAGAGGTACAGAGGTATGCTAAGAAAATGCCCCTCTGAAATGTTTTCAGAGTGGGTACAGTTAGACATCTTCTACTATGGGCTTACAGAAAAAGCTCAGATGTCTCTAGACCACTCAGCTGGTGGATCTATATATATGAGAAAGACGATTGAAGAGGCTCAAGAGCTCATAGATACTGTTGCTAGAAATCAATATTTGTACTCTAGCAGTGAACCCTCTACAAAAGAAGAAGCCATGGCAGTAACTACTGATCCTAATCCTCAAGAACAGGTTGTTGAGCTTAATCAGCAATTACTCCTGATGACGAACAGTTAGCAGAATTCAAAGAGATGCTCCAAGAAACCAAAATTGCTAACAAGAATATAGAATCACAGTTGAATCAGACAAAATAGCAGTTATCTAAACAGATAACAGAAGAATGCCAAGCAGTTCAACTGAGGAGTGAGAAGACATTGAATAACACTGCTCAAAGTAGTAAATAGCTAAGAAAGGAACAACTGACAGAGGATAACCAAACCATTGCCCAAAATCCCTCTGAGGACAGTAAGAGCCCAGAGAGGATACTCCTAGCGTTCAAACACCAGAAAGGGGTGGAAGGTTTGCGTTAAACCCCCATTCCTTGCCCAGTTCTGGCGTTCAAACGCCAGAAAAGGGGGGAAAGTTGGCGTTAAACGCCCATTCCTCACTTAATCCTGGCGTTCAAACACCAATGAGGTATCAGACACCTGAGAGTGCTGATAGTAACCCCTCTAAGAAGGCTTCTCCAACCACTTCTGTAGGAAATAAACCTGCAGCAACTAAGGTTGAAGAGTATAAAGCCAAGATGCCTTATCCTCAGAATCTCCGCCAAGCGAAACAGGATAAGCAATTTGCCCGCTTTGCAGACTATCTCAGGACTCTTGAAATAAAGATTCCGTTTGCAGAGGCACTTGAGCAAATACCTTCTTATGCTAAGTTCATGAAAGAGATCTTAAGTCATAAGAAGGATTGGAGAGAAACTGAAAAGGTGTTTCTCACTGAAGAATGCAGTGTAGTCATTCTGAAAAGCTTACTAGAGAAGCTTCAAGATCCAGGGAGCTTTATGATACCATGCACATTAGAAGGTGCTTGTACCAAGACAACCCTATGTGACCTTGGAGCAAGTATCAACCTAATACCTGCATCCACTATCAGAAAGCTTGGGTTGACTGAGGAAGTCAAACCAACCCGGATATGTCTTCAACTTGCTGATGGCTCCATTAAATATCCATCAGGGATAATTGAGGACATGATTGTCAAGGTTGGGCCATTCGCCTTTCCAACTGACTTTGTAGTGCTGGAAATGGAGGAGCACAAGAGTGTAACTCTCATCCTAGGAAGACCCTTCCTGGCAATTGGACGAACTCTTATTGATGTACGAAAAGGGGAAGTGACCCTGAGAGTCAATGAGGATGAGTTCAAGTTGAATGCTGTCAAAGCTATGCAGCATCCAGACACATCAAATGACTGCATGAGCAGTGATATTATTGACTCTTTAGTGGAAGAGATCAACATGACTGAGAGTCTCGAATCAGAGCTAGAGGATATCTTTAAAGATGTTCATCCTGTCCTAGAGGAACCAGAGGAAATAAAAGAACCTCTGAAAATTCCTCAGGAAGAGGGTAAGCCTCCTAAACCCGAGCTCAAGCCATTACCACCATCCCTGAAGTATGAATTTTTGGGAAAAGGTGACACTTTTCCAGTGATTATAAGCTCTGCTTTAAACTAACAGGAAGAGGAAGCACTAATTCAAGTGCTAAGGACACATAAGACAGCTCTTGGGTGGTCCATAAGTGATCTTAAGGGCATTAGCCCAGCAAGATGCATGCACAAGATCCTATTGGAAGATAATGCCAAGCCAGTGGTTCAACCACAGAGGCGGCTAAATCCAGCCATGAAGGAGGTGGGGTGCAGAAAGAGGTCACTAAATTGCTAGAGGTTGGGATTATTTATCCTATTTTTGATAGCCCCTAGGTGAGCCCTGTCCAAGTTGTCCCCAAAAAGGGAGGCATGACATTGGTTCATAATGAAAAGAATGAACTGGTTCCTACAAGAACAGTTACAGGGTGGCGCATGTGTATTGACTACAGAAGGCTTAATACAGCCACCAGAAAGGATCATTTTCCTTTACCATTCATAGACCAAATGCTAGAAAGACTAGGGGGTCATGATTATTACTGCTTTTTGGACGGCTACTCAGGCTATAATCAAATTGCAGTAGACCCTCAAGACCAAGAGAAAACAGCATTTACATGTCCTTCTGGAGTATTTGCCTACAGAAGGATGCCTTTTGGTCTGTGCAATGCACCTGCAACCTTCCAGAGGTGCATGCTCTCTATCTTCTCAGATATGGTAGAGAAATTTCTGGAAGTCTTCATGGATGACTTTTTAGTATTTGGAGACTCATTCATCTCATGCCTTAACCATCTAGCACTTGTTCTGAAAAGATGCCAAGAGATCAACCTAGTTTTAAACTGGGAGAAATGTCATTTTATGGTGACTGAAGGAATTGTCCTTGGGCATAAAATTTCAAGCAAGGGAATAGAGGTGGATCAAGCAAAGGTGGAGGTAATTGAAAAATTACCACCACCTGCCAATGTTAAGGCAATTAGAAGCTTTCTGGGACATGCAGGATTCTACAGGAGGTTTATAAAGGATTTTTCAAGAATTGCAAAACCTCTAAGCAACCTGCTAGCTGCTGACACACCATTTGTGTTTGACACACAGTGTCTACAGGCATTTGAGACCCTGAAAGCCAAGCTGGTCACAGCACCAGTTATCTCTGCACCAGACTGGACATTACCATTCGAACTAATGTGTGATGCCAGTGACCATGCCATTGGTGCCGTGTTGGGACAGAGGCATAACAAGCTTCTGCACGTCATTTATTATGCTAGCCGTGTTCTAAATGACGCACAGAAGAATTACACAACCACAGAAAAAGAGTTACTTGCAGTGGTTTATGCCATTGACAAGTTTAGATCCTATTTAATAGGGTCAAAAGTGATTGTGTACACTGACCATGCTGCTCTTAAATACTTACTCACAAAGTAGGATTCAAAACCCAGGCTTATAAGGTGGGTGTTGCTTCTGCAAGAGTTTGATATAGAAATAAGAGACAGAAAAGGGACAGAGAACCAGGGTAGCTGATCATTTGTTCCGAATAGAACCAGTGGCAGGGGCATCCCTCCCTTCTACTGAGATCTCTGAGACCTTTCCAGATGAGCAACTCTTTGCCATTCAGGAAGCTCCATGGTTTGCAGACATTGTAAACTATAAAGCTGTGAGGTTCATACCACAGGAGTACAACAGAGTGCAAAGAAAAAAATTAATTTCAGATGCCAAGTACTACCTATGGGATGAGCCATATCTCTTTAAGAGATGTGCAGATGGAATAATCCGCAGATGTGTACCTAGAGAGGAAGCACAAATAATCCTGTGGCATAGCCATGGATCAAAGTATGGGGGACATTTTGGAGGTGAGCGAACAGCCACTAAGGTCCTCCAATGTGGATTCTACTGGCCTACTCTCTATAGGGATGCCCGAGAGTTTGTGCGTAACTGTGACAGTTGCCAAAGAGATGGTAACTTGCTTCACGGATATGCCATGCCTCAACAAGGGATATTAGAGATAGAATTGTTTGATGTATGGGGAATTGACTTCATGGGTCCCTTCCCACCATCATACTCAAACACTTATATTCTGGTGGCAGTAGACTATGTATCTAAATGGGTAGAAGCAATTGCCACACCCAATAATGATACCAAAACTGTGCTGAAATTCCTCCAGAAACACATCTTCAGCAGATTTGGTGTTCCCAGAGTACTAATCAGTGATGGGGGCACTCATTTCTGCAATAAACAACTGTACTCTGCTATGGTTCGATATGGAATTAGCCACAAAGTAGCAATTCTGTATCATCCACAGATAAATGGGCAAGCTGAAGTCTCTAATAGAGAGCTAAAAAGAATCCTGGAACGGACTGTTATTGCCCGTATAAAGGATTGGGCAAAGAGCTTGGATGATGCTCTGTGGGCATACAGAACAGCATACAAGACTCTTATAGGAACCTCTCCATACCAACTTGTGTATGGGAAGGCCTGTCATCTGCCCGTGGAACTGGAACATAAAGCCTACTGGGCAACCAGATTTCTAAACATGGATGCTAAGTTAGCTGGTGAAAAAAGATTACTCCAGCTAAATGAGCTAGAGGAGTTCAGACTCAGTGCCTTCGAAAATGCAAAAATATATAAGGGAAAGGCAAAGAAGTGGCATGACAAAAAGTTGTCATCCAGAGTCTTTGAACCAGGACAAAAAGTTCTGCTCTTCAACTCTAGGCTCAGACTATTCCCAAGAAAACTTAAATCCCGATGGAGGGGTCCGTATGTGATTACAGGAGTGTCACCATATGGATATGTTGAGCTTCAGGATATTAATTCTGATAAAAAGTTCATTGTTAATGGATAGAGGATCAAACATTATCTTGAAAGCAATTTTGAGCAAGAATGCTCAAAGCTGAGGCTTGAATAAATCTCAGTAAAAGGTCCAGCTAAAGACGATAAAGAAGCGCTTGCTGGGAGGCAACCCAGTCATCAGCAGGTTATCTGTTTTATTTAATAAAAGTTTGATACATATTCTCAAAGGGTGATCATCAAAATTGAAGGAATTCACAGAGTTACAGAAGGATTCAGTGCAAAAAGCAGAGAAAATGAGTTTGCTGGCGAAAAAATGCCAGTAAGGGGTACTCTGGGCGTTAAACGCCAGAATGGATACCATTCTGGGCGTTTAACACCAGAAAAGGTACCATTTTGGGCGTTAAACGCCAGAATGGGCACCATTCTGGGCGTTTAACGCCAGGTGTGCAGCATCTTGGGCATTTAGCAAAACGCCCAGTGATGAAGGGGTTTCTGGCTTTTAACGCCAGGCAGGTACCCTGGCTGGGCGTTAAACGCCCATATTGGCCAACATTTGGGCGTTAAACGCCAGAATGGATACCATTCTGGGCGTTTAACGCCAGATAGGTGAGGGACAGAGATTTTGCTTTCCACTTCAAATTTTTTCAAACTTTCTTGTTTTTATCCATAATTTTCTGCATAAACACATTTCAAACTTTCATCATTCACCTTCAAATCTTAAAAATTAAAATCATTCTTCGAATCTCTTTCAAATCCTTTCCAAATCTTCTTCAAAAACTCAAATATCTCTCAATTTCTTTCCATATCTTCTCATATCTCCTTCAAAATTTTCGAAATCTCTCCCGCCTCCCTTATAAATATAAGTTCGGCCATTCCCCTTTCCCCACCATTCGAATTTGCTCTCCTCCTCTCTCTTCTCTTTCTTTTCTTTTTCTTGAGGACAAGCAACCCTCTAAGTTTAGTGTGCTTTTCCATGATCACTAAGCTAAGGCTCATCAAGATCATGGCTCCCAAAGGAAAACAAACCAATTCTAAAGGCAAGAAAGAGAATGCTCCAAAGGATCTTTGGAGTCAAGAGAGGTTCTTAACCAAAGAACACGTAGACCATTACCAAAAAATAACGGGTCTAAGGTCAGTGATCCCGGAAGTTAAATTCAATCTGAAAGAAGATGAATATCCGGAGATCCAAGAGCAAATTCGAAACAGAGGATGGGAAGTTCTAACCAACCCTGAGACAAAGGTTGGAAGAAACATGGTTCAAGAATTCTACTCAAATCTGTGGCTGACAGATAAGCAGAGAATGACTGGAACTGCTTTTCATACCTACAGAACCATGGTCAGAGGGAGAATTATTTACTTCCATCTAGACAAAATAAGAGAGGTCTTCAAATTTCCTCAACTGCAAGATGATCCTGAATCCTTTAATAGGAGAATGGTGAGAGCAGATAAGGGGCTGGATCAGTTATAGAGGATATATGCCTCCCTGGAACTAAGTGGACAACTAATTCAAAAGGTGTCCCAAACCAACTCAAGAGGGGAGATCTCAAACCAATTGCAAGAGGTTGGCTAGACTTCATTGGGCGTTCCATATTGCCCACTAGCAACCGTTCTGAGGTCACTATCAAGAGAAGCAGGGGCGTGAGCTACAGGAGCTAAAGCGCCAGAAGCTCTCCCTTGAAGGGTCAAATACCCCACAAGTTGAGGGAGCATCCACTTCTCAAGATCAAGGTTGTTGAGTCCTAACTCTGTGATAACCTCTATCATTAGGAGTCTATTTTAGAGTCATTTAAATTTTTGTTTTCTATTACTAATAGCCTTATCTTATGTTTATCTTTAAGTCTTGTTTTTAATTCATGATTAATAAAATTTAATGTCTATGCCTTAAAGCTATGAATGTCCTATGAATCCATCACCTCTCTTAAATGAAAAATGCTTTAATCACAAAAGAACAAGAAGTGCAGGATTTCGATTCTGAATGTATGCTTGAACAGTGCATATGTCTTTTGAATTTGTTGATTAAAGAATGTTAAACTTGTTGGCTCTTGAAAGAATGATGGAAAAGGAGAAATGTTATTGAGGATCTGAAAAATCATCATATTGATTCTTGAAGCAAGAAAAAAAGTAGTGAATTCAAAAAAAAAAAGAGAAAAAAAAGAGAGAGATAAAAAGTGATCCAAGACAAAAAGAGTGTGCTTAAGAACCCTGGACACCTCTAATTGGGGACTCTAGCAAAGCTGAGTCGCAACCTAAAAAGGTTCACCCAGTTATGTGTCTGTGGCATGTATGTATCCGGTGGTAATACTGGAAGACAGAGTGCTTTGGGCCACAGCCAAGACTCATAAAGTAGCTATGTTCAAGAATCATCACACTTAACTAGGAGAATCAATAACACTATCTGAATTCTGAGTTTCTATAGATGCCAATCATTCTAATCTTCAAAGGATAAAGTGAGATGCCAAAACTGTTCAGAAGCAAAAAGCTACTAATCCCGCTCATCTAATTGGGGCTAAGTTTCATTGATATTTTGGAGCCTATAGTATGTTCTCTTCTTTTTATCCTAATTGATTTTTAGTTGCTTGGGGACAAGCAACAATTTAAGTTTGGTGTTGTGATGAGCGGATAATTTATACACTTTTTGGCACTGTTTTTAGTATGTTTTTAGTAAATTTTAGTTAGTTTTTAGTATGTTTTTATTAGTTTTTATTTAAAATTCACTTTTCTGGGCTTTACTATGAGTTTGTGTATTTTTCTGTGATTTCAGGTAATTTCTGGCTGAAATTGAGGGGCCTGAGCAAAAATATGATTCAGAGGCTGAAAAAGGACTGCAGATGCTGTTGGATTCTGACCTCCCTGTACTCAAAGTGGATTTTCTGGAGCTACAGAAGCCCAATTGGAGCGCCCTGAATTGCGTTGGAAAGTAGACATCCTGGGCTTTCCAGCAATGTATAATAGTCCATACTTTTTCCGAGATTTGATGGCCCAAACCGGCGTTGCAAATCAGCTTCAGAATTCCCA
>NC_029775.3:62768685-62772780 GCF_000817695.3 Arachis duranensis | reverse complement strand
ATTGGCGGCCATTCTTGAGAATCCGGAAGGTCTAAACCTTGTCTGTGGTATTCTGGGTAGGATTCAAGGATTGAATGACTGTGACGAGCTTCAAACTCCTGAGGACTGGGCGTTAGTGACAGACGCAAAAGAATCACTGGATTCTATTCCAACCTGATTGAGAACCGCCAGATGATTAGCCGTGCTGTAATAGAGCACGTTGAACATTTTCATTGAGAGGATGGGAGGTAGCCATTGACAACGGTGAAACCCTACATACAGCTTGCCATGGAAGGAGCCTTGCGTGTATGAAGAAGAAGACAGTAGGAAAGCAGAGATTTAGAAGATAGAGCATCTCCAAAACCTCAACCTGTTCTCCATTACTGCAAAACAAGTATTTATTTCATGTTCTTTTACTCTTCACAATTAAACCTGAGAATTATTGATATCCTGACTAAGAGTTACAAGATAACCATAGCTTGCTTCAAGCCGACAATCTCCGTGGGATCGACCCTTACTCACGTAAGGTATTACTTGGATGACCCAGTGCATTTGCTGGTTAGTTGTGCGAAATTGCAAGAGTGTGATTGCAATTTCGTGCAATCAACCCTTTAGGCAACAACACCTTCCTAGATATCATGGACAAGGACCGTTCTACAATGCATGCCAAACTGGTAGATATGGTGGACCCATTTGTAATTATCAACAATCCCCACCCTGTGCTTATAGACCATCCTCTCAACATAACTTCGAACCACCATACTCACAAGCTTCCTTTCACCATTCGCCACCTTATGATCCTTATCTACCCCAATGCCAATCTAATTACTCCCAAAAACCACCATTTTCCTATGCACCATGTCCATATCCATCAAGCCAAGAATCACAGGTTCGCTTCGAAGAATCAGTGGATCAATTTCATGCAAACCTTCATCAACTGGAGCAAGCAATAAATCAATTATCTTCCAGATGTTCGATGTAACGACCCAACTCCCAGTATGCCATGGTCATACTAGAAGCTAAGTGTTACTAACTTATCCTTCCTAGTTATTGAATAATATTTAATATATGAGCCTGTTCCTTGTTAGAACGATGTCAATTTTATGAGTAACTTTTTTTTATTCATTGCGGAGAAGAGATAAAATAATCAAGCATACATTGAGAGTAAGAGGAAAGTAGCATAAAGAAACATAGAAATATAACTGATAATATACATCATATACACTATAACAAAACATGTAGCATTTACACAAGATCAAGTCAGTTTACATCCTCGTTGTCCTACGTAGCTAATATATACACGACACTCCTAGGGCCTGGCCCATACAAAAAGCCGCTAAACTGGCGCCCAGGCTAGCCTAACCACTATATAGCTCCTAGCTCTCGGGTGTACTAACACAAGTGAGAGACTAACTAACAGATAATGTCAGGCTAGAGTGTCATAAAAAAATGCCCCTTCTTTTGTCAGACTATATCTACACGTGGCCATTCGGAGAATCGCCGTGAGGCTCATCCATCTCCTCATCCTGCTCTATCTCTATCTCAGGATCCTCCTCCTCCTCATTGTCCGCAGCTACAGCTAAACCCTCAGATCCACCAAAAACACTGATGTCACAATGTACAAAACCATTCGCGAGCACAGGTCCGTTCGCGTATATAGGGGCTACCCCACCGTCTGGTAGTGCCGGCTCGTTGGGCTGTGGAAAAGCAAGGATCGACTCAGGGGGAAAGTCCCACTCTGGTGGTATCACCGATATGTAGTCACCGCACAGGAACGTAGTCACCAGCTAACTCGGACTCATCAGAAATGATAGGCTTAGGTGCCGCCTTGTTCAAGGGTTGAGCTGGTATAGGGTGTCTAGGACCATCGTGAAAAGGATGTCTAGGTGCGTCAGGGTGTAACCAGGATAAGGGAAAGTCGTAAGGAGCATCGGGGTCAAAATGCGGGCTAGACAGAGGATGTTGAAAAGCTCGATTAGGTAACGCGTATCGTCTAATACGAGGCTCCAATCCCATGATGAAGTAACTATGATGTATCGGATCCTCGTAGACATAGGGGTCCTCAAACTCATAGAATATCACGCCCATCTCCATCTGAGGGGGGAGAAGGGATAGAAGGGGTAAGAATTGGGGAGTTCTTAGTAGGGTCGGGGTTGTTAGTTACATTCATTTATTCGATTCCGATTAGCAGATGGATATTAGAATACAGTAAAGTAGTAAACAGTAGTTATAAACAGATAGAAGAACAGAAAACAAAACACAAATAGAAGAACACAAGGAAATAAAGCACAGATATAGCACTCAAGTAGACAAACATACAGAAATAGTTCACACACAAGAAGGAAAACAACAGAGAATGATGCGCAGACAAGTATGATGCATGTCTAGCCCTAGTACAGCCCATGAGCTCATGTGTCAGTTAGCACCTGCATTCCCGACATTTATCCGGTCACGAGTTCACGATTTTCCAGATACGATTCTCCGTTCAAATAAATGCGCATATAATTATTAGCAGCTCTATTGAGACAGCCTCTGCTTTCTACTCGCAGAAAATATACTCTTGGGAATGGAAAATTGCTGTAGGCATCCTAGTTTCCCTCCAGAAGCTCTTGGGTTGCTTTAAGCAACAGATAAATAAACATTATCTCTTGGGTTGCATTAAGCAATGAATAAGCAAACAATATCCCTTGGGTCGCCTCAACCAACAATTAACTTTTCAATAAGTCCTCTGCTCTTAATCTCTTTACTCTGCTCTGATTCCTCTGTTTAACATGTGTATTTAAAGCTTATGTAAATCTCGATATGAATAGTTAGCCTATCCCAAGTATAGGTTCATTAAGTCTATACTGAAATAGTTTAACTTTTCATATTATACCTAACCCTAGTCCAACTATGTTGCCCTAGTTCGTTCGCTAGTCTCTGTCTATTTTTCTGTTGTTAAAACTTTACAGACTTCTTCTTTGTTTTTTTATCTTTTCTTTAGCTTTTATCTTTCTTTTATCTTTGCCTCACTAATACGTTCTTACCACTCCCTAAGTGTTTTATGAAGGTAATTATGAGATTTTGCGCTTAAAGTTGTCTTTCTAAAGCTTTTACAGAAAATTGCCTTTTTCGCATTATTTTATTATTTTTATTAAAATATTATTTTTAATTAAATATTATTATTTAATATTTTATTATTATTTATTATTTTATTATTAAATTTTCGAAAATTAACCCTCCTTTACCTTTTTACCTTTAAAATTCCCTTTTTACCCCGGTAACTTTTAATATTTCTACTTTAACCACCCTAACTTTCAGAAATTACCAAATAACCCCTTAAACACCAAAAATTTTACTTCCTTGCCCTTTTAAGGATCTAAAGCCTGTTCTTCATTGTTCTTCATCACACTCAAAGTGTTTTTCATGTTCTTTATAAATTCTTCAGATTCTTTCTCTGTTTTTACCCGTTTTTCAGTCTTTTCAGCAACCGATTTTTACCATAATTCATAATAAATTAGCAGCCACTAAAACCCCATCCTTTCTACATGATTTTAACACAAATTGATCTTCAATTTAAGCCCAGGGTTTCGTTTTTCTAGATGCCCCAAGAACATGAACTTTAAAGCTTGAATTTCATCAAATTTCATCAAAATTTCACCAAATTTTCACCAAGAATCAATCATATATGCAACCAATTTTTAGCACAGCCAAATCATACAACATTCACACAATTCAAAAACAAATAATCAAGATTAATTTCGTGACACCCTACCTGATTTTTCTGCTCCTAATTCAGTTAGACTTTCAGGTGGTCCTTTAGCAATTTTTCCTCCTAAATCACATCAAGAACAACTTTAAATCCAAAAACTCTCAACTAACCAAATCTCACTCAGCATGTTAGGAAGTGATTTATAACCTTATACTTGCTGGAAAGTCACGTTTCTTGGCCCTCAAGTCAAGTTAAGCATGATTCCTAAGGAATAACATCAAGAAACACATGTTTGAGCATGTTTCCTTGAAACCGAATCAAAAGAGAGATGGTGCAGCCAACTCACCTTGATTCCAGCCTTAATAAGTCATATGATCTTGTGGAGAAAGAAGAGAGGATCATTTTGGTCGGATTGGAATTTTGAT